>NC_088335.1:28273333-28587500 GCF_036884655.1 Musa acuminata AAA Group
CAGGCATTAGACATAACAATAGGAGAAAGGAAATTGGAGCATTTCATTGGCAAAAGAAACATTTAGGCATGTATCAAATGGCACATGAGGCATTTAGGTACATATCAAAGGCATAAGAGTGTTTGAGAGCATAACAATGACATACGAAACACTTCAAGGTATAACAAGTGAACCGAGTAATAAACACAAGCTTGTATGTCATTTTTGATGTAGCATGCATTCCATTTTTATCCAAAGCATAATATGAACTCATAAACAAAGCTTTGGATATCATATCAATAAACATAGATGGCGCTGTGGGACCAATACATAATGTGATTCATCCATTTCTGGATGACCACCAAGCATAAGTCTCCCACGTCTGGGAGCTCCATCTACCCACGTCTGAGTGAAGTCAATGGGGCCGGCAGAGCAATCGCGGGCTCTAAGCATAACTCCCTTTACCATTTCTGGCAAAGGTTCACAATATCCCACAAGACACCAGAGTACAAAAAGGGTAGTATGAACAATAACATTGGCACATATCAGAAGCACATGCGGAACAACAAAATATACATATGCCTTTCGAGTCAATACGACACAAACATAATCTTTCATAAATGTATTCAGATTTGAAAGAAAACAAAAGCAAGAGCATACAAGGATTTCAAGAAATCACATATAGCTTAATTGAAATAAGAAGGTTAGGTGAATTCAATGTCCAATGAAATTAAACTGGAAGAGGCACATATCGAAAGCAATTGCGGAACAATGGGATGCATGTGCCGAATCATTACGATGCAAACATGATCTTTAGATGATAGCTGCAGATGTACAAATAAATAAAGGACAAAAGTATACAGGAATTAAAGGTAATAATGTAAAGCTTAACTGAAGTAAGAGTTTTTGCCGAAATCGATTTCCAAAGAGAAGAAACAAAGAAAGCTGAAATCGACCAAAGCTCGATTCTGGCAAAATTTGATAGGAACATTATATGAACGATTTGGATGACCAATTATGCTCCAATTTATACAAAATAGGTGTCATTAGAAATCCGTATCAATCTATTTTCCGATGAACTCAGATTTATAATTTTTTGAGTTCTCAACAGGATGTTACAACAAATAGAGTAAAGGAAGGTCAGAAATGATCATCCCTGTTTTGCAGACTTGATAGGATCGATTTAAACAGAAGTTTCAGAAGGCAAACATACTTCAAAATTTCCAACTAGGTGTCAAAAGAAAGATATACGAATCTAGTTTTCGAAGAACTAAGTTTTGCTTAGTTCAGAATTTTCTCTAGAGAGTTATGAGCAATTTAGTAACAGAAGGTCAGAAATTTCAGTCCCTATTTTGCAGAATCTATAGGGTTAATTGAAATAGAAGTCTTAGTAGGCATTTAAACTCCAAATCATTCGATCTTAGTGTCAAAATAAAGATATTTTTGTCTACTTTCAAATGGAATAGGTTTTGTCTAAATCAGAGTTTGCTACAAAATGTTATGACTGAAATATTACATAGAGGTCAGATTACCAAAAAATTACAGATTCATATCTTTATATCAAAACGAAAGAAGGTCTGGTTCTCAGTTGAAATCATTCAAATTTTGCAGAATAAAAATAGAAAGAGAGATTAAGGTTTTCTGTAGGAAGAGGTTAGATCACTTGCCTTAGATGAGTTTGATTCCCAAATATAGGGAGTTGATGCAAAACCTCAAACAAAGTTTCCTCTTCTTCTTCTTCTTCTTCTTCTTCTTCTTCTTCTCTTCTTCTTCTCTTCTTCTTCTCCTCAAACTAACGTTGGCTGAAAACTTTCTTTTTAATGGTGCCTTAAATTACTTAGGTTTGGCTCATGCTAAAATAGTGAGGTGGCAAGCATGCATGGGGGTTTAGGTGTCAACTTTAGAATAAATGCTAAGTGGCTCATCCTTGTTAATGACACATGTCCTCCATTTTATTTTATTTTATTTTTATTTACTCAATTCTGAATATTCTATAAATCATCTCAAACATTTAATATTTACTCTTAGGTCCTTAGCCATAAACTTTAATATAATATTATTTAATATAAAAAATTATTAAATAATCCTCATATTTACAAATAAGCATTTACTAAATTTTCAAAAATGGGGATATTACACTCTCCCCTCCTTAAAAGAAAATTTAGTCCTCTAAATTTATCATACCTCATTCAGCGAAAAGGTGAGGATAAACTTTCTTCATTTCTTCTTGTTTAGTGGGCAGTCTCTGACTTTATGATCTAACTTTCCACAAGCAAAACAGGCTCCGGTCACCCAAAAACACTCACTTATTTCATGATTACGTCCACATTTTGTACACGATAGAGTTCTTTGCGATGGAGTTCCTTCCTCAAATCTAGGTATCTTTACCTTCTTGTTACTTCTTTCTGCTTCATTTCCTCTCTTACTTTTACCAACAAACTTATCCTTGCTATTCTTGTCCCTGATTTCTTGGATCTCCTCCAAGTCTTTTTCAAGTATGAAAGCTCTTTCTACTACATCAGTGTATACTTGGAGTTTTAAAACTGATATCCGGCTTCTTATTGCTGGCCTTAATCCTCTTTCAAATCTTCTTGTTTTCCTATATTCATCATCAATCATATGTGTGGCAAATCTAGAGAGCTCGGTGAATTTAGATTCATATTTGGCTACTGTCAAATTTCCCTGGATGAGATTCAGGAATTCCAATTCTTTCTGCTCTCTGATACAATCCGAAAAATATTTATCATTGAACTTTTCTGTAAATACCTTCCAAGTGATTGGCTCCTGTCGAGCTTCAGAAATCCTCTTCATGGTTCGCCACCAGTGCTCAGCCTCTCCTTCTAGCATGAAGGTAGCAAGAGGAACCTTCTTATCATCTGGGCAATTTAAAACATCAAATATTTTCTCCATCCGCATCATCCATTGTTCTGCTACCATTGGATCAGGCTCACCACCAAAACTGGGAGGACTAAGCTTCTTAAACTGTTCAATTCCCAACCCAGTCTAGTTTGAATTCCCACCTTCATCATTTCTTCCTTGTCGGACTTGTTGTTGCATTACTTGTGTCATCGCCTCTAGAGTTTTCATAATTCCACTCAATTGATCAGAAGTAGATGCAACAGGAGAACTAGATGACCTCGTCATCCTTGCTTCCTAAAAATAACAAAAGAAGACTTTTGATCAGTCTCTAAATAGAAATCACTAAACCTCAAAATTTATTACACATCTAGCATATCAAAATTCTTAGAAATCCTCAAACCATGCTCTGATACCACTCTGTCACGCCCCCCCCCCGAATTATCATATTCAGGAGGTGTGACCCTGTCTAAAATCAATTATATTATAATTCATCATCAATTCAATCCAGGATCCAAACTAACAATTTGAGGATACTAAGAATCATTCAAAATCAATATTCACAATTCATAAACCTGAACGTTACATAAATCATTATCCACTTCACTCAAAGATTCGAGAAATCTAAAGGCAACTCAACTAAACATCAACCACAACACAAATCCATAATCATAGAAGTATATACAATCACAAAAAGATAATTATTTACCATGAGTTCTTATCCTTACATATCTTAAACTCATCATTCCATACACATGAGCGGTCCTTTAACATTTTACAACACATAAGTATCAATAGATCCTTAACATTACATCAGAGGTAAAGTTTACTATACAACAAAAACCATCATCCAACAAAGATTAGCTCAAAAATCTTCTAGCCTTTCACTGCTTTAACCCAATTCTAGCTTTCAGTGCGTGGCAAGCTACCCTGAAAATTTTATATAGCAACGGGGTGAGCATAAAGAGCTCAGCAAGTGTCTAACATATCCATGGCGATAGGAGAAGTTCAAGCAGGTTCAGTACCAAGATACAAAGTAGAAATACAAATGTTCATTTGAAGTCATCTCATTTGATATAAAATCACAAAGGTTTACCTCGTTCAAAAACAGGCATTAGACATAACAATAGGAGAAAGGAAATTGGAGCATTTCATTGGCAAAAGAAACATTTAGGCATGTATCAAATGGCACATGAGGCATTTAGGTACATATCAAAGGCATAAGAGTGTTTGAGAGCATAACAATGACATACGAAACACTTCAAGGTATAACAAGTGAACCGAGTAATAAACACAAGCTTGTATGTCATTTTTGATGTAGCATGCATTCCATTTTTATCCAAAGCATAATATGAACTCATAAACAAAGCTTTGGATATCATATCAATAAACATAGATGGCGCTGTGGGACCAATACATAATGTGATTCATCCATTTCTGGATGACCACCAAGCATAAGTCTCCCACGTCTGGGAGCTCCATCCACCCACGTCTGAGTGAAGTCAATGGGGCCGGCAGAGCAATCGCGGGCTCTAAGCATAACTCCCTTTACCATTTCTGGCAAAGGTTCACAATATCCCACAAGACACCAGAGTACAAAAAGGGTAGTATGAACAATAACATTGGCACATATCAGAAGCACATGCGGAACAACAAAATATACATATGCCTTTCGAGTCAATACGACACAAACATAATCTTTCATAAATGTATTCAGATTTGAAAGAAAACAAAAGCAAGAGCATACAAGGATTTCAAGAAATCACATATAGCTTAATTGAAATAAGAAGGTTAGGTGAATTCAATGTCCAATGAAATTAAACTGGAAGAGGCACATATCGAAAGCAATTGCGGAACAATGGGATGCATGTGCCGAATCATTACGATGCAAACATGATCTTTAGATGATAGCTGCAGATGTACAAATAAATAAAGGACAAAAGTATACAGGAATTAAAGGTAATAATGTAAAGCTTAACTGAAGTAAGAGTTTTTGCCGAAATCGATTTCCAAAGAGAAGAAACAAAGAAAGCTGAAATCGACCAAAGCTCGATTCTGGCAAAATTTGATAGGAACATTATATGAACGATTTGGATGACCAATTATGCTCCAATTTATACAAAATAGGTGTCATTAGAAATCCGTATCAATCTATTTTCCGATGAACTCAGATTTATAATTTTTTGAGTTCTCAACAGGATGTTACAACAAATAGAGTAAAGGAAGGTCAGAAATGATCATCCCTGTTTTGCAGACTTGATAGGATCGATTTAAACAGAAGTTTCAGAAGGCAAACATACTTCAAAATTTCCAACTAGGTGTCAAAAGAAAGATATACGAATCTAGTTTTCGAAGAACTAAGTTTTGCTTAGTTCAGAATTTTCTCTAGAGAGTTATGAGCAATTTAGTAACAGAAGGTCAGAAATTTCAGTCCCTATTTTGCAGAATCTATAGGGTTAATTGAAATAGAAGTCTTAGTAGGCATTTAAACTCCATATCATTCGATCTTAGTGTCAAAATAAAGATATTTTTGTCTACTTTCAAATGGAATAGGTTTTGTCTAAATCAGAGTTTGCTACAAAATGTTATGACTGAAATATTACATAGAGGTCAGATTACCAAAAAATTACAGATTCATATCTTTATATCAAAACGAAAGAAGGTCTGGTTCTCAGTTGAAATCATTCAAATTTTGCAGAATAAAAATAGAAAGAGAGATTAAGGTTTTCTATAGGAAGAGGTTAGATCACTTGCCTTAGATGAGTTTGATTCCCAAATATAGGGAGTTGATGCAAAACCTCAAACAAAGTTTCCTCTTCTTCTTCTTCTTCTTCTTCTTCTTCTTCTTCTCTTCTTCTTCTCTTCTTCTTCTCCTCAAACTAACGTTGGCTGAAAACTTTCTTTTTAATGGTGCCTTAAATTACTTAGGTTTGGCTCATGCTAAAATAGTGAGGTGGCAAGCATGCATGGGGGTTTAGGTGTCAACTTTAGAATAAATGCTAAGTGGCTCATCCTTGTTAATGACACATGTCCTCCATTTTATTTTATTTTATTTTTATTTACTCAATTCTGAATATTCTATAAATCATCTCAAACATTTAATATTTACTCTTAGGTCCTTAGCCATAAACTTTAATATAATATTATTTAATATAAAAAATTATTAAATAATCCTCATATTTACAAATAAGCATTTACTAAATTTTCAAAAATGGGGATATTACACTAGATGCCATAGTATATCCCTCCAAATATGTGATGTTAAGATCTCTCTTTTGTTGTCAGGTTAAAGGCATGTGTAGGTTGAGAGAAGTGATGGTCGAAAGGATTGGTAGATCGATGGATGTAGGCTACGATTTAGGCTTGTTTTGTGGCTGTTTTGGGTGCAGTTTGAGGGTGTGGTTTGGTGAAATTTTAGATTTATGGATAAAAGTTTTGGATCTATAGTAGATGACAGCAAAGGTTTGATAGAAATCAGTGGAAGTTGCAGCAAGTATGTGCTGTCTTATAAGAGCAGAATTGTTGTCGAAGAAACAACGGTTTCTCGACATAATTTTCACCAAAAACTTGAGAGAATTGAGGAGGGAATTGATAGCAAAATCATAGTTTATATGATAGCAAGGATGTCTAATTTAATCAAGAAAATTTCAGCAGTATAACAGCAAGGAAATTGGTGCAAGTTATGATAGTAGAATTCTCGTCGAAAAATTTCAGCGGGATACGACGAAAATTTGCAGCAACACAAAATTGTTTTTAGAGATGAATTCCTCAATAGATCAATCTTAGATGGAAGCCAAAATGATCTTGAAGTGTATAAGAATTTTCATTCAAAAAAGATTGCAAATAGATGGGTTAAGGCAACAATATGCGGCTAAAATTTTCTGTAGCACAGATTTTTAAATATAGCAGATTGGACGTAAAAGATTAGTGGTTTATATTGAGAATTTTTTAATGAAACCAAAGGGAAATCTACTGTTATGAAGTATCAAAGCTATCATTAAAATTTTGTACAGATTTGGATAGAAACAATGTAGTATCAAGATCAAACAAATAGTACTATGTGGCTGAAATTTTACGGTGCAGATTTTCAAGTATAGCAGAATAGACATAAAATAACAATAGTTTTTATTGAGTATTTTTTAACAAAACTAAAGGGAAATATACTATTAGTAAGTGTCAAAGATGTTATAAAAGTTTCGTAGAGATTTGGATAGAAAAAATATAGTAGCAAGATCAAAGAGACGGTGCTATATGGTTGGAATTCTTCAATGTATCTTTCGTCGTAGAGATGAAAACTTTATGACAAAAAGTTTATGCAGCAATATAGGAATAATTTTTTTTAGATTTTCAAATAAGGATAACTAAATTGCAGTAGCAGTAAGATAGGAAACCAGAACCTGTTGCAATTCATGGGGAGATTAAAGGATGATCCGTGGTGGTGGAGATGACGACGGAATTTGACGATGATCTTTTAAACAATTATGGAAATTACTTTGGGTGGATGTGGAGGGTTGATGGATGGTTGTGGAAGGGCAGTGAGATGCCAAGAATGCTGCTCTGATACTAGGTGTTAGAACCCTTGCAGATTCTGAACTTGGGGTTGATATCTTTAGGGGATCGGCCTCCTTGGAACTCTATAGGGGTTCCTCCCTCCAAGTTGCTGCTCAAAGGCTGCAGTAAAGATTTATCTACTGCTTATGAAAAGAGAAGGAATACATGGCTATTTATAGGGCTTCTAAACCCTAACTCCTAATACGTCTCCTACTCAAGACTCCTACTTCTAACCAACTCCTAATAGGACTCCTACTCAAGACTCATATTCCTTTACAACTCCTAATTCTTCTCTAAGAAACAATCTCCTAATCCTAGCTGGCCTCTTCACCTCTTTAATAGGGGTTGGCTTAGGTAGATTTTACATGAATGTCCCTCTTAATTAGGACTCTCCTAGCTAGAGTCCTAACATAATGACGGTGGTACCACCAGTACCTCGAAATCCAGGGATGTAACACTTTTTAGCTCTAATTTTGAAGCCATTGGAGCCTATAAATACCTTGCCCTTTTCTGCATGAAAGGACATGAAAGTGTTGGCATAATCTTTAATCATTGAAGTGTTAAAGTATTGTAAAAGTGCTAGAGTCCTCCTCCTCCCTTTCTAAGTGTTGAGATCATTCAAGAGAGATGTGAGTGTTGTAAGGGTTATCTCATAAACCCATGAAAAGGTAAAAGCGCTGTAAAGAGGTGGTTGGTCTTTGCCTATTGAAGGAAGATCATTAGTGGATGTCGGTGACCTCGACAGAGGAGGAATCGAAAGTGGATATAGGTCACAATGACCAAACCAATCTAAATTATGGTTTGCTTTTCTATTTGTGCAATTTACATTACTACAAACTTTCTTAACCTTCTCTTTGCACTCTTATGAAAGCTTTCAAGTTCAATATCTTTCCGAAACGGATTGAATCAAAATGAATATTTTTCGGAATCAACGTTTTTTATCGCTGCACTAATTCACCCCCCCTCTTAATACCGCTCTTGATCCTAACAAATATAAAGTGAAATAAGCAGATAAGTAATGAAAGTAAGTAGTAAGGAAAAAACACACTAAGTTTATATTGGTTTGATCATTGTGACCAATGTCCACTTCCGATTTCTCCTCCGTTGAGGTCACTAGTGTCCACTAATGGTCTTCCTTCAATAGGCGAAGACCAACCACCTTCTTACAATGCTTTCTCCTTTTCATAGTTTTAGGAGATAATCTTTATAAGTCTCACACCTCTTAGCACTTTTACAAAACTTTTACACCCCAACACTTCAAGATTTCTTCACACTTTGTTGCTATTTTGTTATCCTTTCATGAAGAAAGGAGTGGGGTATTTGTAGGCCCTAAAGGTTTTAGAATTAGAGCTAAAAAGTGTCTTATCCTGGATTTCCAAGGTACCGACGGTACCACCGCTATTATTGGGTGGTATTACCGCCTGACACTCTGATATTGGGTAGTATCACTACCCAGTCTGGTAGTATTACTGCTTGACAGAGCCTCAAAGATTGGGCTCTAGTGGTATCGCTGCCTGACAGGGCGATACCACTGCCTGACAGAATTAACTATCGGCAGTACCATTGCTCAGTCTGGGTGGTACCACCGCCTAGACCACTTGGGAGGTTGAGCCTCAAGCGGTTCCACCACCCACCACGGGTAGTGCCACCGTTTGGCATGGCTCTAAGTGGCCGAGTGGGCCATCCATCTAGCCCAACTCAACCCTATTTTAGGCTCAATTGGCCCCTAACTAAGTTAGTGGGATTACCTTCCAATCCTAACTCAATCTAGTTCTAACTATGATAATTAAGGCATTAACTAAGCAATCTTTGTCCGGTATGTCAATTGTTCTTCCGGTGAAGTCTTGACGAACTTCTAGTGATTCTCGGTAAGCTTTTGGTGAACTCCTGCTGAATTCTTATTGAACTCCCAACGAACCCTTAGTAAACTCCCAACAAACTCTTGGCGAACTCCCGATGAACTCTCGACGAACTCCCGAGGAACTCTCGGTGAGCTTTTGGCACATCATCCGAATCTTCAACGTATTGTTTGATCTTTGACTCCGTCCCAACATCTACTTTATACATTATTCATTATTGTAGTTAATACTATAACACTCTTCTCAACATATAATTTATCGATTGATTTCATCATCAAAATCTGGGATTCAACAATCTCCCCCTTTTTTATAATGACAACCAATTAATGATGGAGTTAATCTTAATTCCCCCTATCTATATGCCATATTAAGATAAGACAAATTTGAATTCAAAAGGAATCACAACCTTTGAATTCAAGTTAAACACTTTCGATCATAGTGATTGAATGCAATATATCATATCAAAATTTCATATGTTGTGCATTATTATAGCTTCAAATTAAAATATGCATAATTTTAAAACCTTATATTTTATCCTCACTTCATGCATGACACCAAAAATAAATCAACATCACTTTTGGCATATCATAGATGATACTAAAGCATTCATGATACATAATTTTGGGCATAACATACATGATGCCAAGACATTAAAATTATAATCATTTATTACTTCATGTATTAAATCAACATTTTTATCATAATACCAATCATCATTTCATGATACTATATATTCATCATTTCTCCCCCTTTGTCATCAACGAAAAGGAGAATCATTCAACAATGCAAGTGTTTTAAACTGTTCAAATAAGTTTTACACCAATTTACCTAAGCTGGCAAAAATGAGAAGTTAAGCAAAAACTTTGCATGATAACTGCTTTTGCTTTTTCAAATGTGCAAGCTAGCATTTTTGCTTAAGATGTGCAAGAGCTTTTTGGTTCTTCTAGAGATGTGCAAGTTTCTTTCTTCCTTCATCATAAAAATAAGAAGAAGAGGAAGAAGAGTAAGGGAGGAATTCATTCTCTATAAGAAAAAAATCAAGAATCAAATTCATGAAAGGATTAGAATCAAATCAAATCCATAATAAATGAGTTTCATTGAATCAAGCTTCTACTATCACAAAGAGAAAGGATTCATCATAAAGGATCAAGATGTCCATAAAAAAAAATTCATGAATCAAATCCCTTTTCTTGTAAATAGAAGGAAGAGGAATTCATAGGAATAGATTATCGCATAAAAGATCAAGTCATTAATCCAAAAATCCATGAATCAAGGCTCTTCTTTTGTAAATAGAACGAGGAAGGATTCATGATCATCACATGAAAAACAAAGAATCAAGTTGTGAATACCAAAAGTCCAAAATTCAAATCTTTTCTTTTGTAAATAGCAAGAAGAAGGAATGAAGGAAACAATCTCGAAAGGAAAACTCAATTTTCAAAAGTTGAGAAATCCAAAAAATATACAAGAGGAACTCATGCGTTCGGAAGACTTAACATGCCTAATTCTCTTCTGATAAAATCAATTTGTTCCTCATTCAATGGTTTTATAAAAATATCGGCTAATTGAGGCTTTATATCAATAAATTCTAAAGATATATCATGATTATTAACATGATCCCTAATAAAATGATGCATAATGTCAATATGTTTGGTTCTAGAGTGTTGAATTGGATTCTTAGTTAAACATATTACACTAGTATTATTGTATTTTATAGGAATATTTTTCAAATAAATTTCATAATCTTCTAAAGTATTTTTCATCCATATAACTTATGCATAACATACACCTGCTACTATATATTCAGCTTTAGTTGTAGATAATGCAACAGAGTTTTGCTTCTTGGAAGAGTAAGAGCAAGTGCATAACCTAAGATTTGACATGTTCCGGATGTACTTTTTCTATCTATTTGACAAACAGCAAAATCAACATCGGTATAAACAATCAATTCATGATTTTTAGTTTTTTAATATCATAATCCTAGATTGAGTTCCTTTTAGGTATCTAAAAATCCTTTTAATAGCTTTTAAGTGAGATTGCTTATGATTAGATTGAAATCTAGCATATAGTCCAACACTAAACATGATATTGGGACTAGTTGTTATGAGGTATAATAAACTATCATACCTCTATAAGTCTTTTGATTAAAACATTCTCCATTGATGTTCATATCTAATTTTGTAAAAGTGCTCATTGGTATATTAATAGCCTTAGCATTATCCATATTAAATCGTTTTGATAGATCTAAAGCATATTTTATTTGACTAACAAAAAATTCATCACAAAGTTGTTTGATTTATAAACCTAAGAAAAAAGTTAATTCTCCCATCAAACTCATTTTGAATTTATGGCTCATACTATTAGCAAAAGATTCACATAAAGACTCATTTGAAAATCTGAAAATGATATCATCAACATAAATTTGAACAATGAGAAAATCATTTTCAAAATATTTGATAAACAATATAGTACCGACCTTGCCTTGCATAAAATTATTTTGAATAAGAAAAGAACTAAGCCTCTCATACTAAGCCCTAGGGGCTTGTTTTAATCTATAGAGAGCCTTAGTCAACTTAAACAAATGAATAAGAAAGTTAGTATTCTCAAATCCGGGAGGTTGTTCAATGTAAACTTCTTTAGAAATAAAGCCATTAAGAAAAACACTATTAATATCCATTTAAAATAACTTAAAATTATTACAACCAGCATAGGCAAGGAGAATCCTTATGGCTTCAAGTCTAGCCACAGAAGCAAAGGTTTCTTCATAATCAATACCTTCTTCTTAGTTAAAACCTTTGGCTGTTAATCTAGCCTTGTTTCTAACCACGATACCAAGTTCATCTTATTTGTTTCTGAAGACCCATTTAGTACCAATTACCAAATAGTCACTAAGTCTAGGAACAAACTTCCATACCTTATTTCTCTCAAATTGATTTAATTCCTCAAGCATTGCAATAACCCATTAATCATCTTTCAGGGCCTCGTCAATATATTTAGGATTAATTTGAGATAAAAAGATTGCATTCGCACAAAAATTTTTAAGAGAAGAATGAGTTTGAACACTTTTTGAAGTGTCTCCAATGATTAGCTCCTTAGGATGAGTATCTACATACTTCTAATCCTTAGGTAAGGATTCTTTAGAAGAAGATGGATCCAAGTTGCTATTGGGAGGAGAGGTTTCATTCAAATTTAAAGTATCAAAATCAAAATCATCATCAAAATCATTTTTCTTAAATTCAGAAACCTCATTAAAAACAACATGACTAGATTCTTCTATAACTAAAGTTCTTTTATTAAACACAAGAAATACTTTAGAAGAAGAAGAATATCCAAGAAAAATGCCTTCACCATGATCATTATGTATAGATACAATAATAAAGCCTTTTTTATTCTGAATAAATTTATAAAATTTTGAAAAATACTTAAAATAATCACTTTTATATACCAAGAAGTATGTCCAAGTGTATTTACTATAATCATCAATAATTACAAAGGCATATTTGCTACCTCCTAGGCTTGTTGTATCAATTGGTCCAAATAAATCTATTTGGATCAATTGCAATGGTATAGAGGTGCTTATTTGATTCTTTGACTTGAAACTACCTTTTGTTTGCTTCCTAGTTAACATGTATCATATACTTTGTCTTTGACAAACTTGATACTAGGGATTCCTCTTACTAGTTCTTGTCATGCCCCCCCAAATTTTAACGTTCAAGAAGTGTGAACCTAGCTTAAAATCAATAATATTATAATTCAATAATAATTTAGGATCCAAATACACATTTGAGGTCACTAAAAAAATATTCAAGATAAAATTTCTTCCATAATTCATAATTCAAAAAACCTATGCAGTTTAAAATCATATACCACATCACTGGATGAATCATAAAATCTAAAGCCAACTCACCAAGATAATAATCACCTCATAATCCATAAGTGTGGTATTCTATATAATCACAAAAACCAATATTTACCACATGTTCATATCACTATATAAATTAAACTTAACACTACAAAATCCTAAACATGAGAGGTCTTTTAAATTTTTATAAAAAAGTTTAGATTTACTATCAACATTTTATTGACACCAAGTGTACTTATACAATAAAATATATCATCCACTAAAGTTTTACCACAAAATCTTTCAGCTTTCCATTACCTCAGCCCAATTTAAATATTTTTTTGTGAGCGATAAGCTATCATGAAAAATTTATATGGCAACGAAATGAGCATATAGAGCTCAGCAAGTGACTAATATATCCATAGTGAAAGAGGACAATTTCAAACAAATAAGATACTAAATATAAGACAATGATACAAGAGTTCATAGATAGCCACTCAACGAATTCAGAATTACAATGTCATTTCATTCGAAGAATGTTTTGTTTATAAGAAGTGAGTAAAGACTAATTGAAGTATATTAAAGACGTAAGGAGCATTTCGGATATCAATAGCATATGAAATGTTTTAAAAAATGACATATTAAATATTTCGGAGTATAACAATGGCATATGAAATGTTTCAGAACATATCAATGACATATGAAATATTTCGGAGCATATCAATGGCGTATAAAATGTTTCAGAACATATTAATGGCATATGAAATATTTTAGACTATATCAATGGCGTATAAAATGTTTTAGAGTATATCAATGGAATATGAAACATTTCGAAGTATATCAATGGTGGATGAAACATTTTAGAGCATATCAATAAAGTATAAAATATTTCAGAATAAATCAATGGCATATGAAGCATTTTGGAGAATGTCAATAGCTAATGAAATGTTTCGAAACACATCAATGGCAGATGAAATATTATGGAGCATATCAATAGCATATAAAATGTTTCAGAATATATCAATGGCATATGAAGCATTTTAGAGCATATCATTGGCATTTGAAATATTTCGGAGCATATCAATAGTATATAAAACATTTCGAAGCATATCAATGGTGGATGAAATATTTTGGAGCATATTAATAGCGTATGAAATGTTTCAGAATATTTCAATGGCATATAAAATATTTCGGAGCATATCAATAACAAATATAAAACAGAACTCAAACGTCGCATTTGACATTGCATACATTTCATTCTTATCCAAAGCACATATAGAAGCATATAACCAAAGCTTTGGATATCATATCAAATACATAAATGGTGAAGTAGGATCATAACATAATATGGTCCATCCATTTCTGAATGACCACCAAACATAAGTCTCCTACGTCTAGAAGCTCCATCCACCTATGTCTGAGTGAAGTCATAGGGAGCCGATAGAGCATCACGAGCTCTAAGCATAGCTACCTTATCATTTCTAGTAAAAGTTCATATTATCTCACAAACACTAGATTACAAAAGGACATTGTGAATAATAAAATTGGCACATATCAGAAGCACATGTGGAACAACGAAATGCATGTGCTTATATGAAATATTACGATACAAACATAAACTTTATCATAACAGATTCAGGTATGCAAATACTTGTAAGGACTGTTGAATCTCGGATTTTGATGATGAAATCAATTGATAAGTGTTTATATTTTAATCTGCGTTTTGAGTGATACAGGTGTTGAATCTCGTATTTTGATGATGAAACCACTTGATATGTGTTTATGATTTAATCTGCATTTTGAGTAACGCAGGATGCTTCGATCAGGATGAGATAATTAAAGCAGGAAAATCATGTTGTGCCGGAGGAACATGTCAGAAGATTGGACGTCGGGCCAATGGATTGGTCAACGTATCAACAGAAGACTTCGGGCCGTGGATTCGGGCATTGGGCCAAGAAGAGCGGGCATTGTGCCAAGGATATCGAAGTTGTGGAGTCAATTGACCGATTGGGCAATAGACCGCAAGAGAGGACGATGCACCGAAGAATCGGACAAAGCATCGTAGGACCAATGACATGTCGGACAACTTAACTATTGCTTTGTATTAATTGTCTCAATCAAAGTTTTATTTTAAGTATGCAGGATTAACTACGAAAGCTTGAAGACATAAAGTAAGTCTACTGGAGTCAAGTTCGATGGGTGTCCAAAGATTCATCGGAGATGCTACCGGAACCAACCGAGAAGGAATCGGGGACTCGTCGAAGTTTTCAAAAGTCTGCCGAAGAGATCGTCGAAGGTTCGCGGAGATCACCGAGAAGGTTTGGCTACTCGCAGAACTCGCCACAAGACCGAGAGCCTGTTGGGAGTCCGTTGGAAGAAATCCAAGGGTGTATCGGAAGTCCATTGGAAGTTTGTCGAAAAGCTCACCGAAAGGAAACTCGATGTTTTTGGTTAAAAACTTGCTTAGAACTATCTCTTAAGCTCATAGTTTGCATATAATTAGGGTTAGGATTAAGGATTAATCCTATAACCCAGTTAGGGGCCAATTGGGCCCGAATTCGGACTAGTTTAGGCCAAGTTTGGAGCCTAACCAGTGAGCTGAAATAGTGTAGGCGGTGGCATTGCCGGATTAGGCGGTGGCACCTCCCAGAACCCGAGAACTAAGCCGTGGCACTGCCCAAAACCCGTGAGATGGGGCGGTGGCATCGCCGGACTGGGCGGTGGCACCGCTAGTACACTATCAGTGTCAGACACTGATAGGCGGTGGCACCACCACCGATAGGCGGTGGCACCACTACCGATAGGCGGTGGCACTGCCAGCCTCGAAAACCTAAGAGAATTCAAAATTTGGAGCCCAAATTTGAATCCTCTTGGGGCCTATAAATACCCCTCAATTCTTAGCAGAGAATACAACCTTTTAAGAAGTTAGAGATTGAGATAAAGCCTTAGCAAAGTCTTTAGCAAGCCTTGTTTTCAATTGCTTGAGTGTTCACCTCCTTCTTTCTCATTGAAAATTTGTAAGAGTGTGAACACTTGTAAAAGGTTGTAAGAGGAGTATTTGTCCTTCTCCTTCAAAGTGATTTGCTAGTGGAAGTTGGGAGCCTCATTGAAGAAGGCTTCGCGAGTGGATGTAGGACATTTTGACCGAACCACTTTAAATTGGTGCATTCCTTGAATGTGTGAGTATTTACCTTCCTGAAATTGTCATTTACACTACTGTTAGCTTTCGGATTTCATTTTCTCATTTTACTCAAGTTACTATCAAAACAAAATCTCTACATATTTACGAAATCATTTTCAAACTTATGAGTTTTAATCCGCTGCACTAATTCACCCCCCCTCTTAGTGCTGCTCCGATCCTAACAATTAGTATCAGAGACTGGTATTTTTCATTTTGGATTTACACCCGAGAGAAATGGCTCTTCATGGCTTTCAAGAGGGCTTATCGGTTGTTCGTCCACCATTGTTTAACGGATTGGACTACACTTATTGAAAAACTCGAATGAGAGTTTTCTTGATTTCTATAAATTTAGATTTATGGAATATTATTGAAAACGATTTTCAACTTCCCTCTAAACCGATGAACGAATGGTCGGATTTGGAGAAGAAGTATTTTTCTTTAAACGCAAATGCTATGAATGCTTTTTTTTGCACTTTGGACAAAAATGAGTTCAATCGGATTTCTACATGCGAAACGGCTTTTAATATTTGGCAAACACTTGAAATCACACACGAGGGAACTAGTAGAGTCAAAGACTCAAAAGTTAACATTTTATTGCATGATTTTGAGCTTTTTCGAATGCAACCAAGCGAGACTATAGGCAACATGTACACCCGTTTCACGGATGTCATCAATAATCTATGAGTTCTTGGTAAATCTTTTTTTAATTTTGATCTCATAAGCAAGATCTTAAGATCCTTTCCAAAAAGGTGGGATCCTAAAATAACCTCAATACAAGAGATAAAAAATTTAAATGATTTTCCATTAGAAGAATTAATTGGGTCATTAATGACCTATGAAAGGACACTTTTGGAACATTTTGAACCCGATGAGCACTTGAACCACCTTCCAAAGAATATGAAGGATTTGGAACTCCAGACAAATGAATACCACTTGAGCGATAACTTAAGTGATGAGGACAATGATGAACTTGAACTTCGAACACTAAATCTTAATAAGTTTATTAAACAAAAATCTAAAATAAATAATTAACTTGAACGGAGGAAGAGGCCAAAGAAGAGGAAAGCAACCAAAGATGAAAAAATAACTTCCAAAGGTGAAACGACAAATTGGGCTTTGACGGGCTTCGACTACAAGGTAAGTAACTCAACTCTCTTGAATTATTTTGAAGTTACTTGAAGTTTTTCATGAGTGCTTAATTTAGATAGTAGGAATAGGAAATAAAAAATTATTTTTCAAAAATTATATCATGTTTTTCTTTTTAGCATAATTGAAAAATAAAAAATTTGATCATGAAAAGTATATTGCTAAGGTTTCATGCATGTTATGTTTTAAAATGTTGAATGATATATGCAACATTAGGAATTATAATTATATGATATGTGATAATGCTTAGGATTAATCCATGCATGTGTATCTTGATGATTTTATGTCATGCATGAGCTTTTGAAGTAAATGTTGATTTGAAACTCTCATTTTAGATTAACATGCTTTTGGTCTAATCGTTTTTATGATAAATTAAGATGATATTCTCATGACATATTAAGATGACTTAGTGCATGTATATCTATATATGAATTTCTTGATAGTCTTTTGATGATAGATGTGATATCATGATGTGTTTGGTCTTGATAGCTTAATGACGAAACTTATGTTTCAATTTTAAATGATGATACATGTTTTCACAAAAGACTTGAATACCCTCAATTGTATGAAATGGAAATGAATTTTCTATCCTATTGAGATTAATGAATTTATTTTACCAATCTTGTGAATCTCATGAAAATAAACATGATGAATATTTTGAAAATAAATGAGTGTATCATTCATTTGGTCTCAATGATTTTTCTTGAACATACTTTTTGAAATCATACTTGATGATGAATATTAATTGTCTAGATCGAAGTATATTTTATATGTGCATGATTAACTACGATAGCAAGGTGGTAAGGTATTCATCCTCCGACTTTGGATGGATAGTACCATCCTTTTTCTTATCCTTCGGTTTTGTATTTTCCTCCCACACAATATCCTTACCTTTTATGGCTTTATTCCTATATTTATCCACTTCATCTACAGCTTGCAGATTTTTAAACTTTAAAGTACCTTGAATCATGTGGTCTTGATTGGCAGGGTTTGTTGAAGCTCGATAAGATTGTTGGAGCACAATATCCTGGATAGTACTTGTTGGAGTAGCCTGGCTAGAGAGGTTTGTTGGGGCATGAGTTTGTTGAGACAGAATATCCTTGTTGGCGATGTTTGTTGTGGCCTGAGTTTGTTGCGAGATTTGTTTGGGCTTGAGTTCGTTGAGCTATTGTGGACGGATCCGATGATATTGGAAGAGATTAAGTTCCTGACTTATATTTCTCTTGTCCAATAGTACCATGGGAAACCTCTGTTGTGGAAGTCTCTGACATTATAGGAAGAGATAAAGTTTTGGATTTGTCCTTCTGTCCGCGGTGCTTTCCTTGCGAGTCGGAATGCTCAATAGTTTTCGCCACCATCGGTGCTACTGCCATTAGAGAAGAATCACTTTGTTGCTGAGGTGCTTGACGTGGTCGATAGACCTTTGTGGTTGGTTTTGGGGTTTGCTGACAAGCTCCATTTGCATGACCAAAAGATAAGCAATATTGACATCGTTATGGCTTCCAGGAATATGAGACATGTACCTTCCGAGTGTTCCCGTCAAGATCATGATAGAAAACCTCATTAGGAAGATCTTTGTCGGAAGAAACCAGCATATATGCTCGTGCAAATGCTAATCTCGTCTGAGCTGCTGTTGCTTTGTCGATGTAGAGTGGCTGTCCTAGAGTGCTGCATAACTTTGCAATAAAACATCGACTCCAAAGATGTAGAGGCAGTCCTTGAAAGGATACCTATAATGGAATAGACTGTAGGCTATCTAACTCCAAACGGACATCAGGAGACCAACATCGTAGAATCATTGGATGACCGCGGATAGTCCAGAATCCTTCGAGGATTCGTTGCAAATCTTCTTCAGAGTATAGCTTGCAAACAAAGAATCCGTTCTCCAGCATATGAAGATCGAATGACGATATTCCCCATCGAGTTTTGATAAATGAGGATAGTGGGAAATAAGATGTTTTGAGACCTACCACATAGCCAACAATCGCCATAGACTAATGAAGATAACATGCTGGAATGTTCGCGGACTTAATAAGCTGGAGAAATGTCGGGAGCTCAACAGAATAATCAAGTCTGCCGCATGTGATATTGTTATTATAGTGGAAACGAAAATTAAACAATCGCGCGTTCAAGCTCAAAATAATTTAATATGGCCGGACGCAGAACTGTTTACCAATGACTCAAATGAAACTTTTGGTAGAATATGGGTCTTATGACATCCTAACTCTATTAATGCTTGGTTTATTTCTGCTACTGATCAATTAATTCATCTTAAGGTAGAGGACAAAAAGAATGGCTGTCAATTCAATTTCACTAGTATATATGCTTCAAACAGTATGCAAGAAAGAAATACTCTTTGGTCTGACCTGACTAATATTGTAAATGGCTGTCTCAATGTACCTTGGATTGTTCTTGGAGACTTTAATACTGTTCGATACACAAATGAAAAAGAGGGGGGTAGACAACTTTCAGAAAGCCAGCTTCAAAGTTTTAATGATTACATTGACACTGCAGCATTGTTTGATATGAAATCTGTGGGTAATTGGCTCTCCTGGAGTAATCAAGGTGCTGCTAACAGAAAAATAATGGCTCAACTTGATAGGTGTTTGATTAATCATGAATGGTTAACAGTTTACCCAGATTCACTTCTTGAGTATAGTGCTCCTTTGTTTTCTGACCATTCTTTAATGTATATACACGCAGACAAAGCGACACCAAGAGGCAAGAAATCGTTTAGATTCTTTAACATGTGGAGTACTCATCCTCAATTTCTTGATGTTATCAGATCTGCTTGGAATGTTAATGTGCATGGATCCCCCCCTTATATCTTATGTCAAAAGCTCAAAGCCTGTAAAGCAGCACTAAAGGAGTGGAATACAAATACCATTGGCAATATTACCACCAGAGTTCAATTTTGCAGAAAGGAACTAATGTCATTACAACATGAGCTGCAACTTTAGCCAAATGATGAAAATATTATCTACAAAGAGACAGAAGCCAGAAATAACTTCATGTAAGCCTTAAAACAGGAGGAAAGTTTTGCAAAGCAGAAGTCTCGATAGCATTGGCTTACACTAGTGGATTCCAATACTAAATTTTTCTATGCTTCAATTGCTACTCGAAGGGCTGTTAACCGTATCAGCAAATGCAGAGACAAAGATGATAATCTTATTGAGAATTTAGATGAGGTTAAAGCACACACAGAGCAATTTTTTTATTCCTTACTCAATCAAGCTGGGAAACCTAATAACATTCATGTGGAGCCGACTAGAAAACTTGATTCGGAAGCTATTTCAATCCTCAATGCCCCAATTACAGATGACGAAATTGTATGTGTTGTCTTTAAGTCACCAAACTGCTTGGTCTATTATATGAAATGATGTGATTAAGGCTTGCCAACATATTTTCTCTTCAGGTCATATTCTTAGAGAGATGAATTGTACTTTTATTTTTTTAATTCTGAAGAATGCAGGGACTGATTCACTAGAGGACTATCGACCCATATCATTATGCAACTTTATTTACAAGATCATCTCCAAAGTATTGGCAAATAGAATGCAAAAGGTAATACACAAGATCATTAGCCCAAATCAAGCTGCTTTCATCAAAGGGAGAAGCATACATCATAACATTTTGCTTGCTAATGACTTGGTCAAAGATTTGCATTCAAAAGCAAGAGGGACAAAAATCTATTTTAAAGCTGATTTACGGAAAGCCTTTCATTCAATTAATAGGAAATTTATCTATAAGATGCTCCTCAATATGAACTTCCCACAGCAATGGGTTAATTGGATTCAATTTTGCCTGGAAACTCCAAAGTTTTCGATACTCTTTAATGGCTTACCTATTGGTTTTTTTGGGAGCACGAATGGCATCCGACAAGGTGATCCACTCTCTCCGTATCTCTTTACTATTGCTATGGAAGGACTTAGCTGTATGTTGGAACACGCAGTCTTAAATGGCAGCATTTAAGGTACCCATTGCTGGTTCTATTCATATATCACATATAACATTTGCAGATGATTTACTTATCTTTCTCCAAAATGAACCAACTTTAGTTAAGAACCTGGCTACTATTATGAATGACTATGGTATGGTTTTTGGACTTCAGTTAAATCATACGAAAAGTATATATGAGCCCTTACGTTGAGGATAAGGTCTTTATTGCACAAACTTTGGGGGTTAGTGAGGGAAGCTTACCAGTTCCTTATTTGGGTCTCCCGCTCATATCCACAGGCATTCACAAAACCCACTGTCAACCTATCTTGCAAAAAATAAAGAATAGAATTTCTTTTTGGAAAAATAGGTTTCTATCAAAAGCAGAACGACTCGCACTCATCCGTTCGGTATTGCACTCCTACTCTATATATTGGTGTAATGCATTTTTCTACCTGCTGGACTTCTCCAAGATATTGAACGGTTATTAATGAACTTCTTCTGGAATGGCACAAATGATAAGGCAATGCATATGGTAAATTGGGATAGCATTTGTAAATCGAAAGATGAAGGGGGGCTAAACTTGAGAAATACTAGAGATTGGAATCAAGCATGTCTGGTACAGTAATTGTGGGATCTTTTGCAAAACAAATGTTCCTTATGGTCATATTAGGTTTCTGATAGGTATCTTTCAAAAGAATCAATCTGGGAAATTTCAACAAGAACATACCACTCTGTAGCTTGGAAAGGAATTTTAAAGGCAAGGAATTGGCTAATCAAACACATTTCTTAGGCAATCTCTTCTGGAACTAGTACTAATATGTGGTATGATCCTTGGGTGAATGGGAAGAGTATATTTTAATTATATGGTGATAGAATACGAAAAGATCTTGGGGCTCCCAAAGATTGGAAGGTTTCCGAGTTCATTGCTAACGGTACCTGGTGTCTCCTTAATCCTATTTCTCCCGAAATGTTATCACTTTGGCTGACTATTATAGCTATTCCAATCAGGAACAACTCTTCAGATATACTTATTTGGCCTCATTACAATGGTAAATTTAGTGTCACATCTGCATGGAATCAAATTAGGCAAAGAAATAACAAGTGGTTCCCAAGCAGTTGGACATGGGATCGACTGGGATCACAAAGACATTCCTTATATACATGGCAGGCCCTTCTCAATAAACTACCTACAATAGACAATATAAAAAGAAGAGGTATCTATCATGTTAACCAATGCTCCCTTTGTATGCAACAAGAAGAAACTGTTGACCACCTCTATTTTGCTTGTGATTATACAAAATGGATATGGAAGGAGATTCTCCAGCGATTTGAACTCAATAGACTACCGCAACCAAACTTGCACCAAGAACTAGGCGACCTCATGCAATGTTTCTCAAGAAAGGTGCCTCTCACACAACTGGCAAAGGTTACTTTCAGATGCACTATTTGGTGGATGTGGAAGGAGAGATTTAACAGAATCTTTGAATGTCAACGCACAAACAATGCTCAGCTCTTGAAAGAGATTATTAGAGACTCAAGATCCTGTATGGAGCAAGATCTCAAAACGGAGAACTTTACCCAAAGAGAAAAAGATATTTTTATCAAATTTAATTTTGCTATTAGCTAAAGATCTTGGGAATGATGCCAAATTATGTACCCACAGGTAGTTTTGATATATCTGGATAAACATTTTCTATGTTGACTATAATTAGGAGTTATAGTCTACAGCATATGTAGTCATAACTATCGCATTCACACTCTATGAGTTACTTGGCTTTGTCTATGATTTGTATAGATAAAGCTATTTGTAGAAACTTTACACATAATCAATTTACTTTTACTTACCAAAAAAAAAAAACTACGATAGCAAGGCATGAAGCAAATTGAAGTCCCAAAGTCAAGGATGTGATTTCGTTGGGAGTTCGAGAGTTCGTCGGATGTCCGGACGTTCGTCGGAAATTCTGTCGGAACCAGTCGAGAAGTCTCGGAGCTTGCTAGAGAAGCTCATCGGAACTCGCCAAGAAGATCATGATGAAGTCTAGGAGGTTGCCGAGAGTCCGTTGGAACATTGCTAAGAGATTATCGGAAGTTTGTCGGAAGATCGCCGGAAGCTCGCTGGAAGAAACTAAGATATAGGGACTTGTTTAGCTTAGCAAATGTCTTATGAATCATAGTTAGCATGTAATTGGGTTTGGATTTGGGCCAACCCAATTAGAGGTCAGCTAGGCCCATGTAAGGACAGTGTTGGGCACAATAAGATGCCCAAATAGTGCCCTAAGAAGTCTCACCGTCATGGCATAATCTTCGAGACTATGTCAGACGTTGGTACCGTTAATTTGGGCGGTTGTACCACCCCTAGCAGGGTGCCAAGTGGTGGTACCGCCAGTCTGGGTGGTGGTACTGCCTAGCACAACATCCCAAGCGGTAGTACCACCAGACTGGGCGGTGGTACTACCCAGCTGAGTGTTAGTGTCAAACTGACACTAGCGGTGGTACCACCCAACGCAGGCGGTGACACCGCCCGTGCCCGGGAATCCCGGGATGAGATGTTTTTAGGCTCCAAGTTTGAATTAACTTGAATTCTATAACTATAAATACCTCTCTCTTCCTTGGTTAAAAGACACAAGCACAGAGTATTCAAAAGTGAGAAAACGCTATTGCAATCTCTCTAGAAATTCTCTCCTCCACTCTAATTTTAGAATTCTGTAAGAGGAGTGTGAGTGCTTGTAAGGGTTGTCTCCTAAACCTGTGAAAAGGAGAAGAAGGATGTAAAAGGTGGTTGGCCTTTGCCTATTGAATGAAGACCGATAGTGGATGCCAGTGGCCAAGACAGAAGAGGAATCGACGAAGTGGATGTAGGTCACGATGACCGAACCATTCTAAAATCTAGTTTACATTTCTTTAAGCAATTTATTTTAACCGCAAACCTCCTTACTTGCTCTTTACATCCACTACTCCCTTATGTATACTTTTAAAGTATTACTTTTACGAAACAGTTTTATGTCGGAAACGGTTTTAATCGAAATGAAGTTTTGAAGATGTGATTTTACCACTGTACTACTTTACTCCCCCCCCCCCCCCCTCTTAGTGCTAACCCCGATCCTAGCAATTGGTATTAGAGCCTCGCTATTTCTCATTGGGTCCTACTATCGCATCCACACTCCCGCTACGCCTCCTCATGTGATTACAATTTAATCATAGGTATGTAAGCCCGACAATAAACGAAAAATAAAATGGAGGCTCATAGGCCCCAATAATATAATATCCCTCATTTTTAAAAATTATTAATAAATATTTATTTATAAATCGGAGGACCTATATGTAAATATAGAAATTTCAAGGACTAAACTATTAAGTTAAAAAAAAAAGAAAACTGAAAATTTTGGTTTTATCCCACCGCCCCCCACGCTCTGTATTTCTCGAGAAACAAAGAGAGGAGCGGTGGGGCGTGGGAAGAAGAAGAGAAGTAGAGGGAGAAGAGAAGAAAAGAAGAAGAAGAGAGGGAAGAGGGAGAGGAAAGAGAGATAGCTGCAGCAGCTAGGGCTGCAGCACCTCTGTTTTGTATTGGAGGAAACAGAGGAGTTCATGTGTGGGGAGTCGGGGAGCAGAAGGGAAGAAGAGAAGCAGAAGAAGAGAAGAAGAAAAGAGGAGGTGGCTGCGGCAAGGGCTGTAGCGAGGAGCTGTGGGGCATTGGGGAGGAGAAAGGAAGAAGAGGAGAAGACGAAAAGAAGAAGAAGAGGGAAAAGAAGAGAGGAGGAAGAAGAGGGAGAAGAGAAGAATAGAAGAAGAAGTAAAAGAGAGGGAAGTGGGAGAGGAGCGAGAGGTGGTAGCAGCTAGGGCTGCAGCACCTCTGTTTCCTGCAGGTGGAAACAGAGGAAAGGAGGTGTGGGGCGTTGGGGAGGAGAAGAAGAAGAAGAGGAAAAAAGAAAAAAAAACAAGAAGGATGGCTGCGGCATGGGCTGCAGTGAGAAGGTGTGGGGTGTCGGGTAGGAGAAGGGAAGAAGAGGAGAAGAAGAAGGAGAAGAAGAGGAAGCGGAAGAGAAGAAGTAGAAGCGGGTGAAGTGGCGGCACCTCTGTTTTCTACAGGAGGAAACAGAGGAGAGGAGGTGCTGTGCGTCGGGGAGAAGAAGGGGAGGAAGGAGAAGAAGAGAAGAAGAAGAAAGAAAGGGGAAGGAAGAGGAGAAGGGAAAGAAGTAGCAGCAGCTACAGCTGTGGCAGCTGCAACTATGGCAGGGAAAGAGGGAGAGGAAGGAAGAAGGGAAGGAGAGGAAGAAGAGAAGGGGAAGAAGGGGCTGCGGTTGCGGTGATGGTAGCTGCAGTTGGAAGAGAAGAAGGAGAGGAAGATGAGCAGGGGAGGAAGAAGAGGCTGCGGCCGTGGCTGAGGCTGCGACTACAGTAGTGCAGCTGGGAAAGAAGAGAAGGAAAGGAAGAAGAAGAGAAAGGAAAAGGGAAGAAGAGAGGAAGAGGAGAAGGGAAGAAGAGAGGAAGAGGCTGCGGCCGTGGCTGAGGCTGCGACTACAGTAGTGCAGCTGCGGTAGTGGTAGTTGCAGCTGGAAGAGAAGGAGAGGAAACAGAGCAGGGGAGGAAGAAGAGGCTACGGTTATGGAGGCTGCGGCCGTGGCTGCGACTACGGCTGCGGTTGCGACGTTGGCTGCGGTAGCTGCGGCAGCGGTGGTGGCTGTAGCAGTTGCTTTTAGGAAAAAGAAAGAAAGGAAAGGGGGGAAAAAAAAAAAGAAGGGGACTGTGGCCGTGATTGCGGCTGCGGTGGTAGCGGCTATGTCTGCGGCAGCTGTGTTTGGGAAAGAAAAAGTAGAAACGAGAGAAGGGAGGAAGGAAGTAGTGCAGGGGAAGGGGCTGCGGTTGTGACAGCAGCTGCAGTCATGGCTACGATTGTGGTAGTGGCCACGGCTGCGACAGCTGCGTTTGAAAAAGAAAATAAATGAATGAGAGTAAGAGAGAGCAGGTGACTATACGTCTATGTTCTGCATGAGCTGCAGTTGTGGAGGAAAACGAGAAGACATATGTAGAAAACGAAACACGGAGAGGACACGAAGGAAAAGTAGAAGGATTTGGGTTGACACCTTCTTTGGATCTTCGGATCAAAATCTTTGAAAGGCAAGTGTTCCGAACCTTCCTATTACGAGCTTTCTAATTTTCCTATTGCAAGTATCTTGATCTTTCCTTACTACAATTTTATCTCTATATTTGTTTTGAATATGAGAAACTTTGAATTGTTCTAGCCTTGCATTTGATATATCTCTTGTTTAGAAGTAACGATTCGAATCTGTGCAACTTCTGAGATTCTGATCTTTCTACCTTGTTATGGTTATAACTTCATGTATTTTTTTTTTTTTTGGTAAGTAAAAGTAAATTGATTATGTGTAAAGTTTCTACAAATAGCTTTATCTATACAAGTCATAGACAAAGCCAAGTAACTCATAGAGTGCAAATGCGATAGTTATAACTACACATGCTGTAGACTATAACTATCTGTGGGTACATTATTTGGCATCATTCCCCATATCTTTAGCTAATAGCAAAATTAAATTTAATAAAAATATCTTTTTCTCTTCGGGTGAAGTGCTCGATTTTGAGATCATGCTCCATATAGGATCTTGAGTCTCTAATAATCTCTTTCAAGAGCTGAGCATTGTTTGTGTGTTGACATTCAAAGATTCTATTACATCTCTCCTTCCACATCCACCAAATAGCGCATCTGAAAGTAACCTTTGCCAGTTGTGTAAGAGGCCCTTTTCTTGAGAAACATTGCATAAGGTCGCCTAGTTCTTGGTGTAAGTTTGGTTGTGGCAGTCTATTGAGTTCAAATCGTTGGAGAATCTCCTTCCATATCCATTTTGTATAATCTCAAGCAAAATAGAGGTGGTCAACAGTTTCTTCTTATTGCAAACAAAAGGAGCATCGGTTAACATGATAGATACCTCTTCTTTTCATATTGTCTATTGTAGATAGTTTATTGAGAAGGGCTTGCCATGTACATAAGGAGTGTCTTTGTGATCCCGGTCGATCCCATGTCCAACTGCTTGGGACCCACTTGTTATTTTTTTGCCTAATTTGATTCCATGCGGATGTGGCACTAAATTTGCCATTGTCATGAGGCCAAACAAGTATATCTGAAGAGTTGTTCCTGATTGGAATAGCTATGATAGTCGGCCAAAGTGATAACATTTCGGGAGAAATAGGATTAGGGAGACACCAGGTACCGTTAGCAATGAACTCGGAAACCTTCCAATCTTTGGGAGCCCCAAGATCTTTTCGTATTCTGTCGCCATATAATTGAAATATACTCTTCCCATTCACCCAAGGATCGTACCACATATTAGTACTAGTTCCAGAAGTGATTGCATACGAAATGTGTTTGATTAGCGAATTTCTTGCCTTTAAAATTCCTTTCCAAGCTGTAGAGTGGTATGTTCTTGTTGAAATTTCCCAGATTGATTCCTTTGAAAGATACCTAGCAGAAACCCATTGTGACCATAAGGAACATAAACCTTTCTTTTGATCGCTTATTTTAAGAATTCGGAGTAAGTTTGCTTGCCTAACTTCTGTTTCAAATGAGCCTACAAATTCTACAAAATAGGGATCATAATTTCTGACCTTTCGATACATAGCTACCTATAAGCCTTTGTTGGAAACTCTAATTCGTTCAAAACTGATTTCATTGGAAACTAAACTCGTAGATCTTTCTTTTGATCTATGGATTGAAAGATTTGAAGTCCAAAAACCTGCCCAATTATCTGTTGAATCTGACCTTATGAATTCTGCCGAACAAAGATCTTGTTCTACGACCCTTGTTTACCAAATTATTTGTAACTCTCTTTGTTAGACAGTTCAATTCATATGAAGCTTGTTTTATTTGAAAATAGATTGAAATATCTTTCACAATACCTTTCTTGATTATATTGGAGCACGATTGATAGTTTGAATCATTTGTTCAATGTGCCTCTCGAATTCTGTAAGAAATCGAGCTTTGGTCGATTTCGCATATTCTGGTTTCATTCCTTTGAAAATTGATTTCATTTAGCTTTCTTGTTCAATTGAGCTTTATATTACTACTTTGAATTCTTGTATGCTCTTGTCCTTAAAATTATTTGCATTCTTGAAAACTATTGTGTAACATTTATGCTATATCGT
Organism: Musa acuminata AAA Group; assembly: GCF_036884655.1. Classification (NCBI taxonomy): domain Eukaryota; kingdom Viridiplantae; phylum Streptophyta; class Magnoliopsida; order Zingiberales; family Musaceae; genus Musa; species Musa acuminata. The sequence goes on from NC_088335.1 coordinate 28,301,835, forward strand.
ATTGACTCATATAGGCACATGTGTATCCCATTGTTCCGTATTTGCTTTCGATATGTGTCTATTCTAGTTTCATTCCTTTTGACATTGAATTCATCTAACATTCTTATTTGAATTGAGTTATATGTGATTGCTTGGAATCCTTGAATGCTCTTGCTTTCATTTCCTTTCAAATCTGAATACAATTGTAAAAAATTATTGCTTACTTCGTATTGACTCGTAAAGGCACATGTACATTTTGTTGTTCCGCGTGTGCTTCCGATATGTGCTATTTGTTGTTCATACTATCCTTTTTTACTCTGGTGTTTGTGGGATATTATGAACCTTTGCCAGAAATGGTGAAGGAAGTTATGCATAGAGCTTGTGATGCTCTGCCAGCCCTTATGACTTCACTCAGACGTGGGTGGATGGAGCTCCCAGACGTAGGAGACTTATGTTTGGTGGTCATTCAGAAATGGATGTACCATATTATGTTATAGTCCCACTTCACCTTTTGTATGTTTGATATGATATCTAGAGCTTTGGTTATGTGTTTCTATATATGCTTTGGATAAGAATGATATGAATGCAACGTCAAATTCAACGTTTGAGTTTCTGTTTCATATTTGTTCTTTGATATGCTCTGAAATGATTCATATGCCATTGATACGCTTTGAAATGTTTCACATACCATTGATATGTTCCGAAATATTTCATTTGTTATTAATATGCTCTGAAACATTTCATACCCCATTGATATGCTCCGAAATATTTCATCTATTATTGTTACGCTTCGAAATGTTACATATGTCATTGATATACTCCGGAATATTTCATACAACATTGATATGCTCCAAAATGTTTCATCTGTTACTGTCCCAATTTATTGTTCACAATACCCTTTTGTACTCTGGTGTTTGTGGGATTATTTGGACCTTTGCTAGAAATGGTAAATATTTGGTGGTCATTCAGAAATGGATGCACCATATTATGTTTGGAATCCCACTTCACCTTCTATTTATTTTATCTATTATTGTTACACTTCAAAATGTTCCATATGTCGTTGATATGCTTCGGAACATTTCATACACTATTGATATGCTCCAATTACTCTGTGCTCCATTTGCTATGAACTGATATGTTCTGAAATGTCCTATTTGCAATTGATATGCTCCGGAACATCTCGTACGCTATTGATATGCTCCAATTAACTCTATGCTCCATTTGTTATGAACCAAATATGTTATGAATGAAATGACATTTGCAATTCTGTATCTAATGAGATGATATCCTTAAATAGTTAAAGCTAAAACAACTATTTTACCTACAATCTGAGTTGTCCTGCACGTCAATGGTTCAAGTAAACACTCGGTGAACTTCTAGCAAACACCCAACAATTTTCCGACGAGCTTTCGATGAACTCCCGATGATCTTCCAATGAGCTTTCGTTGTATCATCTGATCCTTCAGTGTATCTCCCGATTCATTTAACCCGATGCCCAATCATTGACTCCGGCCCAACTTTAATTCTTCTTTAATCATTTGACTTTCTCACGATCGTAGTTAGTCCTGCATCACTTATCTTAGCACATGGATTAGATAATTAATTCACTAATTGATGTCATCATCAAAATCCGAGATTCAACAATCTCTCCCTTTTTTATGATGATAACCAATTGATGACAGAGTTAAACCAAACTCCCCCTATCTATATGCCATATTGAGATAAAGCAAACTTGAATTCAAAATGAATCATGACCTATAAATTCAAGTGAAACAATTTCGATGACTATGATCGAATGCAATATATCAACATTTCATACATTGTGCATCATCATAGATTAAAGTCATCCAAGTATAACATGCAAAATTTCATCACTTCATGCATGATAATAAATCACTTTGAGCATAACCTATATGATACTAAAGCATTCATCACTTCATGCATGATATCAAAATTAACATCATCTTGAGCATAACATTCACGATACTAAAACATTCAAATTTTCAATCATTTTGGGCATAACATATATGATAATGAAGCACCATTTATCACTTTATGCATGACCCTAAATTTAACATAACATATATGATACAATAGCATTTTTAACCATTTATCACTTCATGCATGATACCAAATTTAACAACATTCATCATTTCTCCCCCTTTGTCATCAACAAAAAGAAGAATCATTCAATAATTTATACAAGTATTTTAAACTATTCAAGTAAGTTTTACACCAATTTATGTAAGGTAGCAAATTTGTGAAATGAGAAGTTAAGTAAAAGCTTGCAAGATAACTCTTTTTGCTTTTTAAAATGGGCAAGCTAGCATTATGGCTTTAGAGGTGAAAACACTTTTTGGTGTAAGTTTCTTTCTTCCTTTTGTCATAAGAATAAGAAGAAGAGGAAGAAGAGTAAGGGAAGAATTTATTCATCATAAGAAAAATCAAGAACCAAATACATAAGTTTCATTGAATCATGCTTCCACTATCACAAAGAGTAAGGATTCAAAAAAAGATTAAAATATGCATACTAAAAATTCATGAATCAAATCCCTTTTCTTGTAAATAGAAGGAAGAAGGATTTATAGGAAATGATTATGTCATAAAGGATCAAGTATACCAAAAGTCTACGAACAAAAACTCCTCTTTCGTGAAAGATTAAAGATCCATGAATAGTCTCTCTTCTTTGGTGAATTGCAAGAAGAAGGAATAAAGGAATCGATCTCAATTTAAAAACAAAACTCAAGTTAAAAATGAGAAATCCAAAAAATGTATAGAGGAATTCATTCATTCGGAAGATTTAACATGCCTAATTCTCTTCTAATGAAATCAAATTATTCCTCATTCAATGATTTTTTAAAAATATCTGCTAACTGATGTATAGTATCAATAAATTCTAAGGATATATCATAATTATAAACATGATCTATAATAAAATGATGGCTAATGTCAATATGTTTAGTTCTAGAGTGTTGAATGAGATTTTTTATTAAATATATTGCACTAGTATTATTGCATTTTATAAGTATGTTTTTCAAGTGAATTCCATAATTTTCTAATGTGTTTTTCATCCATATAACTTATGCACAACATGCACCTACTGCTATATACTCAGCTTCGATTGTAGATAATACAACCGAATTTTGTTTCTTGGAAGATCAAGAAACAAGTGCATAACCTAAGAGTTGACTTGTTCTGGATGTACTTTTTTTACCTATTTGACAACCAACAAAATCAGCATTAGCATAAGCAAGTAACTTAAAGATTTTGGATTTTATATACCATAATCCTTGATTAGGAGTTCTATTTAGGTATTTAAAAATCATTTTAATAGCTTTTACATGAGATTACTTGGGATTAGATTAAAATCTAGCATATAGTCTAACACTAAATATGATAGCAGGTCTAATTGTTGTTGTTGAATCTCAGATTTTGATGATGAAATCAATTAGTAAATTATTTGATCTAATCTATATGTTGAGAAAAGTATGTAGGATTAACTACGATAGGAGTAAGACATAAAGCAGGTGTTGTGCTGAAGTCAAGATCGAGCCTTCATTGGGAGTTCAAGAAGCTCGTCGGAAGTCTAGACATTCATCGGTAGTTCTGCTGAAACTGATCGAGAAGTCCAAGAGCTTGGCAAAGAAGCTTGTAGGAACTCACTAAGAAGATCATCGTAAAGTCCAGGAGCTTGCCGGGAGTCCGCTAGAACATTGTCAAGAGATAATCGGAAGATTGTCGAAAGATCGTCAGATGCTCGTCAGAAGATTGTCAGGCGGTGGTACCGCTAGAGCTCGGTCTCCGAGCTTTATCAAGCGGTAGTACTGTTGGTACCCCAAAATCCGGGGATGTGACATGTTTTGTCTCCAATTTTGAATCCATTAGGGGCCTATAAATACCCCACCCTTTTCTACATGAAAGGACATGAAAGTGTTGGCATAATCTTAAATCTTTGAAGTGTTAAAGTATTGTAAAAGTGCTAGAGTCCTCCTCCTCCCTTTATAAGTATTGAGATTATTTAAGAGATGTTTGACACTTGTAAGGGTTATCACCTAAACATATGAAAAAGAGAAAGCACTGTAAAGAAGTGGTTGGTCTTCGCATGTTGAAGGAAGACCATTAGTGGATGCCAATGACCTCGACGGAGGAGGAATCGGAAGTGAATATAGGTTACAATGACCGAACCACTCTAAATTCTGGTTTACTTTTCTATTTATGCAATTTATATTGCTGCAAACTTCCTTAACCTTCTATTTGCACTCTTATGAAAGCTTTCAAGTTCAATATCTTTCCAAAACAGTTTGAATCAAAATGAATATTTTTTGGAATCAACACTTTTTTTCGCTACACTAATTCACCCCCCCCACCCCCCGCTTGTAGTACCACTCTTGATCCTAACAATTGGTATTTGAGCAAGGTCATTCTCATTTGGTTTGAAACCTAAGAGAGATGGGATTAACTAGCAACCAAGAGGGTCACTCAATTACACGTCCGTCGATATTTAATGGAACGGATTACATATATTGGAAGACTAGAATGAGGATTTTTCTAATTTCTAAGGATTTTGAGCTATGGAACATTGTTGAAAATGGTTTTCAACAGTCTTCTCTTCCAATAAATGATTGGAATAAGTTGGAGAAGAAGACTTTCGCTTTAAATGCCAAGGCTATGAATGCCTTGTTTTATGCTTTAGATAAAAATGAGTTTAATCAAGTGTCTATTTGTGAAATGACTTTTGATATTTGGCACACACTCGAAGTTACTCACGAAGGCACTAGTAGAGTAAAAGAGTCAAAAGTTAATCTTTTAGTCTATACTTATAAGTTGTTTCGGATGAAATCGAGTGAGACTATTGGAGACATGTACACCCGATTTACGGATGTCATCAATGGTCTAAAAGGACTAGGTAAAAGTTTCTCAGATTCTGAACTTGTTAATAAAATTTTAAGATCCCTTCCAAAGAGTTGCGACCCTAAAGTAACATGTTGGGAAATCTTGGGGGCAACATCACATGCGCAACAGAAGAATAGAAAACAAAATCCCTAATTTTCCAAAAAAGATGTTTGTCATCGTATAAAGATTAGTGCGCAAAAATTCATGAAACTTAAAACTGCATATAAGATAAATTGTGTTACATAGGGAGATTGTATATCCTTGAATCCTTGTAGATCTCTAGGAGAGGGTGAAGGAGGTCCAGTGCCCTCCTCTCCAGTGGTGATCCATACAATAGGGCTGCGATGATGCTCCTCAAAACTCCAGGCCTACTCTGAGGTGGAGAGGGGGAGGAAAATAGTAGAGGCAAGCAAAGGCTACGAACTATTGAATCCCTCCTATTTATAGAGGTCCCCTATCAACTTAACCCTAATGGATCATCTCCTATTGGGTATTGGATCTCCATCCAACTACCCAAGCCTCTTAGATTAGTGGATCTCTATCCAATAATCTCACATGGGTGCTTATTGGATATCATCCATAGGATCCAATAATTTCAGGGGCTCATTGGATATCCAATAAGATAGGGGCTCCAGCGGATATCTCATATCCGAACCTCTACCCATTGCAACGCCTACTATATATGGGTGACCCTCTATGCCTAATATCGAGCATGCCATGAGTCATACCTGTTAGAACTCCTTCTAGCTTAGTGAATTATTATCTCTATAATAATTCACTCGACTCATCGATTGCGGATGTACTAGGCCACTATGCCACACTCCCCAAACGATACAAGGGAATCCAATCCATTGGACCTGTCTATCCTCAGTTTTTGTGTACCTATAGTCCCTTATCCATCTAATATCCCAGAGACCATATACCGGGCATGGTGCTATCAGACCCATATGGTTTCTACTCGAGTCTCGCTCTAATCAGTTTCTCTTAAAGAACTCTTTCTCTCTCAATCCGAATGACACTGGTCATGGATTTGTCTGAGTAAGAACACATGAGATATTCCTCTCATGACACCTAGAGTGTATGATCCTCTATCGATACTTAATAGCCCTCGTAAGGTTGACTACCACTCCCGATGACCGGTTGTGCTAGATCTAGGACATCCAAACCTATAAGTCTGGTATCAAAGAGTGGAGCACTCATACAGGACATCCTTGGTGTCTCAAGTCTAAGGACCAAATACACCATTGGGAATACGGAATCGCTATCTGACAATAAGGCATCATCAATCATCTAGCATTTCGTAAGCGGATCAATCAGTGAACTCAATCTCCAATAAGCACTTGTACTATATCCCTAGTGTCCCCACATAAGCAACTATGAGACCAGCTGTATCCATCATATGGATGGGTATACAGCATATCAATATGTCTGGTTATCTCGATGTCTCTCTTGAGTATCCTATGACTAGTATTATTTAAGATTTGTGTTTAAAGGTAAATCAGTCTCATTATTATGATCTCATCATGATATATATATATATATATATATATATATATATATATATATATATATATATATATATATATATATATATATATATATGCAACAAGTAATATAAAGTGATAAATATTAAAATATAATAAGCAAAAAGACTGTGTGTCAAGTCATATGTGTCATCACTCACATGATTGGCTTATAGGGCACATATATCTAGCAATCCCCACTTAACCTATAGCCAATCACCTATATGTCTAATCCCCATCAGACCCCTGTGACGCTCAAAGATAATATGAGATAATGGCTTTGTTAGTATATTTGCAGTGTTATATTTGAATGGAACTCTTTCCACTGCTACATCTCCTTGGGTCACAATCTCTTTGATAAGTTGGAACCTCCTCAAAACACTTCTGATGAGACCCGGGTTCTCTTATTTGAGTATCACCCTGTAGTTATCGCAATATAAGGGAATCGACTCTTTGTTGCCTAGCACAACTCTCAGATTTGTGATGCACTTCTTCATCCAGACTTCCTATTTTGCTGCCTCTACTATAGCAATATTCACTACCTCAACTATTAAGTCAATAGTAGTATCTTGCTTAAAACTCTTCCATCACACTACTCTTCCATTAAAGATGTACAGATACCTTGAATTTGGCTTGCTATCATCAACATCGGACTGAAAGCTCAAGTCTGTGTTGCCTTCAACCCTGAGGCTACTACCTCCAAATACTAGTAAAAATCCTTAGTCTTTCTCAAGTACTGAAGGATACACTTTACTCCTTTCCAGTGCTCCAAGCCTAGATCCGCTTGATACCTGCTTGTGATACTCAAAGCATGTGCTATATCAGGCCTGGTACATAGCATACACGATAGACCCTATCACTGAGACATAGGGTATCCTATCCATGTTTGTCATTTCTTCAGGTGTCTTTGGGGATATAATCCTAGAAAGTGATATCCCATGTCTCATCGGTATGAGACCTCTTTTGGAATTTTTCATGCTAAACCTTTTGACAATGGTGTCTATGTACCTGGACTAGGACAAGCCAAGCATCATCTTGGATCTATCTCTATAGATCTGAATCCCCAAGATATATAATTCTTCCCCTAAGTCCTTTATGGAGAAGTGTCTAGATAACCAAGCCTTTACTGTGTTGAATCTCATATTTTGATGATGAAACCACTTGATATATGTTTATGATTTAATCTGCGTTTTGAGTGACGCAGGATGCTTCGATCAGGATGAGACAATTAAAGCAGGAAAATCATGTTGTGCTGAAGGAACATGTAAGAAGATTTGACGTCGGGCCGATAGATCGGTCGACGTATCGACAGAAGGCTTCGGGCCGTGGACTCAGGCATCGGGCAAAAAAGAGCAGGTATTGTGCCAAGGATATCGGAGTTGCAGAGTTAACTGACCGATTGGGCAATAGGCTGCAGAAGAGGACGATGCGCCGAAGAATCGGATGAAGCGTTGAGGGACCAATGACATGCCGGACAACTTGGTTTAATTGCTTAGGATTAATTGTCTCGATCGAAGTTTTGTTTTAAGTGTGCAGGATTAACTACGATAGAAGAAATATATGCAGCAGGAGTTGCGCCGGAGTCAAGACAATGATCACGTTAGGAGTTTGAGAGTTCGACGGAAGTTCGGATAGTCGTCGGAGGTTCTACGGGAACGAATCCGAGAAGTCCATGAGCTTGCCAAAGAAGCTCGTTGGAACTCGCCAAGTGGATCATTGCAAGTCCAGGAGTTTGCCGGAAGTCAGCAGGAGCATCACCGAGGGTTCATCGGATGATCGACGGAAGTTCGCCGGAAGCTCGCCGGAAGAAGCGATTGACGCACCGGAGCAAGTTGCAGTAAATGTCTTAGGAAATATCGTAGTTAGCACAATGATTAAGTTGGAAATGGGAGGTGATCCCATTAACTTAATCTTGGGGCAATTGGGCCCCTGAAAAACCCAAATTGGGCCAAATGGATCAACCCATTCGGACCCTGATTTCTATTGGAGGTGCAACCGCCCAAGCCAGGAGGTAGCACCGCCTGGGCTAAGTCTTCGAGCGAGACTGGGCGGTGCAACCGCCCCAGCTAGGAGGTGGTACCGCCTGGGCTCAGTCTCCGAGCAAGATTGGGTAGTGCAACCTCCCCTGACAGGAGGTGGCACCGCTTGGGCTTAGTCTCCGAGCACTGGCTGAGCGGTGCAACCGCCTCAGTCAGGAGGTTGCACCGCTTGAGCTTAGTCTTCGAGCTCTGGCAGGAGGTGCAACCGCCCCTGACAGGAGGTGGCACCGCCCAGAGGTTCAGTCTTCGAGCTCTACTAGGCGGTGCAACCGCTCCAGTCAGGAGGTGCAACCACCTGATCCCGGAATTCCGGGAATTAACAGTTTTGAGCTCCAAATTTGAACTGGGTTGGGGCCTGTAAATACCCCACCCATTCAGCAATAAAAGCACACAGAACTTACACCGAAATCTTGATCTTGTTCTGTGATTTTTAGAGCTCAAAATTGTTGTAAAGGCCAAAAGTTCTTCTCCCTCTTTTCTTTCAAGTTCTGAGCTGTAAAGAGATGAAAGAAAATTCTGTAAGGGTTGTCTCCTAAGCCCGTCAAAAGGAGTGAAACTGTAAAAGGGTGGTTGGCCTTCGCCTATTGAAGGAAGGCCTCTAGTTGACGTCGGTAACCTCGTCGGTGGAGGAAGCCAAAAGTGGAGTAGGTCAAGATTGACCGAACCACTCTAAATCTTGGTTTGCATTTGTTTTGAGCATATTATCTATACTGCAAACCTCCTCTAAAGCTTACTGCTTTCTGCGCATATACGATCGGGTTTCAAGCTTTGCACTTTCCGAATCAGCGTTTAGACGTAAATCTGTTTCTTCGTACGAACGTCGTATTTCAGTTTGGATTATATTCTGGTTTTCATCATAACTGCAAACTGCCTTCATAGATTGACTTTAACGTCATCTCGCTTGATCTTAAGTTAAAGTAATCTTAGAATCGGCTTTCACACCGAAATCGTTTTTATCGTTCGAAAGCAGTTTTTATCGTCGAAAGATTTCCGCTGCACTAATTCACCCCCCCCCCCCCCCCCACCCCCCCTCTTAGTGCTCTTGATCCTAACAATTGGTATCAGAGCCCGGTATTTCTCATTTCGGATTTACACCTGAGAGAAATGGCTCTTCATGGCTTTCAAGAGGGCTTATCGGTCTTTCGTCCACCGTTGTTTAACGGATTGGACTACACTTATTGGAAAACTCGAATGAGAGTTTTCTTGATTTCTATGAATTTGGATTTATGGAATATCATTGAAAACGGTTTTCAACTTCCCTCTAAACCGATGAACGAATGGTCAGATTTGGAGAAGAAGTATTTTTCTTTAAACGCAAAGGCTATGAATGCCTTATTTTGCGCTTTGGACAAAAATGAGTTCAATCGGATTTCTACGTGCGAAACGGCTTTTGACATTTGGTGAACACTTGAAATCACGCACGAGGGAACTAGTAGAGTCAAAGACTTGAAAGTTAACATTTTATTGTATGATTTTGAGCTTTTTCGAATGCAACCAAGCGAGACTATAGGTGACATGTACACCCGTTTCACGAATGTTGTCAATAGTTTAAGAGCTCTTGGAAAATATTTTTCGGATTTTGAACTCGTAAACAAGATTTTGTGTTCTCTTTCTAAGAAGTGGGATTCAAAAGTAACTGCAATACAAGAAGCTAAAATCCTAAACAACTTACCACTTGAAGAACTAATTGGTTCATTGATGACATATGAAATGGTGCACAATGCACATGATGAACAAAATCACCTTCCAAAGAACAGGAAGGATTTGGAACTCCGGACAAATGAATACCACTTGAGCTATGACTCAAGTGATGAGGACAATGATGAACTTGAACTTCGAATACTAAATCTTAATAAGTTTATTAAATAAAAATCTAAAATAAACAATAAACTTGAACGAAGGAAGAGGCCAAAGAAGAAGAATACAAAGTGGGATGAATCAAGCTCCTCCGAAGACGAGGAGAAAATCAAGAAAGGCGAGATGGCAAACTACGCCTTAACCACTTTCAATGATGAGGTAATCGAAATCCCCCTAATTTATTTTGAAATTACTTGATGCTTTCATGATGTATTTTCTTTTTTAGTTTAGAATTAATGTTTAAAAAAAAATTATGATCATGCTAGTAATTTCGAAAATGATAATATTGTATATTTTATAAACAAACAAAATGATTTTGATTGAAAATATGAAATCATGGTTAAGAAGTAATAATGTGTATCATGTTGATGTCCATTATTATTTCTCGATTTTGAGTATATTAAATCATGTTTATTTTGAAGTTCTGATTAATAAGTATATATTTTTAAAATTATGTATAATGATTCTTGATAATTATGGATTATCGATTTTCATGATAATAACAGTGGCTTTAAAAATTGATGCATGTTTTCATTTGACATAAATGAAAAGGCATGCTAACATGAAATCGATCACTTAAGATGAAACACTTAAAAAAGGGGGAAAAATATATTATCAATGAAATCATGAATCTATTTATGTTATAAATATTGTGAGCCATAAAAATGATTTTGATGATTTAAATTTGAAATGACTTTTATCAAAATCATGATCATGATTTGTCAAATTGAATGAATTGAAAATGAATGATGATTTTTCTCTTGAATGATTGTGACCTGTATTCCTTGTATTCATGATATGATTTTTATGCAATTCTTTGTATTCATGAAAGGTTTATCTCATCACCTAATTATTTTCTTCTTGATATTCCTTATGTGATGATATGAATACATGAAATATTCATTAATTTATTTTGATGTATACAAATGAAAAGTTATGATCATTGACACGGGAGTGTCTAATTTGCTACAATCTGCTCATATGGATCATACTGATAATATGATATTTTTTTCAGCCAATAATATTGCTACATAATCTTCAACTCAGCCTACTTAGATAAGATAGCTCATCAGCATATTCCCAGCACAAAGGAATACATTAATGAAGATGGTTGGCAGTTGTAAAGCTGTATCATGGTGCTTTTCTTCATGGCTAAGGAATTCATTAATGGAGTTGGTTGGCAGCTGTGAAGCACTTAATTTCGAAATTTCCTATGCATGAAGGGTTGTTTCATGCACTAGTATTTATTTTGGGGTTTAAGGCTTAGAAGAGATTTTAGAAAACGGAGAATATTGGCAGAAGCTCTCTTGGAGTGCTCTTTTGAACTCTGTATCTCTTGGATGCGTCCTTGAGTGGTGAGTCTTTTGCTTTCAGTTCTGTATCCTTGTTTATTATTATTAGGGTGGTGATCTTCTGTATCCCTTTTGATTTTTAAACTTGGTGGTGAGCTATATTTCGTTTTACCGAAGTTTCGTCAAGAGTTCGTTCATTGCCTTCTGTGATATTTTCTATCTGAATAACTGTTCTATCGGTGTTCTTTCAAAATCCATTCTGCATTTTTACCCTCCCCGGTATCAATTTGACAAAATTGATACCATCATGATATGAAGCATTTATGATTTGCAATGATGCATGCAATACTTGAGCTTTTTAATCATGATGTGATGTATTGCATATGATGTAAATCATGATTTAAAATGCTATGAGTTGTTATTAAAATGATGTATTATAAATGTTGATTTAATGTCATGAATACTCTAAATGATCTAAATGATGAATGTTTGGTATCATGATCAAAATGTTGATAAATAGTTAAAAAAAATTTTGTATAATATGCTCATAATATTAATTGATTTATTCAGTATCATGCATAAATGAAATATAAGGTTTTTGAAATTGTGCATGTTCGAATTTGAAAATATAATGATGCACAAATAAGATTAAAACCTACCTTTGTCATGATTTAGAAATTAATGTAAAGGGTCTTCCCTTCTTTTTGCCAATGACATAGGGGGAGAAAGAGTTGCTAATGTGCATATCTCAAAGAGAAAATTGCTAGCTTGCGTGTCTTAAAATGTTGAAAATTTTTTGCTAGCTTGTATATTGTAAACTTGCTATCGTACTACCATGATGATGAGCATCTCTTATCTTCATGATTGTATTTGAAAAACTATGGCAAAAATATGTCCGAATGATTGAACTTGTTAAAATTAATTTTCGGACTTTCTTGATTGAATGATCAAATCACTCGATTGCCATGATGATTTTACACAATTATATGCCCTAATAACAGGTTGGAAATTTTGTGCTTTGGATACAAAAATTTCTATGATAATAAGCATGTTTTGTCCTCATGATTGTATTTGAAAATCAATAGCACAACCTTGTCCGAATGCATGAAAGTGTTAATTTCATTTTTAGATTCTCTTAACAATTGAATTTTCGAATTATCCTCTTCCAGACTTAATAAGCATATGTCATATCAAGTTTAATTCATATCATTGATTTTTGACATATGGAATCAACTAGCAAATACATCTCTCATACACTTATTATGTGAACAATATTTTGTTTTGAGAAATGGATTTGATGAAATGATTCCTGCTTATAAATTCCTTCTTGAAAAAGGAAGTCATTTTTACGTACAAGGATTTGATTCACATACATATCTTGATACTTGTAAAAATGAAACGTGCTTTAATATCTTATCAATTTTAACTTCATTCGAGTAAGCTCAGAAATAGCTTTCCTCCTTCATGTAAAAAGAAAATAACAAATAAAATGGAAGAAGTTTTCAAAGCTATCTCCATGTCATGTTTTCCTTGAGATGTTTGAATATTTGGTATCTTATCACTCTTTGTTGAAAAATGATATGAACCTGCTTATGGCATCGCACTTATATTTAAAATTTGCTTATATCGTTCTCCTTTTTGTTGACAACAAAGGGGGAGAAATATATGAATTGATGCTATGATTGCCATATTTGCTCTATGCCATGGTTGCATTATAATAATATATCAAGAACTAGCATCGCAACTTTACTTATTGATATCTTGCCATGTGATGAAATGCTACAATTGATAAACACTTAAAATATTTGCGTTATGATATCAAAAGCTTACATTGCAATCTTACATGTTGATATCATACCATTTGATAATAGCAAACTTGCATGATGATAAAACTTGATATTATGTTTTTCATGCAATGCAATGAGTTGAACCAATATCACAAACACTTGATTGTGGTAATTCTCCTTTTTGTTGATGACAAAGGGGGAGAAGTATGTTGATGACATGACATATTATGGATAAGTTTATGCATAAGTTCATGATGACGTGTTGCAAGTATTCATGATGAATATTGCAATGACTTGAATTCAGTTTGAATTCAAGATTCTATCAATATGGCATATTGATAGGGGGAGTTTGTTTAAACTTCAGGAGTTAAGGTTAACTCCGTCATCAAGTAGTTGTCATCATCAAAAAGGGGGAGATTGTTGAATCTCGTATTTTGATGATGAAACCATTTCATATATGTTTATGAGTTAATCTGCGTTTTGAGTGATGTAGGATGCTTCGATCAGGATGAGACAATTAAAGCAGGTAAATTATGTTGTGTCGAAGGAACATGTCAGAAGATTGGACGTCGGGCCGATGGATCGGTCGACGTATCGATAGAAGGCTTCGGGCCGTGGACTCGGACATCGGGCCAAAAAGAGCAGGTATTGTGCCAAGGATATCGGAGTTGCGGAGTTAACTGGCCGATTGAGCAATAGGCTGCATAAGAGGACGATGCGCCGAAGAATCGGACGAAGCGTCGAGGGACCAATGACATGCCGGACAACTTGGTTAATTGCTTAGGATTAATTGTCTCGATCGAAGTTTTATTGTAAGTGTACAGGATTAACTATGATAGAAGAAAGACATGCAGCAGGAGTTACGCCGGAGTCAAGACAATGATCACGTTCGGAGTTTGAGAGTTCAACGGAAGTTCGGACAGTCGTCGGAGGTTCTGCGGGAACGAATCCGAGAAGTCCATGAGCTTGCCAAAGAAGCTCGTCGGAACTCGCCAAGTGGATCGTCGCAAGTCCAGGAGTTTGCCGGAAGTCCGCAGGAGCATCACCGAGGGTTCATCGGATGATCGACGGAAGTTCGCCGGAAGCTCGCCGGAAGAAGCGATTGACGCACTGGAGCAAGTTGCAGTAAATGTCTTAGAAAATATCGTAGTTAGCACAATGATTAAGTTGGAAATGGGAGGTGATCCCATTAACTTAATCTTGGGGCAATTGGGCCCCTGAAAAACCCAAATTGGGCCGAATGGATCAACCCATTCGGACCCTGATTTCTGCTGAGAGGTGCAACCGCCCAAGCCAGGAGGTAGCACCGCCTGGGCTAAGTCTCCGAGTGAGACTGGGCAGTGCAACCGCCCCAGCCAGGAGGTGGCACCGCCTGGGCTCAGTCTCCGAGCGAGACTGGGCGGTGCAACCTCCCTTGACAGGAGGTGGCACCGCTTGGGCTTAGTCTCCGAGCACTGGCTGAGCGGTGCAACCGCCTCAGTCAGGAGGTTGCACCGCTTGAGCTTACTCTTCGAGCTCTGGTAGGAGGTGCAACCACCCCTGACAGGAGGTGGCACCGCCCAGAGGCTCAGTCTTCGAGCTCTACCAAGCAGTGCAACCGCTCCAGTCAGGAGGTGCAACCACCTGATCCCGAAATTCTGGGAATTGACAGTTTTGAGCTCCAAATTTGAACTGGGTTGGGGCCTATAAATACCCCACCCAGATATGTTGGAAAAGGTGCATACCAATGATAATGGTTCAGATATGTTGACAAAGTCTTTGCCTAAGGAGAAGCTTGAAGCATGTAAGCGAAGAGCGGGCTTGGTACAGCCCATCATATGAGCTAGAGGGGGAGAATTGTTGGGTCCAGTCCATATGTGGGCTTGGACAATTTGGGCCATAAGCCCAAATCAACTAATTAGAGATTAGAGAGAATGAAATTAGGGTGAGATTAGAGTAAGAGCGTGCAGCGTGCGGCGGCATGCAAAGAAAAGAGGAGAGAGAAATAGAGAGAGAAAGTAAGGTTTTTGAGTTTTTCTGCTTGACGATCGGTGGCCAAACGTTGTCAGTTTCGGCCCAAATTTTATATGGAAAATCCTTGCAGCAAACTCTACAATCCTAACGGTGTTGATCTGCAGTTTACCCTCTCTAAGATTCTTTCCTGCGATATCCACTTTGTGAGACCTAGAATTCTCTTTTGAGGAGATCCATCCTACGTGATGAAGATATGCTATCCTTGAGCCAAGATCTATGATCTTGATGTTATTCTGATCCTCTAGTTATTCTAGAGAAGACCTACTGTAAACCTGTTATCATTATTATTGATAGTGAAAGTTTGAGGTGGACTACGGTCCCGTGGTTTTTCCCACATTGGGTTTTCCACGTTAAAAAGATTTGGTCTCATTGTGTCATTGATTTATTGCTCTATTGTTTATTCTATGCTGATTGATATTAGCATTTTGATATCAAGTTGGTATTTTGATGAGGAACCCATTTTGATACACAAAGAGGGAAAAGATTATTCCGCATTAACAGGTTTCTTCCCAACAAGTGGTATCAGAGCATCAGGTTGTATGGTACTAGTTTTCTTGTGTGATTGAAATGGAGCAGTCATATGGTATGATTAAATTGAACTCATCAAATTATTCCACTTGGAGGCGTCTGATGGAAGATTTGCTCTATTGCAAAGATTTGTATAAGCCTATCAAGGTTAAAGATAAACCTTCTATTATGGACGATGAAGAATGGGAATTCAACATAGAAAAACTCAAAAACCTTACTTTCTCTCTCTATTTCTCTCTCCTCTTTTCTCTGCATGCCGCCGCATGCTGCACGCTCTTACTCTAATCTCACTCTAATTTCGTTCTCTCTAATCTCCAATTAGTTGATTTGGGCTTATGGCCCAAATTGTCCAAGCCTACATATGGACTAGACCCAACAATTCTCCCCCTCCAACTCATATGATGGGCTGTACCAAGCCCGCTCTTCGCCTACATGCTTCAAGCTTCTCCTTAGGCAAAGACTTTGTCAACATATCTGAACCATTATCATTGGTATGCACCTTTTCCAACTGTAATTCTTTCATCTCAAGCACATCACGAATCCAGTGATATCTCACATCAATATGCTTGGATCTAGAATGGTATGTTGAATTCTTGGAGAGGTGAATAGCGCTCTGACTGTCACAGTAAACAATATATCCTTCCTGTTTCAAGCCCAATTCCTGTAGAAACTTTTTCATCCATAAAGCTTCCTTGCAGGCGTCAGTAACTGCTATGTATTCTGCTTCTGTGGTTGATAGAGCAACACACTTCTGTAACTTAGACTGCCAAGAGACTGCTCCTCCTGCAAATGTCATCAAGAATCCCGAAGTGGAATTCCTGGAATCAGTATCACTTGCCATGTCTGCATCTGTGTACCCTTCTAACACAGGTTCATCATCACCAAAACATAAACACAACCTGGAAGTACCTCTTAGATATCTTAATATCCATTTCACTGCTACCCAATGTTCCTTTCCAGGATTTGAGAGAAATCGACTAACAACTCCAACTGCATGAGCTATATCTGGCCTAGTACAAACCATAGCATACATCAAACTGCCTACTGCAGATGAGTAAGGCACTCTGGATATTTCTTCTTTTTCTTTCTCACTTGTAGGACATTGTTTTGAACTCAGCTTGAAATGACCTGCAAGTGGAGAACAAACTGCTTTGGCTTTACTCATGTTGAATCTTTCAAGAACCTTTTTAATGTAAGTCTCCTGAGATAGCCAAATCTTCCTTTTCTTCCTATCACGAAGAATCTTCATGCCAAGTATTTGTCTCACCGATCCTAAGTCTTTCATGGCAAAAGACTTACTTAGCTCTCTTTTAAGCTTTTCAATTTTTCCAACATCATGGCCAACAATCAACATATCATCAACATATAACAGTAAAATAATAAAATCATCATCTGAAAATTTCTTCATAAACATACAATGATCAGATGTGGTTCTATCATACCCTTGGCTCATCATAAAGGAATCAAACTTCTTGTACCACTGTCTAGGTGCCTGTTTGAGTCCATATAAGCTTTTCCTAAGCTTACATACCAGATTTTCTTTTCCCTTGACTTTGAAACCTTCTGGTTGCTCAATGTAAATTTCTTCTTCTAAGTCACCATGAAGAAATGATGTTTTTACATCAAGTTGTTTAACTTCTAAATTCAAGCGGGCAGCCAAACCAAGAACAACTCGGATAGAGGACATTTTCACAACCGGAGAAAATATTTCTTCAAAGTCAATACCTTTCTTCTGACTGAATCCTTTCACAACTAGTCGTGCCTTGTATCTTTGTTGTGAGCTATTATTTTCAGTCTTCAATTTATAAACCCACTTATTCTTGAGAGCTTTCTTCTCTTTCGGCAGCTTTACCAAGTCATAGGTGTGGTTCTCAAGCAAGGATCTCATCTCTTCTTGCATGGCTTTAACCCACTCACTCTTATTCTCATGTAGAATAGCTTCTTGGTAAGTTTCTGGCTCTCCCTCGTCAGTAAGCATAACATACTCATGTGGAGGATATCTGGTAGAGGATTGTCGCTCTCTAGTGGATCTTCTCAATGGAATCTCAATTGGTGGTGGAGGTGCCTGTTCAGTTGGTTCAGCATCATCAACTGTAGGTGTATCATCACTAGTATTCTCACCACAATCTTCTTGTTCATCTCCCCCATGATCATCATGAACTACAGGTGAAGGAACTGGACCCAAACTCCAAGGAATATAAACAGAGGTTTCTGGCTTCTCAACATTATCACCATCATCAAACAATTGGTCTTCAAGAAACACAACATCTCTGCTTCTAATAATCTTCTTGTTCACTGGATCCCATAATCTGTACCCAAACTCTTCATGACCATATCCCAAGAAGATACATGCTTTTGCCTTATTATCAAGCTTAGATCTCTCATCTTTGGGAATATGAACAAATGTTTTACACCCAAAGACTCTCAAATGATTATAAGATATATCTTTTCCTCTCCATACTCTCTCTGGAACATCACCTTGCAAAGAAACTGATGGAGAAAGATTTATCAGGTCAACTGTAGTTCTCATAGCCTCCCCCCAAAATGACTTTGGTAACTTGGCATGGGAAAGCATACACCTAATCCTTTCTTCAATGGTTCTGTTCATCCTTTCTGCCACATCGTTCTGCTGAGGAGTTTTAGGAACTGTTTTCTCAAGCCTGATACCATGGAACCTGCAATAATTCTCAAAAGGACCCCTGTACTCGCCACCATTATCTGATCGAACACACTTTAGCTTTCTGTCAGTTTCTCTTTCAACATTGACATGAAACTGCTTGAAAGCATCGAGTACCTGGTCTTTAGATTTCAAAGCAAAAGCCCAAACTTTTCTAGAATGGTCATCAATAAAAGTAACAAAATAAAGAGCACCTCCAAGAGTTCTAGTTTGCATAGTACAAACATCAGTATGAACTAAATCAATAACATCAGATCTTCTAGATGATGGATATGTCTGAAATGCAACTCTATGTGTTTTTCCAGCTAAGCAATGATCACAAGATTTAAGAGATGTACCTTGCAACTCTGGTAAGAACTGCTTTCTAGCAAGAGTTTGAAGTCCCTTCTCACTGATATGTCCAAGCCTCTTATGCCAAAGATCTATACTTTCACCTTTTCGAATTGCATTAATCTCTCCTTTGTGTAACTTAGCTTCCATGACATAAAAAGAGTTAATCTTCTTTCCTTTTGCCACAATTAGAGAACGTTTAGTGAGTTTCCATTTACTTTCACCAAAATAATGTGCAAAGCCCTCATCATCAAGTCTACCTGTAGACATCAAGTTAAGACGAATATCTACCAATGATAATGGTTCAGATATGTTAACAAAGTCTTTGCCTAAGGAGAAGCTTGAAGCATGTAGGCGAAGAGCGGGCTTGGTACAGCCCATCATATGAGCTGGAAGGGGAGAATTGTTGGGTCCAGTCCATATGTGGGCTTGGACAATTTGGGCCATAAGCCCAAATCAACTAATTGGAGATTAGAGAGAACGAAATTAGGGTGAGATTAGAGGCACCCCTTCCTTGCTTTAAGAAGAGAAGAGAGCCTAATTATATTAGTAAAGATGAAATTGGAGATCTCCCTAGGGCGATCTGACTAGATCTCCCTAGGGCGATCTGACTCCTACAGCATCGGCTTTCTCCCACGGGCAACGGGCGACGACACTGTAGCGGCGATCTGATTTCATGCAGCGTCGGCTGTTTCCGAAGGGCGACGGTACTGTAGCGGCGGCGGCGACACTGTAGCAGCGACGGTACTGTAGCGACAACGAGATCTCCCTAGGGCGATCTGACTCCTACAGCGTTGGCTTTCTCCCACGGGCGTGTTAGAACCCTTGCAGATTCTAAACTTGGGGTTGATCTCTTTAGGGGATCGGCCTCCTTGGAACTCTATAGGGGTTCCTCCCTCCAAGTTGCTGCTCAAAGGCTGCAGAAAAGATTCATCTATTGCTTAAGAAAAGAGAAGGAATACATGGCTATTTATAGGGCTTCTAAACCCTAACTCCTAATAGGACTCCTACTTAAGACTCTTACTTCTAACCAACTCCTAATAGGACTCCTACTCAAGACTCATATTCCCTTACAACTCCTAATTCTTCTCTAAGAAAAAACCTTCTACATGAATGCCCCTCTCAATTAGGACTCTCCTAGCTAGAGTCCTAATAGTTTTACATGAATGTCCCTCTCAATTAGGACTCTCCAAGCTAGAGTCCTAACAGACCCGCCCTCTTCAAATCAGCCTTGTCCTCGAGGCTGATGATTCGTGAATTCTAGAAATTTGATCTTCAAGTCGTCATAGTTCTCCCAAGTGGCATCTTCTGTTAGTAGGTTTGCCCACTGTATTAGCAATTCAGTAATGGATCGTCGTCGTCAAGTCACAATCCATCGATAAATAATGGCACTTGGCTGAGTCTGAAGTTCTCCTTGGGTAGTCATATTTGGTGGGTGGCTTTAGGCTGTCTCCAAGCACCTATTTACAACTTCCGTCTGACCGTCGGTTTGTGGTTGATATGCCATACACCTTTTTAATTTAGTACCCTGCATATGGAATAACTTTGTCCAAAATCTGCTCATGAAGATGCAAATAGAATTTATCATAAGCATAATGCGTCCCTTATAGTGTAATTCTTTTAAGTCCCAATTATAATGAGCCACGGAGCTTGGTGCTTCCTCCAATTTTTTTTTTTTTTCTTACTAGTATCCGAATCTTCCTGCCATTCCATCTTAATATCCTCAAGGAAGTCGCTGGTTGGAAGTAAAACGACCAAAAATTCAGTTTGCTCAGGTAGCTTCGAAAGCGCATCTGCAACAACATTCTCTTTCCACATTTTGTAAGTTATTTCATAATCAAATCCAAGAAGTTTTGTTACCCATTTTTGCTGCTCGGGGGAAGATATCTTCTGCTCCAAAAGATATTTTAGGCTTTTATGGTCGGTCTTGATTTGAAAGTATCGCCTGATCAAGTACAATCTCCACCTCGTTGCTGTGCGCACAATGGCGAGCATCTCCTTATCATATGTTGACATATTTTGATAGGAGGGAGATAATGCCTTGCTAGTGTATGCGAGTGGTCGACCATCTTGCATGAGATTGGCTCCAATTCTGACTCCAGATGTGTCGGCCTCAATAATGAAGGGTCAGTTGAAATATGGTAGTGTTAGCACCGGTGTCGTCGTCATGGCTGCCTTAAGTTTGTCGAAGGTAGCGGAGGCTCTGTCCAACCATTGGAAGACATCTTTTTCTAGTAAGGAAGTAAGTGGTGCACTGATCTTTCCATAGTTTTTCACGAACTTGCGGTAGTAGCCTGTTAAACCCAGAAAGCCATGTAGCAATTTTATGTTTCTCGAGGTCGGCCAGTTTTGCATTGCTCCAATTTTGAAGGGGTCCACTGCCACACCTTCCTCTGATATGATATGCCCAAGATATTCTATCTTTTGTTGAAGAAAGGAAAAATTCATGGTTGTTGTGTGTTCAAAAGGTGGTTTTCCGTATGTCTTCTTCGCATGCTCGTATTTGATGATACCCGGATCCAAGGTCCAGCTTTGTAAAGATTTGTGCTCCCTTTCATCTAGCAATTCATCTACTATTGGAATAAAGTATTTGTCCTTGATGATTATGCCATTGAGAGCTCGGTAATCAACGCATATTTGCCATGTTCCGTCCTTGTGTACAAGTAGCATCGGTGAAAAGTAGAGGTTGCAACTTGGCCGAATAACTCCTGTTTCAAGCATCTCTTTTAAAATCCTTTCTATTTCATCATTCTAGAGATGTGGATACCAATATGGCTGAGTATTTGCTGGAGATTTGACTAGAAAAATCATTATACAATGATCATGCCAACGAGTAAGAGGTATATTGTGCGGCTCGTCAAATATATCTGAAAATTCAGCAAGCAAAGGAAATAGGTTTGGATCTTCAAATTATATTGGCTCTCCTTTAATTTTCTACTCAAGTTTTACCAAAAAACCCCTGCATGCTTTATGCAAAACCTTCTCCATTTGTTGTGTGCAAATCATCGTTACGTCGCCCTCACGTTTCCCATGCAGTATCACCTGTTTCTCCTTACTGTAAAATTTTATAAATAGTTGCATAAAATTCCAAGAAATATCACCTAATGTCATCAACCATTTAATTCTGAGTATGGCCTCATAATCATCAAGAGGGGGGAGGAAGAAATATGCAATTATCTCTTGGTCCTGCAGCAACAGTTTCACCTGCGGGCACCTCTGATCACACTTCAAAATCCGTCCGTTGGCGACCTTAACGACAAACCTGCTGCAATTCTCAATAGGTAAGTTCATATGGACAACAACCTTACTATTTAGGAAGTTATTAGTGCTGCCCGTCTCGATGAGAACAGTGATCGGTTGTTGTTTGAGAAGGCCTCCAACTTTCATCGTTTGCGGGTTTGAGTAGCCAGCTAGTGTTTGTACCATAACTTCGATCGGTTGTGGCTCTTCTTCTGCATCTTTTTATTCACATTCAAGGCTCTCTTCTGAATGTTCAATGACCTCTTCTTCTATCGGTTCAATCATAAGAAGTCCTCCTTTACTACAGCGATGCTCACGGCTCCACGGCTCGTCACAATGCCAACATAACCCCTTCGCATATCGCTCCCGAAGCTCTTCTCCTATTAACCTCTTTGGTGCAGAGACTTGGTCGACAGTAGGGGGGGCTGAGGGCTTCAATATTACTGGTTGAGGAGCGACCCTAGTCCTCCGAGCTTCATGGTTCAATTGCTCCTCTTGATGTCGTGCGAAAGAGATGGCTGCCATAAGCGTATACGGTTGTCGCGCTTTAACTTCTCCTCGGATCTCCGGCTTCAAGCCCTCAATGAAGGTCCTCAATAGTTATTTTTGAGACCAATCATGAGTTTGATTAGATAACCTTTCAAACCTGGTTTGGTACTCCTGAATGGTAGAGGTTTGTTGGATCTTTGCTAGTTGTTCATCAATATTCTCGTAATCGGTTGGTCTGAAGCGAATCAGCAGTCATTCTTTGAATTATCGCCATGAAAAGACTCCATAAGTATGTTCAAACTAGTCAAACCACTATAAAGCATCCCCTTCACGATGTATAGCTATAATTTTCACCATAGATACATCCGCGGTTTTGTGGTACCGAAAATATCGCTCCGCGCGCGAGATCCAACCAATCGGGTCTCCTTCTTCCCATCTAGGGAAGTCCACTCTCATGCATGGATAGTTGGGGTTGGTCATAAAGCCTACCCTCCCTTGGAAGTCATCTCTTCGGGCTTGGTGTGATTGGGCAAAGCTCTCTCCTTGATATGATTTCTTCGGGCTTAGTGGTCGGCCCAATCTGAGTTCGGCAAAGAGCGTCCGAATCTTATCCTCCATTCGCGCCTCCAAGGCTTCAAATTTAGCATTGATTGCCTCCTTAGATGCCATAGTATATGGCCCCAAATCAATGATGTTAAGATCTCTCTTTTGCTGTTGGGTTAAAGGCATGTATAGGTTGAGAGAAGTGATGGTCGAAAGTGTTAGTGGATTGGTGGATGTAGGCTACGGTTTAGGCTTATTTTGTGGCTGTTTTGGGTGCAGTTTGAGGGTGTGGTTTGGTAGAGTTTTAGGGCTATGGATGTAAGTTTTGGATTTGTGGTAGATGATAGAAAAGGTTTGACAGAAATTCGTGGAAGTTGCAGCAAGTATGTGCTGTCTTGTAAGAGTAGAATTGTCGTCGAAGAAACAATGGTATCTCGACGTAATTTCCACCAAAAACTTGAGAGAATTGAGGAGGGAAATGATAGCAAAATCACAGTTTATATGATAGTAAGGATATCTAATTTAATCAAGAAAATTTTGGCAGCATAACAGCAAGGAAATTGGTGCAAGTTGCAATTGCAGAATTATCGTCGAAAAAATTTCAGCGGGTTACGATGAAAATTTGTAGCAACATAAAATCATTTTTAGAGATTAATTTCTTAATAGATCAATCTTAGATGGAAGCCAAGATGATCTATGAAGTGTATAAGAAATTTCATTCAAAAAAAATTGTAAATAGATGGGTTAAGGCAACGATATGCAGCTGAAATTTTCTGCAGCATAGATTTTCAAGTGCAGCAGATTGGACATAAAAGATCAGTAGTTTATATTGAGAATTTTTCAATAAAACTAAAGGGAAATATACTGTTATGAAGTGTCAAAGATGTCATAAAAATTTCGTAGAAATTTAGATAGAAAAAGCATAGTAGCAAGATCAAACAGATGGTGCTATGCGGCTTGAATTCTGCAATTCAAGTGCAGCAAATTGGACATAAAAGATCAGTAGTTTATATTGAGAATTTTTTGATGAAACCAAAGGGAAATCCACTGTCAAGAGGTGTCAAAGATGTCATAAAAATTTCGTAAAAATTTGGATAGAAAAAGCACAGTAGTAAGATCATAAAGATGGTGCTATGCGGTTGGAATTCTGCAATGTATCTTTCGTCGTAGAGATGAAAACTTTGTGACGAAAAGTTTATGCAGCAATATAGGAACAATTTTTTTAAGATTTTTGAATAAGGATAACTAAATTGCAGCAGCAGTAAGGTAGGAAACTGTTAGAACCCTGACAGATTCTAAACTTGGGGTTGATCACTTTAGGGGATCGGCCTCCTTGGAACTCTATAGGGGTTCCTCCCTCCAAGTTGCTACTCAAAGGCTGCAGAAAAGATTCATCTATTGCTTATGAAAAGAGATGGAATACATGGCTATTTATAGGGCTTCTAAACCCTAACTCCTAATAGGACTCCTACTTAAGACTCTTACTTCTAACCAACTCCTAATAGGACTCCTAGTCAAGACTCCTATTCCCTTACAACTCCTAATTCTTCTATAAGAAAAACCTCCTACATGAATGCCCCTCTCAATTAGGACTCTCCTAGCTAGAGTCCTAACATAATGTCCCTCTCAATTAGGACTCTCCTAGCTAGAGTCCTAACAGTTTTACATGAATGTCCCTCTCAATTAGGACTCTCCAA
Organism: Musa acuminata AAA Group; assembly: GCF_036884655.1. Lineage (NCBI taxonomy): Eukaryota > Viridiplantae > Streptophyta > Magnoliopsida > Zingiberales > Musaceae > Musa > Musa acuminata. The sequence goes on from NC_088335.1 coordinate 28,326,722, forward strand.
GCTAGAGTCCTAACAGACCCGTCCTCTTCAAATCAGCCTTGTCCTCGAGGCTGATGATTCGTGAATTCTGGGAATTTGATCTTCAAGTCGTCATAGTTCTCCCAAGTGGCATCTTCTATTGGTAGGTTCGTCCACTGTATTAGCACTTCATTAGTGGGTCGTCGTCGTTGAGTCACGATCCGTCGATCAATAATGGCACTTGGCTGGGTTTGGAGTTCTCTTTGTGTAGTCATATTTGGTGGGTGGCTTTGGGCTGTCTCCAAGCACCTATTTAAAACTTCCGTCTGGCTGTTGGTTTGTGGGTGATATGTCGTACTCCTTTCTAATTTAGTACCCTACATATAGAATAACTTTGTCCAAAATCTGCTCTTGAAATTGCAAGTAGAATTTGTCACAAGCACAATGCGTCCCTCATAGCACAATTCTTTTGAGTCCCGATTGTAATGAGCCACGGAGCTTGGTGCTTCCTCTAATTTTTTTTGTATCTTACTGGTCTCTGAATCTTCCTGCCATTCCATCTTAATATCCTCAAGGAAGTCGTTGGTTGGAAGTAAAACGACCGAAAATTCAGCTTGCTCAAGTAGCTGCGAAAGCGCATCTGCAACAATATTCTCTTTCCATATTTTGTAAGTTATTTCATAATCAAATCCAAGAAGTTTTGTTACCCATTTTTGCTACTCAGGGGATGATATCTTTTGCTCCAAAAAGTACTTAAGGCTTTTATGGTCGGTTTTAATTTGAAATCGTCGACCAATCAAGTAGGGTCTCCACCGCGTTGCTGCGCGCATAATGACGAGCATCTCCTTATCATATGTTGACTTATTTTGATAGGAGGGAGATAATGCCTTACTAGTGTATGCAAGTGGTCGACCATCTTGCATGAGAATGGTTCTAATTCTGACTCCAGATGTGTCGGCCTCAATAATGAAGGGTCGGTTAAAATCTGGTAGTGTTAGCACCGGCGTCGTCGTCATGGCTGCCTTAAGTTTATCGAAGGCAGTGGAGGCTCTGTCCAACCATTGGAGGACATCTTTTTTCAGTAAGGAAGTAAGTGGTGCACTGATCTTTCCATAGTTTTTCATGAACTTGCGGTAGTAGCCTGTTAAACCCAGAAAGCCATGTAGCAATTTTATGTTTCTCGAGGTCGGCCAGTTTTGCATTGCTCCAATTTTGAAGGGGTCCACTGCCACACCTTCCTCTGATATGATATGCCCAAGATATTTCACCTTTTGTTGAAGAAAGCAAAAATTCATGGTTGTTGTGTGTTTAAAAGGTGGTTTTCCGTATGTCTTCTTCGCATGCTCGTATTTGATGATACCCGGATCAAAGGTCCAGCTTTGTAAAGATTTGTGCTCCCTTTCATCTAGCAATTCATCTACTATGGGAATAAAGTATTTGTCCTTGATGATTATGCCATTGAGAGCTCGGTAATCAACACATATTCGCCTTGTTCCGTCCTTCTTGCGTACAAGTAGCACCGGCGAAGAGTAGAGGTTGCAACTTGGCCGAATAACTCTTGTTTCGAGCATCTCTTTTATAATCCTTTCTATTTCATCCTTCTGGAGATGTGGATACTGATATGGCTGAGCATTTGCTGAAGATTTGCCTGGAAGAATCATTATACAATGATCATGCCGATAGGTAAGAGGTAGGTTGCGCGGTTCGTCAAATATATTTGAAAATTCAGCAAGCAAAGGAAGTAGATTTGGATCTTCAAATTCTGTTGGCTCTCCCTTAGTTTGCTGCTCAAGTTGTACCAAAAAGCCGCTGCATGCTTTATGCAAAACATTCTCCATTTGTTGTGTGCAAATCGTTGTTATGTCGCCCCCACGTTTCCCGTGCAATGTCACCTGTTTCTCCATACTGTAAAATTTCATAATTAGTTTCATAAAATTCCAAGAAATATCACCTAATATCGTCAACCATTTAATTTTGAGCATGGCCTCATGATTGTTAAGAGGGAGAAGGAAGAAATCTGCAATTATCTCTTGGTCCTGCAGCAATAGTTTCTCCTGCAAGCGCTTATGATCACAATTCAAAATCCGTCCGTCGGTGACCTTAACATCAAACCTGCAGCGATTCTCGATAGGTAATGATATCCGAACAGCAAGCTTACTATTTAGGAAGTTAGTAGTACTGCCCGTGTCGATGAGAACAGTGATTGGTTGTTGTTTGAGAAGGCCTCCAATTTTCATCGTTTGTGGGTTTGAGTAGCTAGCTAGTGTATGTACCATAACTTCGGTCGGTTGTGGCTCTTCTTCTGCATCTTCTTCTTCATGTTCAAGGCTCTTTTTTGGATGTTCAATGACCTCTTCTTCTATCAGTTCAATCATAAGAAGTCCCCCTTTACTACAGCGATGCTCACGGCTCCACGGCTCGTCACAATGCCAACATAACCCCTTCGCATATCGCTCCCGAAGCTCTTCTCTTGTTAACCTCTTTAGTGTAGGGACTTGGTCGACAGTAGGGGGGGCTAAGGGCTTCAATATTACTGGTTGAGGAGAGACCCTAGTCCTCCGAGCTTCATGGTTCAATTGCTCCTCTTGATGTCGTGCGAAAGAGATGGCTGCCATAAGCGTATACGGTTGTCGCGCTTTAACTTCTCCTCGGATCTCCGGCTTCAAGCCCTCAATGAAGGTCCACAATAGCTGTTTTTGAGACCAATCATGAGTTTGATTAGATAACCTTTCAAACCTGGTTTGGTACTCCTGAATGGTGGAGGTTTGTTGGATCTTTGCTAGTTGTTCGTCAATATTCTCGTAATCGGTTGGTCTGAAGTGAATCAGCAGTCCTTTGAATTGTCACCATGAAAGGACTCCATAAGTATGTTCAAACCAGTCAAACCACTGTATAGCATCCCCTTCAAGATGTATAGCTACAATTTTCACCATAGATACATCCGCGGTTTTGTGGTACCGAAAATATCGCTCCGCGCGCGAGATCCAACCAATCGGGTCTCCTTCTTCCCATCTAGGGAAGTCCACTCTCATGCATGGATAGTTGGGGTAGGTCATAGAGCTTCCCCTCTCTTGGAAGTCATATCTTTGGGGTTGGTGTGATTGGGCAAAGCTCTCTCCTTGATGTGATTTCTTCGGGCTTAGTGGTCGGCCCAATCTGAGTTCGGTAAAGAGCATCCGAATCTTATCCTCCATTCGCGCCTCCAAGGCTTCGAATTTTGCATTGATTACCTCCTTAGATGCCATAATATATGTCTCTAAATCTATGATGTTAAGATCTCTCTTTTGTTGTTAGGTTAAAGGCATGTATAGGTTGAGAGAAGTGATAGTCAAAAGGGTTGGTGGATTGGTGGATGTAGGCTACGATTTAGGCTTGTTTTGTGGCAGTTTTGGGTGCAGTTTGAGGGTGTGGTTTAGTAGAGTTTTAGGGCTGTGGTTGAATGTTTTGGATCTGTGGTAGATGGTAGAAAAGGTTTGACAGAAATCCGTGGAAGTTGCAGCAAGTATGTGCTGTCTTGTAAGAGTAGAATTGTCGTCGAAGAAACAACGGTATCTCGACGTAATTTCCACCAAAAACTTGAGAGAATTGAGGAGGGAATTGATAGCAAAATCACAGTTTATATGACAGCAAGGATATCTAATTTAATCAAGAAAATTTCGACAGTATAATAGCAAGGAAATTGGTGCAAGTTGCAATTGCAGAATTATCGTCGAAAAATTTCAGCGGGTTACGATGAAAATTTGCAGCAACATAAAATCATTTTTAGAGATGAATTTCTTAATAGATCAATCTTAGATAGAAGCCAAGATGATCTATGAAGTGTATAAGAAATTTTATTCAAAAAAGATTGCAAATAGATGGGTTAAGGCAACGATATGCAGCTGAAATTTTCTGCAGCATAGATTTTCAAGTGCAGCAGATTGGACATAAAAGATCAATAGTTTATATTGAGAATTTTTCGATGAAACCAAAGGGAAATCTACTGTTAGGAAGTGTCAAAGATGTCATAAAAATTTCGTAGAAATTTGGATAGAAAAAGCACAGTAGCAAGATCAAACAGATGGTGCTATGCGGCTTGAATTCTACAATGTATCTTTCGTCGTCGAGATGAAAACTTTGTGACGAAAGGTTTATGCAGCAATATAGGAACGATTTTTTTTTTTTTTGGATTTTCGAATAAGGATAACTAAATTGCAGCAGCAGTAAGGTAGGAAACCAGAACCTGTTGTAATTCACGGGGAGATCAAAGGATGATCCGTGGTGGTGGAGATGATGACGGAATTCGGTGACGATCTTTTAAGCAATTGTGGGAATTGCTTTGGATGGTTGTAGAGGGTTGATGGATGGCTATGGAAGGGCAGCGAGACGCCAAGAATGCTGCTCTGATACCAGGTGTTAGAACCCTTACAGATTCTAAACTTGGGGTTGATCACTTTAGGGGATCGGCCTCCTTGGAACTCTATAGGGGTTCCTCCCTCCAAGTTGCTGCTCAAAGGCTGCAGAAAAGATTCATCTATTGCTTATGAAAAGAGATGGAATACATGGCTATTTATAGGGCTTCTAAACCCTAACTCCTAATAGGACTCCTACTTAAGACTCTTACTTCTAACCAACTCCTAATAGGACTCCTACTCAAGACTCCTAATCCCTTACAACTCCTAATTCTTCTCTAAGAAAAACCTCCTACATGAATGCCCCTCTCAATTAGGACTCTCCTAGCTAGAGTCCTAACATAATGTCCCTCTCAATTAGGACTCTCCTAGCTAGAGTCCTAACAGTTTTACATGAATGTCCCTCTCAATTAGGACTCTCCAAGCTAGAGTCCTAACAGAAACCAGAACCTGTTGCAATTCATGGGAAGATCAAAGGATGATCCGCGGTGGTGGAGATGATGGCGGAATTCAGTGACGATCTTTTAAGCAATTGTGGAAATTGCTTTGGGTGGTTGTGGAGGGTTGATGGATGGCTGTGGAAGGGCAGCGAGATGCCAAGAACGCTGCTCTGATACCAGGTGATAGAACCCTTGCAAATTCTAAACTTGGGGTTGATCTCTTTAGGGGATCGGCTTCGTTGGAACTCTATAGGGGTTCCTCCCTCCAAGTTGCTACTCAAAGGCTGCAGAAAAGATTCATCTATTGCTTAAGAAAAGAGAAGGAATACATGGCTATTTATAGGGCTTCTAAACCCTAACTCCTAATAGGACTCCTACTTAAGACTCTTACTTCTAACCAAATCCTAATAGGACTCCTACTCAAGACTCATATTCCCTTACAACTCCTAATTCTTCTCTAAGAAAAAACCTCCTACATGAATGCCCCTCTCAATTAGGACTCTCCTAGCTAGAGTCCTAATAGTTTTACATGAATGTCCCTCTCAATTAGGACTCTCCAAGCTAGAGTCCTAACAGGGCGACGATACTATAGCAACGATCTGATCTCCCTTACTGTAGTGGTGATCGGATCTCCTGCAACGTCGGCTTCTCCCCAAGGGCGACGATGCTATAGCGGCGACCAGATCTCCCTAGGGCGACAGTACTATATCGGCGATCTGATATACTACGACGGTGGCTTTTCCCTATGGAGACGATTCTATAGCCACGACCAGAAGAGGGATCAAACATGGTAGCGACGGCCCCTAGGGCTGGCGATGGTGGCGGGAGGGTTGATACTATGGTAAGACTCTCTACCGTTACCCTTCAATTGGCTCCTCCTCTATATCCTCTCCAGAGAGAAACTCCTTCGACGAAACAGCATCGAAGTAGGTCGCGCTCTAAATCGCGGCAGCCTGCCCTCATTTCCAGTGACCCTAGGCCTTGGACTAGCCTCTTCAAGGCTCCTATTGGAAGTCCGAATCTAAGCTTGGAATTCTTTACTCCAGAAGTTCAGGCTGATAAGAAGATTGCTGTATACGAGACTACTGATTCAGCAGAGCTTATTGAGACATGGTCTATGGCGATTGTTAGCTATATGGTAGGTCTCAAAACATCTTATTTCCCACTATCATCATTTATCAAAACTCGATGGGGAATATCGTCATTTGATCTTCATATGCTGGAGAACGGATTCTTTGTTTGCAAGCTATACTCTGAAGAAGATTTACAACGGGTCCTCGAAGGATTCTGGACTATTCGCGGCCATCCAATGATTCTATGACGCTGGTCTCCTGATGTCCGTTTGGAGTTAGATAGCCTACAGTCTATTCCATTATGGGTATCCTTTCAAGGTCTTCCTCTACATCTTTGGAGTTGACGTTTTATTGCAAAGTTATGCAGCACTCTGGGACAGCCACTCTACATCGACAAAGCAACAGCTGCTCAGACGAGATTAGCATTTGCACGAGCATGTGTACTGGTTTCTTCCGACGAAGATCTTCCAAATGAGGTTTTCTATCGTGATCTTGACGGGAACACTCGGAAGGTACATGTCTCATATTCCTGGAAGCCACAACGATGTCAGCATTGCTTATCTTTTGGTCATGTAAATGGAGCTTGTCAGCAAACTCCAAAACAAATCACAAAGGTCTATCGACCACGTCAAGCACCTCAGCAACAAAGCGAGTCTTCTCTAATGGCAGTAGCACCGATGGTGGCGAAGACTATTGAGCATTCCGACTCGCAAGGACAGCACCGCGGACAGAATGACAAATCCAAAACTATATCTCTTCCTATAATGTCGGAGCCTTCCACAACAGAGGTTTCCCTTGGTACTAGTGGACAGGAGAAACATAAGTCAGGAACTTCATCTCTTCTAGTATCATTGGATCCGTCCACAATAACTCAACAAACTCAGGCCCAAACAAATCTCGCCAGCAAGAATATTCTTCCTCAACAAACTCAGGCCACAACAAACATCGTCAACAAGGATATTCTGTCTCAACAAACTCATGCCCCAACAAACCTCTCTAGCCAGGCTACTCCAACAAGTACTATCCAGGATATTGTGCTGCAACAATCTTATCGTGCTTCAACAAACCCTGCCAATCAAGACCACATGATTCAAGGTATTTTAAAGTTTAAAAATCTGCAAGCTGTAGATGAAGTGGATAAATATAGGAATAAAGCCATAAAAGGTAAGGATATTGTGCGGGAGGTAAATACAAAACCGAAGGATAAGAAAAAGGATGGTACAGTACATCCAAAGTCGTAAGATGAATACCTTACCACCTTTTCATTTCTTTATTACTGATGAAGATAACATGTTGGAATGTTCGCGGACTTAATAAGCCAGAGAAATGTCAGGATCTCAACAAAATAATCAAGTCTGCCGCATGTGATATTGTTATTCTAGTAGAAACGAAAATTAAACAATCGCGCGTTCAAGCTCAAAAGAATTTAATATGGCCGGATGCAGAACTGTTTACCAATGACTCAAATGAAACTTTTGGTAGAATATGGGTCTTATGGCATCCTAACTCTATTAATGCTTGGTTTATTTCTGCTACTGATCAATTCATTCATCTTAAGGTAGAGGACAAAAAGAATGGCTGTCAATTCAATTTCACTGGTATATATGCTTCAAATAGTATGCAAGAAAGAAATACTCTTTGGTTTGACCTGACTAATATTGCAAATGGCTATCTCAATGTACCTTGGATTATTCTTGGAGACTTTAATACTGTTCGGTACACAAATGAAAAAGAGGGGGATAGACAATTTTCAGAAAGCCAACTTCAAAGTTTTAATGATTACATTGACACTGCAGCTTTGTTTGATATGAAATCTGTGGGTAATTGGCTCTCCTGGAGTAATCAAGGTGCAGCTAACAGAACATAATGGCTCGACTTGATAGGTGTTTGATTAATCATGAATGGTTAACAGTTTACCCAGATTCACTTCTTGAGTATGGTGCTCCTTTGTTTTCTGACCATTCTTTAATGTATATACACGCAGAAAAAGCAACACCAAGAGGCAAGAAACCGTTTAGATTCTTCAACATGTGGAGTACTCATCCTCAATTTCTTGATGTTATCAGATCTGCTTGGAATGTTAACGTGCATGGATCCCCCCCTGACATCTTATGTCAAAAGCTCAAAGCCTGTAAAGCAGCACTAAAGGAGTGGAATACAAATACCTTTGGCAATATTACCACCACAGTTCAATTTTGCAGGAAGGAACTAATGTCATTGCAACATGAGCTGCAACTTCAGCCAAATGATGAGAATATTATCTACAAAGAGACAGAAGCTAGAAATAACTTCATGCAAGCCTTAAAGCAGGAGGAAAGTTTTGCAAAGCAGAAGTCTCGATAGCATTGGCTTACACTAGGAGATTCCAATACTAAATTTTTCTATGCTTCAATTGCTACTCGAAGGGCTGTTAACCGTATCAGCAAATGCAGAGACAAAGATGATAATCTTATTGAGAATTTAGATGAGGTTAAAGCACACACAGAGTAATTTTTTTATTCCTTACTCAATCAAGCTGGGAAAACTAATAACATTCATGTGGAGCCGACTAGAAAACTTGATTCGGAAGATATTTCAATCCTCAATGCCCCAATTACAGACGACGAAATTGTATGTGTTGTCTTTAAGTCACCAAAGCACAAAAGCCTAGGTCCAGATGGATTTCCAACTGAATTTTACCAAACTGCTTGGTCTATTATTGGAAATGATGTGATCAAGGCTTGTCAACATTTTTTCTCTTCAGGTCATATTCTTAGAGAGATGAATTGTACTTTTATTTCTTTAATTCCGAAGAATGCAAGGGCTGATTCACTAGAGAACTATCGACCAATATCATTATGTAACTTTATTTACAAGATCATCTCCAAAGTATTGGCAAATAGAATGCAAAAGGTAATACACAAGATCATTAGCCCAAATCAAGCTGCTTTCATTAAAGGGAGAAGTATACATCATAACATTTTGCTTGCTAATGACTTGGTCAAAGATTTGCATTCAAAAGCAAGAGGGACAAAAATATGTTTTAAAGCTGATTTACAGAAAGCCTTTGATTCAGTTAATAGGAAATTTATCTATAAGATGCTCCTCGATATGAACTTCCCATAGCAATGGGTTAATTGGATTCAATCTTGCTTGGAAACTCCAAAGTTTTTTATACTCTTTAATGGCTCACCTATTGGTTTTTTTGGGAACACGAATGGCATCCGACAAGGTGATCCACTCTCTCCGTATCTCTTTACTATTGCGATGGAAGGACTTAGCTGTATGTTGGAACATGCAGTCTTAAATGGCAGCATTAAGGTACCCAATGCTGGCTCTATTCATATATCACATATAACATTTGCAGATGATTTACTTATCTTTCTCCAAAATGATCCAACTTCAGTAAAGAACCTAGCTACTATTATGAATGACTTTGGTATGGTTTCTGGACTTCAGTTAAATCATGCGAAAAGTAAAGTATATATGAGCCCTTACATTGAGGATAAGGTCTTTATTGCACAAACTTTGGGGGTTAGTGAGGGAAGCCTGCCAGTTCCTTATTTGGGTCTCCCGCTCATATCCATAGGTATTCACAAAACCCACTGTCAGCCTATCCTGCAAAAAATAAAGAATAGAATTTCTTCTTGGAAAAATAGGCTTCTATCAAAAGCAGGACGACTCGAACTCATCCGTTCTGTATTGCACTCCTACTTTATATATTGGTGTAATGCATTTCTTCTGCCTGCTGGACTTCTCCAAGATATTGAACGGTTATTAATGAACTTCTTCTGGAATAGCACAAATGATAAGGCAATGCATATGGTAAATTGGGATAGCATTTGCAAACCGAAAGATGAAGGGGGGCTAAACTTGAGAAATACTAGAGATTGGAATCAAGCATGCTTGGTACAACAATTGTGGGATCTTTTGCAAAACAAATGTTCCTTATGGTCACAATGGGTTTCTGCTAGGTATCTTTCAAAGGAATCAATCTGGGAAATTTCAACAAGAACATACCACTCTGCAGCTTGGAAAGGAATTTTAAAGGCAAGGAATTGGCTAATCAAACACATTTTGTATACAATCTCTTCTGGAACTAGTACTAATATGTGGTACGATCCTTGGGTGAATGGGAAGAGTATATTTCAATTATATGGCGACAGAATACGAAAAGATCTTGGGGCTCCCAAAGATTAGAAGGTTTCCGAGTTCATTGCTAACGGTACCTGGTGTCTCCCTAATCCTATTTCTCCCGAAATGTTATCACTTTGGCCAACTATCATAGCTATTCCAATCAGGAACAACTCTTCAGATATACTTATTTGGCCTCATGACAATGGCAAATTTAGTGCCACATCCGCATGGAATCAAATTAGGCAAAGAAATAACAAGTGGGTCCCAAGCAGTTAGACATGGGATCGACCGGGATCACAAAGACACTCCTTATGTACATGGCAGGCCCTTCTCAATAAACTACCTACAATAGACAATATGAAAAGAAGAGGTATCTATCATGTTAACCGAAACTCCCTTTGTTTGCAACAAGAAGAAACTGTTGACCACCTCTATTTTGCTTATGATTATACAAAATGAATATGAAAGGAGATTCTCCAGCGTTTTGAACTCAATAGACTGCCGCAACCAAACTTGCACCAAGAACTAGGCGACCTTATGCAATGTTTCTCAAGAAAAGGGCCTCTTACACAACTGGCAAAGGTTACTTTCAGATGCGCTATTTGGTGGATGTGGAAGGAGAGATGTAATAGAATCGTTGAATGTCAACACACAAACAATGCTCAACTCTTGAAAGAGATTATTAGAGACTCAAGATCCTGTATGGAGCATGATCTTAAAACCGAGCACTTCACCCGAAGAGAAAAAGATATTTTTATCAAATTTAATTTTGCTATTAGCTAAAGATCTTGGGAATGATGCCAAATAATGTACCCACAGGTAGTTATAGTCTACAGCATGTGTAGTTATAACTATCGCATTCGCACTCTATGAGTTACTTGGCTTTGTCTATGACTTGTATAGATAAAGCTATTTGTAGAAACTTTACACATAATCAATTTACTTTTACTTACCAAAAAAAAAAACATGTGTCATAAAACTCATTTCATAGGTCTTTAAAGACCCTATTGGTTCTTCGAGTAGAAAACGATTCAAATCCTTGGCCTCTTGTATGACCGTTACTTTAGAGTCCTAAGTTTTAGAAAGTGAACGTAAAACTTTGTTGACAAGTTTAAAATTCAAAAAACATTTGCCAAGAGCTTTTAAACCATTAACGACATCCATAAAACGGGTGTACATGTCAACAATGGTTTCGCTAGGCTTCATTCGAAAAAGTTCAAAATTATGCAATAAAAGATTGACTTTAGACTCTTTAACTCTATTCGTGCCTTCCTATGTGATTTTGAGAATGTGCCAAATATCAAAAGCCATTTCGCACAAAGAAACCCGATTGAATTTGTTTTTGTCTAAGGCACAAAATAAAAATTCATAACTTTCACATTTAAAGAAAAAGTCTTTTCTCCAAATCATTCCAATGGTTCATTGGAAGAGAAGACCTTCGAAAACCATTTTCTGTAATATTCCATAAAATTAAATCCAAAGAAAGCAAAAAAACTATTATTCGAGTTTTCCAATATGTGTAGTTCGTCCCATTGAACATGGGAGGACGAATGAGAGAGTGACCCTCTTGAAAGCTGAAAAGAGTCATTTCTCTTTGGGTGTTAAACCAAATGAGAAAAACGTGACTCTAATACCAATTGTTAGAAAAAGAGTTGGAACTAAGAGGGGGAGTGAATTAGTGCAGTGGTAAAAACTATGTCAGTTTTGGAAAATTCTTTCGTACGATAAAATCCATTTCCGACGAAAACCATTTCGGAGAGAGGTTAACTTGAAAGCATTTTCGTAAAGATAGCTTGAAAGCGTATGGAAGAGCATAGTGGATGTAAAGCAAGTTAGGAGGTTTGTAGTAAAGTAAATTACTCAAATATAGAAATGCAAACCAAAGAAGAAGACGTCGATTTTACAGTGGTTCGATCGTCGTGACCTACATCCACTCCACCGATTCCTCTTCTGTCAAGGCCACCGGCATCCACTATCAATCTTCTTTTAATAGGCGAAAAACAACCTCCTTCTTACACCCCTCTTCTCCTTTTACCGGGTTTAGGAGACAACCCTTACAAGCACTCACTCCTTTCTCAAATTATTTGAACACTTAGACTAGAAGAGGAGGATTCTCACAAGAGATTACAACATGCGAATCATTTGCCAAAAGTATGAACCAAGAGTTTAAATTAAGTTTAATAGGTGAATTAACTTTCTTTTTAGGCTTACAAATCAAATAACTTAATAATGTCATTTTTGAGTCAAACAAAATATGCATTAGACTTGCTAAAATGATTTAATATGGATAGTTCAAAGGCTATCAATACTCCTATGAGTACCTCCACTAAAATAGACATTGATGAAGGTGGAGAAAGCTTTGATCAAAAAGCTTATAGGGGTATGATAAGTAGTTTACTATATCCCACTGCAACTAGACTAGACATCATGTTTAGCGTAAGACTTTGTGTTAGGTTTCAATGTAACCCCAAGTAGTCTCATTTAAAAGCTATCAAAAGGATTTTTAGATACCTAAAATGAACTCCTAAACTAGGATTATGGTATCCAAAATCTAAATATTTAGAATTGCTTGGTTATGCCGATGCTGATTTTGCTGGCTGCCAAGTAGATAGAAAAAGCATATATGGAGGATGTCAATTTTTAGGACACGCACTTGTCTCTTAGTCTTCCAAGAAACAAAACTCGGTTGCATTATACACAATTGAAGTTGAGTATATTGATGAGTGCATTGCAACAAGTGTATGCTGTGCTAAAGTTATATAGATGAAAAATACTTTAGAGGATTATGGAATTCACCTAAAGAATATACCTATAAAGTGTGCTAACACAAGTGCAATATATTTAATGAAAAATCTTATTCAGCACTCTAGAACTAAATATATTGATATTAGACATCACTTTATACGAGATCATGTTAATAATCTTGATGTAATTTTAAAATTCATTGATACAAAACATAAATTGGCCAATATATTTACAAAACCTTTAAATGAAGAACAATTTGATTTCATTAGAAGAGAGATAGGTCTGTTAAACTGTCCGAATGTATGAGTTGTCATATTTCTTTTTTGGACTATCTTTAATATATTTCATGAATGGAGCTTTCATGAATTTATGTCATATCAAGTTTATTCCATGCCCTTGCTCCATCACGTAATGATGTTTGATACATTTAGTCCCTTCACCCATTGAACTTATTGATAAATGCATCTTTCACAGATTTTACTATTATGAATTCTTCTTAAGAAACGAATTTAATGAAGTTTTATTCATGGATTTCTTTTTATCCTTTCTCATGAACTCTTCCTTACTCTTCTCATGAAAGAAGAAGTTTTATGAATTTTTAGTATGTGATGACCACTTGCAAGAATGAAAATTTGATTTCACATGAATATCTTGATCTTAATCCTTTCTATGAATCCCTTTTCTTTATTAAAATTGAAGCATAATTTAGTGAAACTTATTTATTATTTTTAACTTGATTCAAATCATTTCATAAATTTGGTTCTTAGTGGATTTCCTCCTTACCTTCCTTCTTCTTCCTCATGCAAAATTTTGATGACAAAGGGGGAGAACTTTTGAATGTTACCATGCAACGATGCAATATCGATTGGATAAATTAGTATGAAACATGCTTGAATTTTTACCACACTTGTATTGTTGAATTATTCTCCTTTTTGTTGATGACAAAAGGGGAGAAAAATACCAAAATGTGATAAATTGATGACAAATTAGCATTGTAAATATATGCAATGTATCTTATCGTCAATACCTCTCATAAATACTTGTATGTTTTGCGAATGCTTGAAATATACTTGTACGTTTTTTGAATGCTTGAAATATAAATGGAATCGTCAAATACATTGCAACACATCACAAATGCTTGAAACATATTAAAATGCATTGTAGATACTTGAAATGTTTCACGAATGCTTGATAATTGTCTATCATAAGGTATCATGAGCTTAACTTGCTATTTACAATTCATACCATGGAATGATGAATTGCTATCATTGTCATCTTGCTATATTTCAAATTCATATCATACTTGAAAATGATATTTGTATATCATCATTGGACTTGAAAATGGATATCAAGCCTTGATATCATTTTTATAAATACGTAGCATTGTATTTAGAATTGGTAAATCATGATAAGTATCATGATGTACATGTTGATAAGTTACAACTTAGATTGAGTATCATGATGTATGAACTCAACCCTGTTATCAGATCTGCTTGGAAAGTATCATGATGTACATGTTGATAAGTTAAAATGAACATAACTTATCTATTTGATGCTTGAATTCAAGAATGAATTTTCTCAAATATGACATATAGACACGGGGAGTTAATATTAACTCCGTCATCAATTGATTGTCATCATCAAAAAGGGGATATTATTGAATCTTAGATTTTGATGATAAAATAAATTGGTAAATTATTTGATATAATCTCTATGCTGAGAAAAGTGTACAAGATTAACGATAGAAGTAAGACATAATGTAACATCCCCCATTTTTGAAAATTTAGTAAATGCTTGTTTGTAAATATAAGGATTATTTAATAATTATTTTATATTAAATGATATTATATTAAAAGTTTATGGCTATGGACCTAAGAGTAAATATTAGAAGTTTGATATGATTTATGAAAAAATTCAGATTTAAGTTAAAGAAAAAATAATAATAATATAGCGGACATGTGTCACTAGCTAACCTAATGGTGCCACTTATGTTTTCTCTAAAGATGACACCTAGCCTCTTTCATGCATGCGTGACACCTTGCAACCTTTGCAATAGCCAAAACACAAATAATTAGATGAAAGGTTAAAGAAAACAAAACTTAAGAGCTGCAGCCAACGTGAGTTGGAGAAGAGAAGGGAAGAAGAAGAAAAGAAGAAGAAGAAGAAGAAGAAGAAGAAGAGCTTGAGGTTTTTCATCAATTTTCTCACATTTGGGATTCAAACTATTTTATGGCAAATGTTCTAACCCCATCCCATAGTAACCTTAATCTTTGTTTCCATTTTTATTCTGCAAAATTTGAGAGATTTCAGTTGAGAACCAGACCTTCTTTCATTTTGATACAAAGCCATAAATCTGTAATTTTTCAGTAATCAGACCTCTTTACATTTTTTCAGTCTTAACTTTTTGTAATAAACTCTGATTTAGGCAAAAATATTCTAATTGAAAGTAAACTAAAAAATATTTATTTTGATACTGAGATTGAATGATTTAGGTTTAAATACCAGCTAAGACTTCTATTTCAATTAACCCTATAGATTTTGAAAAACAAGGATGGTAATTTCTGACCTCTTGTTGCTTAATTGCTTATAACTTTCTACTAGGAACTCAGATTCATGCAAACTATAATTTATTCGAAGCTAGACTCAAAATGCTTTCTGCCTGTGCCAAATTTGAAATTTTTGGAGTATAATTGCAAACTAAAACATCTATTTTCATCGACCCAATGGATTCAGTAAAATAGAGCTAATGTTTTTAGACCTTTGGCTACGAAATTATCTGTAACTCCCTGTTATAAATTCCAATTCTTGTAAATCTTAATTTACCTAAAAATAAATTGACAAAGCTTTTTAATGACACCAATTTTGTATAAATTAGATTATAATTGATTATCCAAATAATTTATACACTTTGTCTCTCAAATTCTGCCAGAATCGAGCTTCGGTTGATTTCGCCTCTTATTGTTTCTTCTCTTTGGAAATTGATGTTGGGAAAAACCCTTACATCAGTTGAGATTTACATTATTGTCTTGAATTCCTATATACTTTTTTCTTTAATTATTTATACACTTGCAGCTATCATCTAAAGTTTATGTTTGCATCACAATGATTCGTATAGGCACATGCATCCCATTGTTTCGCATTTGCTTTCGATATGTGCCTCTTCCTGTTTCATTTATTTAGACATTAAATTCATCTGACCTTCTTATTTCAATTGAGCTATATATGATTGCTTAAAATCCTTATATTCTCTTGTTTTTATTTCCTTTCAAATCTGAATACATTTGTGAAAGATTATGTTTGCATTATATCGACTCAAAAGGCACATGTATATTTTGTTTTTCCGCATGTGCTTTCGATATATGCTATTTTTATTATTCATACTGTCCCTTTGTACTCGGGTATTTGTGGGATAAATGTGAACCTTTGCCAGAAATGGTAAAGGGAGTTATGCTTAGAGCTCGTGATGCTCTACCGGCCCCCTATGACTTCACTCATACAAGGGTGGATGGAGCTCCCAAACATGAGAGACTTATGTTTGGTGGTCATTCAGAAATGGATGGACCATATTATGTTATGGTCCCGCTTCACCTTCTATGTGTTTGATATAATATCCAAAGCTTTGACTATGTTTCTATGCATGCTTTGGATAAGAATGAAATAAATACAACGTCATATGACATTTAAGCTTCTATTCATGTTTTATTCTTTGATTTTTTCTGAAATGTTATAAATCTTTGTTATGCCTTGAAATTACCATATGTCATAGATATGCTTCTTATGTCAATGATATGCTTCAATTACCTTTCCTCGATTATATGAACATAACATGCTTCGAACGAAATGACATCATAATTCTGCATTCAAACAACACATGTTTCTATATTATCTTGTATCTCTGCTTTGTATTTTTGATACTTTATTTGTTTGAAAATTATCCTCTTTGCTATGGATATGTTAGTCACTTGCTGAGCTTTATATGCTCATCCCGTTGATATATAAATTTTCAGGATAGCTTACCGCTCACTAAAATATGTAGTTTAGGTTAAAGTAGTGGAAAGCTAGAAGGTTTTGGGGCAAATATTTCGTATTTGATATGTGGATGTCATATAAGTTCCTTTTGTGTGTATCAATGATAAATCTAGATTGATGTATCTTGTAAATATTTGAAAAGTACCTTCCATGTTAGGATTTTGGGAATGTTAAGTTAAAATTATGTAATGAATGATATAAACATGTGGTACATGTTGGTTTTGTAATTGTATAGATTCTCACAACTATGGATTTATGATGTGGTTATGGTTTAGTTAATTTATCTTTTGATTTTAAGAATCATCTAGTGACCTAATGAATAATTATAAACCGTAGAGGTTTTGTGAATTGTGGATTATAGAGGTGAATGACTTGAATGTTTTTCTTAATGACCTCAAATGTGTGATTGAATCCTGGATTGTTTATTGAATTATAATATTATCAATTTTGAGTTAGGTTCACACCTCCTGAATGAGAATTAAATTCGGGGGGGTGTGATAGAGTGGTATCATAGTATGGTTTGAGGATCACTAAAATATTTGATATGTTGACGTGCAAAATATATTGAGGTCTAGTGAACTATAGTGATTGGTGAAAATTTTCTTTGATGCATTTTAGGAATCTAGGATGACGAGAACATTTAGTCCTCCTACTTCATCTGCTTTTGATTAATTAAGTACGATAAAAGGGCTGATCAGGGATATTAAATCAGAGTGGCGCAGTAGAAGAGTGGTGAACCTAATACATTGGTAGCAGAAAAATGGATGATGCGATTGGAGAAGATATTTGATGTACAAAATTGTTTTGATGATTAAAAGAATTTTTGGAGATCAAGGACAGGAATAGCAAGGACAAGTTTACCAAAAAAAAAAGATTAGAAATGAATCAGAATGTGATAACAAGAGGGTCAAGACATCATCGATTTGAAAAGGGAAGTCACCACAAAAGATTCAATCCTGTGTATGATGTGAGTTAAATTATGAAATAAGTTTGTATTTGTAGGTGATTGGAGCCTATTTTGCTTGTGAAAATTTAAATCATAAAATAAAAGACTACCCTTTGAATAAGAAGAAATAATAACTGCCTCATAAATCATCAATCCATGTCAGAGTGTATGTTATCATGGAATATGATTCTAAAGCTTCTGAATTAGTGGTCGAAGTTACTATTCATGTTTCTAAAAGAATGCAAATATTTGTTTGACCATGTTTCTCATCTATGATTTAATTCGTAATATTTTTCTTATCATATGGGCATTCAACCTAAACAACTAGATTATATGCTATATGTAAATATGGCTATTGGGGATTGTTTGATAACAAACTTGATCTCATCTTGTTTGATTTCTATTGGAGAACACGAACTTCTTGCTGATTTGGTTCTCCTAGATATTTGGAGTTTTGATATTATACTAAGTATGGATTGACTATCTTCCAATCATACCAGTACAGATTGTTACATAAAATGATCACTTTTTATATACTAGATCATCCCATCTTTTATTTTGAGAGTATTGGGCATGATTTACCTCTTTGCCTGATGTATTTCCAAATGACTTGTCTAGTTTACTTCCAAATAGAGAGGGTGAATTTACTATTGATTTGGTCCCCGGGACAATCCCAATATCTAAGTCTCCATACAGAATGGCACCACTTGAGCTAGAGGAATTGAAAAATTAACTACAAGAACTATTAGATAAGGGTTTCATTCGACCCAATGTTTCACCATGGGGTGCTCCGGTGCTATTAGTTAAGAAGAAGGATGGAATATTGAGGCTTTGTATTGATTATAGGCAATTGAATCAGGTGACCATCAAGAACAAGTATCCCCTACCTAGAATTGATGATTTGTTTGATCAATTGCAGGGTGCACAAGTATTCTCCAAGATTGATCTAAGGTCAGGTTACTATCAATTGAAGATCATGAAGGAGGATATTCCAAAAATAACTTTTAGAACTTGATATGGTCACTATGAATTCTTAGTAATGCCTTTTGGTTTAACTAATGCCCTTGTAACTTTTATGGAACTGATGAATAAGATATTTCAGTCATTCTTGGACGATTGTGTCATTGTATTCATTGATGACATATTAGTATATTCAAGGAGTAATCAGGAGCATGAGGAACATGTTAGAACCCTTGTAGATTCTAAACTTGGGGTTGATCTCTTTAGGGGATCGGCCTCCTTGGAACTCTATAGGGGTTCCTCCCTCCAAGTTACTGCTCAAAGGCTGCATAAAAGATTCTTCTATTGCTTATGAAAAGAGATGGAATACATGGCTATTTATAGGGCTTCTAAACCCTAACTCCTAATAGGACTCCTACTTAAGACTCTTACTTCTAACCAACTCCTAATAGGACTCCTACTCAAGACTACTATTCCCTTACAACTCCTAATTCTTCTCTAAGAAAAACCTCCTACATGAATGCCCCTCTCAATTATGACTCTCTTAGCTAGAGTCCTAACATAATGTCCCTCTCAATTAGGACTCTCCTAGCTAAAGTCCTAACAGTTTTACATGAATGTCCCTCTCAATTAGGACTCTCCAAGCTAGAGTCCTAATAGAACCGCCCTCTTCAAATCAGCCTTGTCCTCGAGGCTGATAATTCATGAATTCTAGGAATTTGATCTTCAAGTCGTCATAGTTCTCCCAAGTGGCATCTTCTATTGGTAGGTTCGTCCACTGTATTAGCACTTCATTAGTGGGTCGTCGTCGTCGAGTCACGATCCGTCGATCAATAATGGCACTTGGCTGGGTCTGGAGTTCTCTTTGGGTAGTCATATTTGGTGGGTGGCTTTGGGCTGTCTCCAAGCACCTATTTAAAACTTCCATCTGGCTGTTGGTTTGTGGGTGATATGTCGTACTCCTTTCTAATTTAGTACCCTTATAGCATAATTCTTTTGAGTCCTGATTGTAATGAGCCACGGAGCTTGGTGCTTCCTCTAATTTTTTTTGTATCTTACTAGTCTCCGAATCTTCCTGCCATTCCATCTTAATATCCTCAAGGAAGTCGTTGGTTGGAAGTAAAACGATCGAAAATTCAGCTTGCTCAAGTAGCTGCGAAAGCGCATCTGCAACAATATTCTCTTTCCACATTTTGTAACTTATTTCATAATCAAATCCAAGAAGTTTTGTTACCCATTTTTGCTGCTCAGGGGATGATATCTTTTGCTCCAAAAAGTACTTGAGGCTTTTATGATCGGTTTTAATTTGAAATCGTCGACCAATCAAGTAGGGTCTCCACCGCGTTGCTGCGCGCATAATGGCGAGCATCTCCTTATCATATGTTGACTTATTTTGATAGGAGGGAGATAATGCCTTGCTAGTGTATGCAAGTGGTCGACCATCTTGCATGAGAATGGCTCCAATTCTGACTCCAGATGTGTCGGCCTCAATAATGAAGGGTCGGTTTAAATCTGGTAGTGTTAGCACCAGCGTCGTCGTCATGGCTGCCTTAAGTTTCTCGAAGGCAGCGGAGGCTCTGTCCGACCATTGGAAGACATCTTTTTTTAGTAAGAAAGTAAGTGGTGCACTGATCTCGCCATAGTTTTTCACGAACTTGCAGTAGTAGCCTGTTAAACCCAAAAAGCCATGTAGCAATTTTACGTTCCTCGGGGTAGGCCAGTTTTGAATTGCTTCAATTTTGATGGGGTCCACTGTCACACCTTCCTCTGATATGATATGCCCAAGATATTCCTCCTTCTTTTGAAGAAAGCAAAAATTCATAGTGGTTGTTGTGTGTTCAAAAGGTGGTTTTCGGTATGTCTTCTTCGCATACTCGTATTTGATGATACCTGGATCGAAGGTCCAGCTTTGTGAAGATTTGTGCTCCCTTAGCAACTCATCTACTACTGGAATAGGGTATTTATCCTTGATGGTTATGCCATTGAGAGCTCGGCAATCAACACATAATCGCCATATTCCATCCTTCTTTCGTATAAGGAGCACCAGCGAAGAGTAGGGGCTGCAACATGACCGAATAACTCCTGTTTTGAGCATCTTTTTTACAATCCTTTCTATTTCATCATTCTGGAGATGTGGATACTGATATGGCTGAGCATTTGCTGGAGATTTGCTTGGAAGAATCATTATACAATGATCATGCCGACGGGTAAGAGGTAGGTTGCGCGGTTCGTCAAATATATCTGAAAATTCAACAAGCAAAGGAAGTAGATTTGGATCTTCAAATTTTGTTGGCTCTCCCTTAGTTTGCTGCTCAAGTTGTACTAAAAAGCCCCTGCATGTTTTATGCAAAACCTTCTCCATTTGTTGTGTGCAAATCATCGTTACGTCGCCCTCACGTTTCCCATGGAGTATCACCTGTTTCTCCTTACTGTAAAATTTTATAAATAGTTGCATAAAATTCCAAGAAATATCACCTAATGTCATCAACCATTTAATTCTAAGTATGGCCTCATGATCATCAAGAGGAGGAAGAAATCTGCAATTATCTCTTGGTCCTACAGCAACAGTTTCACCTACGGGCACCTATGATCACACTTCAAAATCCGTCCGTTGGCGACCTTAACGGCAAACCTGCTGCAATTCTCAATAGGTAAGTTCATATAGATAGCAACTTTACTGTTTAGGAAGTTATTAGTGCTGCCCGTGTCGATAAGAACAGTGATCGGTTGTTGTTTGAGAAGGCCTCCAACTTTCATCGTTTGCGGGTTTGAGTAGCCAGCTAGTGTATGTACCGTAACTTCGGTCGGTTGTGGCTCTTCTTCTGCATCTTCTTCTTCATGTTCAAGGATCTCTTTTGGATGTTCAATGACCTCTTCTTATATCGGTTCTATCATAAGAAGTCCCCCGTTACTACATCGATGCTCACGGCTCCACGGCTCGTCACAATGCCAACATAACCCCTTCGCATATCGCTCCCGAAGCTCTTCTCTTGTTAACCTCTTTAGTGTAGAGACTTGGTCAATAATAGGGGGGGTTGAGGGCTTCAATATTACTGGTTGAGGAGCGACCCTAGTCCTCCAAGCTTCATGGTTCAATTGCTCCTCTTGATGTTGTGCGAAAGAGATGGCTGCCATAAGCGTATACGGTTGTCGCGCTTTAACTTCTCCTCGGATCTCTGGCTTCAAGCCCTCAATGAAGGTCCTCAATAGCTGTTTTTGAGACCAATCACGAGTTTGATTAGATAAACTTTCAAACCTGGTTTGGTACTCCTGAATGGTGGAGGTTTGTTGGATCTTTGCTAGTTGTTCGTCAATATTCTCGTAATCGGTTGGTCTGAAGCGAATCAGCAGTCCTTCTTTGAATTGACGCCATGAAAGGACTCCATAAGTATGTTCAAACCAGTCAAACCATTGTATAGCATCCCCTTCAAGATGTATAGCTGCAATTTTCACCATAGATACATCCGCGGTTTTGTGGTACCGAAAATATCGCTCCACGCGCGAGATCCAACCAATCGGGTCTCCTTCTTCCCATCTAGGGAATTCCACTCTCATGCATGGATAGTTGGGATTGGTCATAGAGCCTACCCTCCCTTGGAAGTCATCTCTTCGGGCTTGGTGTGATTGGGCAAAGCTCTCTCCTTGATATGATTTCTTCGGGCTTAGTGGTCGGCCCAATCTGAGTTCGGTAAAGAGCGTCTGAATCTTATCCTCCATTCGCGCCTCCAAGGCTTCGAATTTAGCATTGATTGTCTTCTTAAATGCCATAGTATATGGCCCCAAATCAATGATGTTAAGATCTCTCGTTTGCTGTTGGGTTAAAGGCATGTATAGGTTGAGAGAAGTGATGGTCGAAAGTGTTGGTGGATTGGTGGATGTAGGCTGCGGTTTAGGCTTGTTTTGTGGCCGTTTGGGTGCAGTTTGACGGTGTGGTTTAGTAGAGTTTTAGGGCTGTGGATGAAAGTTTTGGTTCTGTAGTAGATGGTAGCAAAGGTTTGACAGAAATCCGTGGAAGTTGCAGCAAGTATGTGCTGTCTTGTAAGAGTAGAATTATCGTCGAAGAAACAACAGTTTCTCGACGTAATTTCTGCCAAAAACTTGAGAGAATTAAGGAGGGAATTGATAGTAAAATCACAGTTATATGACAGCAAGGATATCTAATTTAATCAAGAAAATTTAGGCAGTATAACAGCAAGGAAATTGGTGCAAGTTGCAATTGCAGAATTATCGTCGAAAAATTTCAGTGGGTTACGATGAAAATTTGTAGCAACATAAAATCATTTTTAGAGATGAATTTCTTAATAGATCAATCTTAGATGGAAGCCATGATGATATATGAAGTGTATAAGAAATTTCATTTAAAAAAGATTGCAAATAGATGGGTTAAGGCAACGATATGCAGCTGAAATTTTCTGCAGCATAGATTTTCAAGTGCAGCAGATTGGACATAAAAGGTCAGTAGTTTATATTAATAATTTTTAGATGAAACCAAAGGGAAATCTACTGTTAGGAAGTGTCAAAGATGTCATAAAAATTTTGTAGAAATTTGGATAGAAAAAGCACAGTAGCAAGATCAAATAGATGGTGCTATGCGGCTTGAATTCTGCAATTCAAGTGCAGCAGATTGGACATAAAAGATCAGTAGTTTGTGTTGAGAATTTTTTTATGAAACCAAAGGGAAATCCACTGTTAGGAAGTGTCAATGATGTCATAAAAATTTCGTAGAAATTTGGATAGAAAAAGCACAGTAGCAAGATCAAACAGATGGTGCTATGCGGTTGGAATTCTGCAATTATCTTTCGTCGTAGAGATGAAAACTTTGTGACGAAAAGTTTATGCAGCAATATAAGAACGATTTTTTTTTTTTTGATTTTCGAATAAGGATAACTAAATTGCAGCAGTAGTAAGGTAGGAAACCAGAACCTGTTGCAATTCACGGGGAGATCAAAGGATGATCCGCGGTGGTGGAGATGATGGCGGAATTCGGTGACGATCTTTTAAGCAATTGTGGGAATTGCTTTGGATGGTTGTAGATGGTTGATGGATGGCTGTGGAAGGGCAGCGAGACGCCAAGAACGCTCCTCTGATACCAGGTGTTAGAACCCTTGCAGATTCTAAACTTGGGGTTGATCTCTTTAGGGTATCGGCCTCCTTGGAACTCTATAGGGGTTCCTCCCTCCAAGTTACTACTCAAAGGCTGCAGAAAAGATTCTTCTATTGCTTATGAAAAGAGATGGAATACATGGCTATTTATAGGGCTTCTAAACCCTAACTCCTAATAGGACTCCTACTTAAGACTCTTACTTCTAACCAACTCCTAATAGGACTCCTACTCAAGACTACTATTCCCTTACAACTCCTAATTCTTCTCTAAGAAAAACCTCCTACATGAATGCCCCTCTCAATTAGGACTCTCCTAGCTAGAGTCCTAACATAATGTGCCTCTCAATTACGACTCTCCTAGCTAAAGTCCTAATAGTTTTACACGAATGTCCCTCTCAATTAGGACTCTCCAAGCTAGAGTCCTAACAGAACACTTGAGAAATATATTGTCCGTACTAAGAGAAAAGAAGTTGTATGTAAAGTTTAGCAAATGTGAATTTTGGTTGAATGAAATTACTTTCTTCGGCCATGTGATTTCATTGAAGGGCATATCTATTGATCCAAAGAAAGTGGAAGCTGTAGTTAAGTGGAAAGTACCAACAAATGTAACAGAAGTTAGAAGCTTCTTGGGCATGGCAGGTTATTACAGGAGATTTACGGAGGGATTTTCTCGAATCGCTCAATCTCTCACCAAACTCACTCAAATGACTTTGAAATTTATATGGGGTGATGATTGTGAGCAAAGTTTTCAAGAGTTAAAAAGGAGATTGACTAGTGCCCCTATTCTCACTATTCCAAGTGGTAATGAGGGATTTATAGTTTATACGGATGCCTCAAGAAAGGGCCTTGGATATGTTTTGATGCAAAAAGGGAAATTGATTGCTTATGCTTCTAGACAACTAAAGAGTTATGAATTGAATTATCCAACTCATGATTTAGAATTGGCAGCAATTATTTTTGCTCTGAAGATTTGGAGGCATTACTTGTATGGGTGAACATTTGAAATCTTTACTGATCACAAGAGTTTAAAGTATATTTTTACTCAAAAAGAGTTAAACATGAGGCAGCGGAGATGAATAGAACTTCTAAAGCATTATGATTGTACCATTCGTTATCACCCGGGTAAAGCTAATGTTGTAGCAGATGCCCTTAGTAGAAAATTTATAAGTTTTATGGTGACTTTGGTTGTGAAGCAATGGAAGTTATTAGAAGAAAATTATGATTTGAATGTTATAAGAAAAGGGCAAGACTTAATGATATTAATAGCCTCCATCTAAGTGCAATATGATCTCATTCAACAAATTAAAGAAGGACAACTACGAGATCGACGCTTAATCTGCTTAAGGAATGAAGTAGAAAAAGGATTGAAACTAAATTTTCAAGTTTCAGAGGATGGTTTATTGAGATTTGGGGATAGCATATATGTTCCAAATGACCCAGATATCAAAAATCAAATCCTGAGGGAATGTCATAATTCAAAGTACACCATGCATCCTGGTAGCACTAAAATGTATAGAAATCTCCAAAGTCATTATTGGTGGGAAGGCATGAAGAAAGATATTACAATATATATTTCAAAATGTTTGACTTGTCAACAAATCAAAGCAGAATACCAAAGACCTGGAGGTTTGTTACAACCTTTAGATATTCCTGAATGGAAATAAGAATGTATTACCATGGACTTTGTTTCAGGACTACCCCGAACTTCTAGAAAGAATGATGCTATTTGGGTTATTTTTTTGGTAAGTTGCTATTTGGGTTATTATTGATAGGTTAACGAAATCTGCACATTTCCTACCGATCAATATGACTTATTCTCTTGATAGGCTTACAAATTTATATATCAATGAAATAGTAAGACTTCATGATATTCCAAAGGAGATCATCTCTAACAGAGACTCCAAAATTCTATCTAGATTTTGGAGAAGGTTACAGAAATCTATGGGCACTAAAGTCAAGTTTAGCACTACTTATCACCCTCAAACTGATGGTAAATCAGAAAAAACCATTAAAACACTTGAGGATTTGCTTTGAGCCTATGTTATGGATTGGAAAGGTGAATGGGATAAAGATATATCTCTTATTGAGTTCACTTATAATAATAGTTATCATTCAAGTATTCAGATGGCTCCTTATGAAGCTTTATATGTGCAAAAGTGCAGAATTCCAATATGTTGGGAAGAAGTTGATGACAAAAAGTTATTAGCACCAGACAAAGTACAAGAGACTATCGAGAAAATTCAAGTTATAAGAAAAAGGTTAAAGACTGCTTAGAGTCGTCAAAAGAGTTACGCTGATAACAGAAGACGAGATATTGAGTTTTAAGTCGGGGATTTTGTATTCCTAAAGGTCTCCCCTTCTAAAGGAGTTGTAAGATTTAGGAAGAAAGGAAAGTTAAGCCCAAGATTTATTGGATCTTTTGAGATTCTTGAGAGGGCTGGTTCTATCGCTTATAGGATTGCCTTGCCATCATCGTTGTGCCATATCCATAATATATTTCATGTTTCAATGATAAAAAAGTATATACCTGATCCCTCTCATATCATTAAGTATGAGCTGATTGTGATCGATAAAGACTTGCCTTATGTGGAAGAGCCCACTCAGATTATTGATAAGAAAGAAAAGATCTTGAGGAATCGGGTCATCCCTCTAGTTAACGGAGTCTGGAGATATCATTCTAGAGAAGAAACAACCTGGGAACTTGAGGAAGAAATAAAGAAAGCTTATCCTCATCTTTTCATGGAATGAGGTATGATAAATTTAGATGACTAAAATTATCTTTTAAGGAGAGGAGAGTGTAACATCCCCCATTTTTAAAAATTTAGTAAATTCTTGTTTGTAAATATGAGGATTATTTAATAATTATTTTATATTAAATGATATTATATTAAAAGTTTATGGCTATGGACCTAAGAGTAAATATTAGAAGTTTGATATGATTTATAAAAATTTAGATTTAAGTTAAATAAAAAAAATAATATAGTGGACATGTGTCACTAGCTAACCTAATGGTGCCACTTATGTTTGCTCTAAAGATGACACCTAGCCCCTTTCATACATACATGACACCTTACAACCTTTGCATTAGCCAAAACACAAATAATTAGATGAAAGATTAAAAAAAACAAAACGTAAGTGCTGTAGCCAACGTGAGTTGGAGAAGAGAAGGGAAGAAGAAGAAGAAGAAAAAGAAGAAGAAGAGCTTGAGGTTTTTCATCAATTTTTCCACATTTGGGATTTAAACTATTTTAAGGCAAGTGTTCTAACCCCATCCCACAGTAACCTTAATCTCTGTTTCCATTTTTATTCTGCAAAATTTGAGAGATTTTAGTTGAGAACCATACCTTCTTTCGTTTTGATAAAAAGCCATAAATCTATAATTTTTTGGTAATCTGACCTCTATACATTATTTTGGTTCTAACTTTTTATAATAAACTCTGATTTAGGCAAAAACTATTCCAATTGAAAGTAGACTAAAAAACAGGGACTATAATTTCTGACCTCCTGTTGCTTAACTGCTTATAACTTTCTGCTAGGAACTCAGATTCATGTAATGTATCATTTATTTGAAGCTAGACTCAAAATGCTTTCTGTATGTACCTAATTTGAAATTTTTACAATACAATTGCAAACTGAAACATCTATTTTCATCGACCCTATGGATTCAGTAAAATAGAGCTAATGTTTTCAGACCTTTAGCTACAAAATTATCTATAACTCCCTATTGTAAATTTTAATTCTTGTAAATCTTGATTTGCCTAAAACTAGATTGACAAAGCTTTCTAATGACAGCTATTTTGTATAAATTGGAGTATAGTTGATTATTCAAATAATTTATAAACTCTGTCTCTCAAATTCAACCAGAATCGAGGTTTGGTCGATTTCGCCTATTTTTGTTTCTTTTCTTTAGAAATTGATTTTGGCAAAAACCCTTACTTTAGTTGAGCTTTACATTATTGTCTTGAATTCCTGTATACTTTTTCCTTTAATTATTTGTACACCTGCAGCTATCATCTAAAGTTTATGTTTGCCTCGCAATGATTCGTATAGGCACATGCATCCCATTGTTCCACATTTGCTTCCGATTTGTGCCTCTTCCAGTTTCATTTATTTGTACATTGAATTCATTTGTCCTTCTTATTTCAATTAAGCAATATGTGATTACTTGAAATCTTTGTATGCTCTTGTTAGAACCCTTACAGATTCTAAACTTGGGGTTGATCACTTTAGGGGATCAGCCTCCTTTGAACTCTATAGGGGTTCCTCCCTCCAAGTTGCTGCTCAAAGGCTGCAGAAAAGATTCATCTATTGCTTATCAAAAGAGGAGGAATACATGACTATTTATAGGACTCTTACTCAGGACTCCTACTACTAACCAACTCATAATAGGACTCCTACTTAAGACTCATATTCCTTTACAACTCCTAATTCTTAAGACTCCTATTCCTTTACAACTCCTAATTCTTAAGACTCCTATTCCTTTACAACTCCTAATTCTTCTCTAAGAAAAAACCTCCTACATGAATGCCCATCTCAATTAGGACTCTCCTAGTTAGAGTCCTAACAGAATGTCCCTCTCAATTAGGACTCTCCTAGCTAGAGTTCTAACATTTTTACATGAATGTCCCTCTCAATTAGGACTCTCCAAGCTAGAGTCCTAACAGACCCGCCCTCTTCAAATCAGCCTTGTCCTCGAGGCTGATGATTCATGAATTCTAGGAATTTGATATTCAAGTCGTCATAGTTCTCCCAAGTGGCATCTTCTTTTGGTAGGTTCGCCCACTGTATTAGCACTTCATTAGTGGGTCATCATCGTCGAGTCACGATCCGTCGATCAATAATGGCACTTGGCTGGGTTTGGAGTTCTCTTTGGGTAGTCATATTTGGTGGGTGGCTTTGGGCTGTCTCCAAGCACCTGTTTAAAACTTCTGGTTGGCTTTGGTTTATAGGTGATATGTCGTACTCCTTTTCAATTTAGTACCCTGCATATGGAATAACTTTGTCCAAAATCTGCTATTGAAGATTCAAGTAGAATTTGTCACAAGCACAATGCGTCCCTTATAGTGTAATTCTTTTGAGTTCCAATTGTAATGAGCCATGGGGCTTGGTGCTTCCTCCAATTTTTTTACAATCTTACTAGTATCTGAATCTTCCTGCCATTCCATCTTAATATCCTTAAGGAAGTCGCTGGTCGGAAGTGAAACGGTCGAAACTTCAACTTGCTCGGGTAGCTGCGAAAGCGCATCTGCAAGAACATTCTCTTTCCCCTTTTTGTAAGTTATTTCAAAATCAAATCCAAGAAGTTTTGTTACCTATTTTTGCTGCTCAGGGGATGGTATCTTTCGCTCCAAAAAGTACTTGAGGCTTTTATGGTCGGTTTTATTTTGAAATCGTCGACCAATCAAGTAGGGTCTCCACCTTGTTGCTGCGCGCACAATGACGAGCATCTCCTTATCATATGTTGGCTTATTTTGATGGGAGGGAGATAATGCCTTCCTAGTGTATGCGAGTGGTCAACCATCTTGCATGAGAATGGCTCCAATTCTGACTCCAGATGCGTCAGCCTCAATAATGAAGGGTCAGTTAAAATCTGGTAGTGTTAGCACCGGCGTCGTCGTCATGGCTGCCTTAAGTTTGTCGAAGGCAGCAGAGGCTCTGTCCGACCATTGGAAGACATCTTTTTCCAGTAAGGAAGTAAGTGGTGCACTGATCTTTCCATAGTTTTTCACGAACTTACGGTAGTAGCCTGTTAAACCCAAAAAGCCATGTAGCAATTTTATGTTCCTTGGGGTAGGTCAGTTTTGCATTGATTCAATTTTGAAGGGGTCCACCATTACACCTTCCTCTGATATGATATGCCCAAGATATTTCACCTTTTGTTGAAGAAAGTAGAAATTCGTAGTGGTCGTTGTGTGTTCGAAAGGCGGTTTTCGGTATGATTTCTTCATACACTCGTATTTGATAATACCCGGATCGAAGGTCCAGCTTTGTGAAGATTTGTGCTCCCTTTTATCTAGCAATTCATCTGCTATTGGAATAAGGTATTTGTTCTTGATGGCTATGCCATTGAGAGCTCGGTAATCAACGCATATTCGCCATGTTCCGTCCTTCTTGTGCACAAGTAGCACCGGTGAAAAGTAGAGGTTGCAACTTGGCCGAATAACTCCTGTTTCAAGCACTCTTTTAAAATACTTTCTATTTCATCATTCTGGAGATGTGGATACCGATATGGCTGAGTATTTGCTGGAGATTTGATTGGAAAAATCATTATACAATGATCATGCCGACGAGTAAGAGGTAGGTTGAGCGGCTCATCAAATATATCTGAAAATTCAGCAAGCAAAGGAAATAGGTTTGGAACTTCAAATTCTATTGGCTCTCCTTTAATTTGCTGCTCAAGTTGTACCAAAAAGCCCCTGCATGCTTTATGCAAAACTTTCTCCATTTGTTGTGTGCAAATCATCGTTACGTCGCCCTCACGTTTCCCATGCAGTATCACCTGTTTCTCCTTACTGTAAAATTTTATAAATAGTTGCATAAAATTCCAAGAAATATCACCTAATGTCATCAACCATTTAATTGTAAGTATGGCCTTATGATCATCAAGAGGGAGAAGGAAGAATTCTGCAATTATCTCTTGGTCCTGCAGCAATAGTTTCTCCTACAAGTGCCTATGATAACAATTCAAAATTCGTCCGTCGATGACCTTAACGTCAAACCTGCTACAATTCTCAATAGGTAAGGCCATCTGGATAGTAACCTTACTATTTATAAAGTTATTAGAACTGCCCGTGTCGATGAGAACAGTGATCAGTTGTTGTTTGAGAAGGCCTCCAACTTTCATCGTTTCCGGGTTTGAGTAGCCGACTAGTGCATGTACCGTAACTTCAGTCGATTGTGGCTCTTCTTCTACATCTTCTTCTTCATGTTCAAGGCTCTCTTCTGGATGTTCAATGACCTCTTCTTCTATTGGTTCAATCATAAGAAGTCTCCCTTTACTACAGCGATGCTCACGGCTCCACGGCTCGTCATAATGCCAATATAACCCCTTCGCATATCGCTCCCGAAGCTCTTCTCTTATTAACCTCTTTGGTGTAGGGACTTGGCCAATAGTAGGGGGGGCTGAGGGCTTCAATATTACTGGTTGAGGAGCGACCCTAGTCCTCCGAGCTTCATGGTTCAATTGCTCCTCTTGATGTCGTGCGAAAGAGATAGCTGCCATAAGCGTATACGGTTGTCGCGCTTTAACTTTTCTTCGGATCTCCGGCTTCAAGCCCTCATTGAAGGTCCTCAATAGCTATTTTTGAGACCAATCATGAGTTTGATTAGATAACCTTTCAAACCTGGTTTGGTACTCCTGAATGGTGGAAGTTTGTCGGATCTTTGCTAGTTGTCCATCAATATTTTCGTAATCGATTGGTCTAAAGCGGATCAGCAGTCCTTCTTTGAATTGTTACCCTGAAAGGACTCCATATGTATGTTCAAACTAGTCAAACCACTGTATAGCATCCCCTTCAAGATATATAGCTGCAATTTTCACCATAGATGCATCCGCGGTTTTGTGGTATTGAAAATATCGCTCCGCGCGCGAGATCCAACTAATCGGGTCTCCTTCTTCCCATCTAGGGAAGTCCACTCTCATGCATGGATAGTTGGGGTCGGTCATAGAGCCTCTCCTCCCTTGAAAGTCATCTCTTCGGGCTTGGTGTGATTGGGCAAAGCTCTCTCCTTGATATGATTTCTTCGGGCTTAGTGGTCGGCCTAATCTGAGTTCGGTAAAGAGCATCCGAATCTTATCCTCCATTCGTGCCTCCAAGGCTTCAAATTTAGCATTGATTGCCTCCTTAGATGTCATAGTATATGCCCCCAAATCTATAATGTTAAGATCTCTCTTTTGTTGTTGGGTTAAAGGCATGTATAGGTTGAGAGAAGTGATGGTCGAAAGGGTTGGTGGATTGGTGGATGTAGGCTGCGATTTAGGCTTGTTTTGTGGCTATTTTGGGTGCAGTTTGAGGGTGTGATTTGGTGAAGTTTTTAGGCTGTAGATGAAAGTTTTGGATCTGTGTTAGATGGTAGCAAAGGTTTGATAGAAATAAGTGGAAGTTGCAGCAAGTATGTGCTATCTTGTAAGAGTAGAATTGTCGTCGAAGAAACAATGGTTTCTCAACGTAATTTCCAACAAAAGCTTGAGAGAATTGAGGAGGAAATTGATAGAAAAATCACAGTTTATATGACAGCAAGAATATCTAATTTAATCAAGAAAATTTTGGCAGTATAACAGCAAGGAAATTGGTGCAAGTTGCGCTTGCAGAATTCTCGTCGAGAAATTTTAGCGGGTAACGACGAAAATTTGCAGCAACCCAAAATCATTTTTTGAGATGAATTTCTTAATAAATCAATCTTAGATGGAAGCCAAAATGATCTATAAAGTGTATAAGAAATTTCATTCAAAAAGATTGCAAATAGATGGGTTAATGCAACAATATGCGACTGAAATTTTCTGCAGCATAGATTTTCAAGTGCAACAGATTGGACATAAAAGATCAGTAGTTTATATTGAGAATTTTTCGATGAAACCAAAGGAAAATCCACTATTAGGAAGTGTCAAAGATGTCATAAAAATTTCATAGAAATTTGGATATAAAATGCACAGTAGCAAGATCAAACATATGGTGCTATGCGGCTTGAATTTTGCAATTCAAGTGCAGCAGATTGGACATAAAAGATCAGCAGTTTATATTGATAAATTTTTGATGAAACCAAAGGGAAATCCATTGTTAGGAAGTGTCAAAGATGTCATAAAAATTTCGTAGAAATTTGGATAGAAAAAGCATAGTAGCAAGATCAAACAAATGGTACTTTGCGGCTGAAATTCTGCAATGTATCTTTCGTCGTAGAGATGAAAACTTTTTGACGAAAGGTTTATGCAGCAATATAGGAACAGTTTTTTTTTTTTTAGATTTTCGAATAAGGATAACTAAATTCCAGCAACAGTAAGGTAGGAAACCAGAACCTGTTGCAATTCACGGGGAGATCAAAGGATGATCCGCGGTGGTGGAGATGATGGTGAATTCGGCGACGATCTTTTAAGCAATTGTGGGAATTGCTTTGGATGGTTTTAGAGGGTTGATGGATGGCTGTGGAAGGGCAGCGAGACGCCAAGAATGCTGCTCTGATACCAGGTGTTAGAACCCTTGCAGATTCTAAACTTAGGGTTGATCACTTTAGGGGATCGGCCTCCTTGGAACTCTATAGGGGTTCCTCCCTCCAAGTTGCTGCTCAAAGGCTGCAGAAAAGATTAATCTATTGCTTATCAAAAGCGGAGAAATACATGACTATTTATAGGGCTTCTAAACCCTAACTCCTAATATGACTCCTACTCAAGACTCCTACTACTAACCAACTCCTAATATGACTCCTACTTAAGACTCCTATTCCTTTACAACTCCTAATTCTTAAGACTCCTATTCCTTTACAACTCCTAATTCTTCTCTAAGAAAAAACCTCCTACATGAATGCCCCTCTCAATTAGGACTCTCCTAGCTAGAGTCCTAACAGAATGTCCCTCTCAATTAGGACTTTCCTAGCTAGAGTCCTAACATTTTTACATGAATGTCCTTCTCAATTAGGACTCTCCAAGCTAGAGTCCTAACAGCTCTTGCTTTTATTTCCTTTTAAATCTGAATACATTTGTGAAAGATTATGTTTGCATCGTATTGACTCGAAAGGCACATATATATTTTGTTATTCCATATGTGCTTCTGATATATACTAATTTTATTGTTCATACTATCCCTTTTTACTCTGGTGTTTGTGGGATAAATGTGAACCTTTGCTAGAAATGGTAAAGAGAGTTATGCTTAGAGCCCGCGATGCTTTGCCAGCCTCCTATGACTTCACTTAGACGTGGGTGGATGGAGCTCCCAAACGTGGGAGACTTATGTTTGGTGGTCATTCAGAAATTGATGAACCATATTATGTTATGATTCCACTTCACCTTCTATGTGTTTGATATAATATCCAAAGCTTTGGCTATGTTTCTTTGCATGCTTTGGATAAGAATGAGATGAATGCAACGTCATGTGACATTTGAGCTTCTATTCATCTTTTGTTCTTTGATATGTTTTCGAAATGTTATTAGTCTTTGTTATGCCTTGAAATTACCATATGCCATGGATATGCTCCTTATGTCAATGATATGCTCCAATTACCTTTCCTCGATTATATGAATAAAACATGCTTCGAACGAAATGACATCGTAATTCTGCATTCAAACAACACATGCTTTTGTTTCATCTTGTATCTCTGCTTTGTATTTTTGATACCTTATTTGTTTGAAAATTGTCCTCTTTGCTATGGATATGTTAGTCACTTGGTGAGCTTTATATGCTCACCCCATTAATATATAAATTTTTCAGGATAGTTAGAAGATTTTGGGGTAAATCTTTCGTACTTGATATGTTGATGTTGTATAAGTTCCTTTTGTATGTATCAACAACAAATCTAGATTGATTTATCCTGTAAATATTTGAAAAGTACCTCTCATGTTAGGATTTTGAGAATGTTAAGTTAAAATTATGTAATGAATGATATAAACATAAGGTACATGTTGGTTTTGTAATTGTATAGATTCTCACAATTATGCATTTATGATGTTGTTATGGTTTAGTTAAGTTGCCTTTGGATTTTAAGAATCATCTAGTGACATGATGTATGATTATAAACTGTACAAGTTTTGTGAATTGTGGATTATAGAGGTGAATGATTTGAATGTTTTTCTTAGTGACCTCAAATGTGTGATTGGATCCTGGATTGTTTGTTGAATAATAATATTATCAATTATGTGTTAGGTTCACACCTCCTGATTGAGAATTAAATTCAGGGGGGCATGACACATAAAGCAAGTGTTGTGCTAGAGTCAAGATCGAGACTTAAATTGGGAGTTCGAGAAGCTCATTGGAAGTATGGATGTTCATCGGTAGTTCTACCGAAACTGACCGAGAAGTCCAGGTGTTTTCTAAAGAAGCTCGTTAGAACTTACCAAGAAGATCAACGTAAAGTCCAGGAGCTTGCCGGGAGTCCATCGGAACATTGCCAAGAGATCATCAGAAGTTCGCTAGAAGATCGTCGGAAGCTCGCCAGAAGAACAATTGACATACCAGAATAAGAATGCATTGTTAAATGTTTTAATTATTGTAGTTAGAACTTAAGTTGAGTTTAGATTAGGAGGTAATCCCACTAACTCAGTTAGGGGTCGATTGGGCCCTTAATAGGGTTGAATTAGGTCAGATTGAACAACCCATTCAGCACTTGAAACCACAACCGGTGGTGGCACCGCCAGGACCAGTGGTGGCACCGCTTGGACCGGCGATGGTACCGCTTGGTAATCTAGTCTCCCAAGTAGCGGTGGTACCACTAGAGCTCAATCTCTGAGCTCTGTCAAGCGGTAGTACCGCCCAGTAATGGCGGTGGTACCGCCAATACCCCAAAATCTGGGAATATGACATTTTTTTGCTCCAATTTTTAAGCCATTGGGGCCTACAGATATCCGACCTTTTTTTTGCATAAAAAGGCATGAAATTGTTGGCATAATCTTGAATCTTTAAAGTGTTAAAGTATTGTATAAGTGCTAGAGTCCTCCTCCTCCCTTTCTAAGTATTGAGATCATTCAAGAGAGGTGTGATACTTGTAAGGGTTATCTCCTAAACCCGTGAAAAAGAGAAAGCACTGTAAAGAGGTGGTTGGTCTTTGCTTGTAGAAGGAAGACCATTAGTAGACGCTGGTGACCACAACGGAGGAGGAATCGGAAGTGGATATAGGTCATAATGACCCAACCACTCTAAATTTGGTTTTATTTTTGTAATTTACATTACTGCAAATTTCCTTAACCTTCTCTTTACACTCTTATGAAAGCTTTCAAGTTCAATATCTTTCCGAAATGAATTGAATCAAAATGAATATTTTTCGAAATCAACACTTTTTTTTGCTACACTAATTCACCCCCCCACCCCCACCCCCCCTTTAGTGCCGCTCTTGATCCTAACAACTGTGAGGTATAATAAACTACCTATCATACCTCTATAAGTTTTTTTATCAAAACATTCTCCATTAATGTCCATATCTAAATTTGTAGAAGTGCTCATTGGTGTATTAATAGCTTTAGCACTATCCATATTAAATCATTTTAATAGATCTAAAGCATACTTAGTCTGACTAATAAAAATTCCATCACTTAATTGTTTAATTTACAATCCTAAGAAAAAAGTTAATTCACCCATTAAGCTTATTTTAAACTCTTGACTCATACTTTTGGCAAACGATTCACGAAAATTTGGACAATGAAAATAGAAAATGATATCATCAACATAAATTTGGACAATAAGAAAATTATTTTTAAAATATTTATTAAACAATGTAGTATCGACCTTACCTTTCATAAAATTATTTTGAATAAGGAAAGAACTAAGCCTCTCATACCAAGCCCTAGGGGCTTATTTTAATCCGTAGAGAGCCTTAGACATCTTAAACACATGATTAAGAAAAATTACATTTTCAAATCCAAGTGGTTGTTCAACATAAACTTCTTCGGAAATAAAGCCATTAAGAAAAGTACTTTTAATATCCTTTTAAAATAACTTAATATTATTACAACTAGTATAGGCAAGGAGAATCCTTATGGCTTCAAGTCTAGCCACAAGAGTGAAGGTTTCTTTATAATTAATATCTTTTTCTTGGTTGAAACTTTTGGCCATTATTCTAGCCTTGTTTCTAACCATGATACCAAGTTCATCTTACTTATTTCTAAATACCCATTTAGTACCAATTACTAAATAGTCACTAGGTCTAGGAACAAGTTTCTACGTCTCATTTCTCTCAAATTAATTTAATTCCTCATGCATTGCAAAGACCCATGAATCATCTTTTAAGGCTTCATCAATGCATTTAGATTCAACTTGAGACGAAAAGGTCGCATTCGTCCAAAAATTAAAAAAAAAAGAATGAATTTGAACATCTTTTGATGTATCTCCTATAATTAGCTCCTCAAGATGAGCATCTACAAACTTTCAATCCTTAGGCAAGGATTCTTTGGAAGAAGATGCATCCAAGTTGCTTAGGGGAGAAGAGTGTTAGAGTTAGCCTCAGAAAATTTACCAAGGGTAATTTGGTAACCTAAAAAAAATATAATAAAGTAAAAAAATAAAAGCTACAAGAACACCATATTTACGTGGTTCGGTCAATTGACCTACATCCATGGATGAAGGAGGAACAAATCACTACTATAAAAAAGGAACTATTATAAATGCCTTAGGAAGATGTTCCTAGGCCATAAAACCTGAAACTACTAAACAAAAAAAGCCTAAAGCAAACAATTAGGTTTTCTTGTTGTGCATCTGACTTTAAAGCCCAACCCTTATTTATAATTTAAACAGGAGATACCAACCTTGATTTTCCTGATGTGGGACTTGCGAAACTAACAAATCTCCACCTTGGCATGTCCCAACATTAACAATTAACAAAACTTACTCTACCTTCTTCACAAAAGCTCCAATAGGCAATCACAAATAATGAACATCAACCTAGTCCAAGCACTGCTTGAACTTGTAAACCAGAAGAGACTTCGTAAGCATATCAGCTGGATTGTCCTTCGTATGAATTTTCTGAATAATG
Source organism: Musa acuminata AAA Group (assembly GCF_036884655.1). Lineage (NCBI taxonomy): Eukaryota > Viridiplantae > Streptophyta > Magnoliopsida > Zingiberales > Musaceae > Musa > Musa acuminata. The sequence goes on from NC_088335.1 coordinate 28,364,151, forward strand.
ACTTTTCCCTCAACAATGGTATCCCGAATAAAATGAAACTTCATATCGATGTGTTTCGTCCTTTCATGATACATCTGGTCTTTAGTCAAATGAATAACACTTTGACTATCACAGTAAATTGTAGTAAAACCTTGATGTAGACATAATTCACCGAACAAACCTCTTAACCATAAGACTTCTTTGATCGCCTCTATCACTGCCATATATTCTGCCATTGTAGTAGATAAAGCCATGACAAGTTGTAAGGAAGCTTTCCAACTAACTGCACAACTGCCAATGCATAAAACATAGCCTGTTAAAGATCTTCGTTTATCAAGATCCGCAGCATAATTAGAGTTGACGAAACCAACCAAAGTGTCATGATTTTTCCTAAACTCCAAACAAGCATCTGAAGTCCCTTGCAAGTATTTGAGAATCCACTTCATAGCCTGCCAATGTGTTTTACCCTGGTGAGACATATATCTGCTAACCACACTGACTATTTGTGAAATATCTGGATGAGTACAAACCATTACATACATAATACTACCGATGGCACTAGAATATGAAACTTGCACCATATATTCTTTCTCTTCAATTGACTGTGGTGACTGAGTAACAGATAGCCAAAAATGGCTAGCAAGAGGAGTACTTACTGGCTTAGCGTTTTTCAGGCCAAACCTCTCCAAGACTTTCTTGTGGTAATTTTTTTGGGTCAGAAATAATTTTCCAACTCCTCGTTCTCTTTTGATCTCCATGCCAAGAATTTTCTTAGCTGCTCCCAAATCTTTCATTTCAAATTCACTACTCAATTACATTTTCAAAGCGTGAATTTCTGACAAATTCTTAGCTACAATAAGCATGTCATCAACATAAAACAACAGATATACAAAAGAGCCATCAGTTAACTTCCGGAAGTAGACACAGTTATCATAAATGCTCCTCGTGTAACCATGACCCAACAGAATCAAACCTCCTATACCACTATCTTGGAGACTATTTCAATCCGTATAAGGATTTCGTTAACAAACAAACATGGTCTTCCTTACCGTCAACTTCAAATCCATGAGGTTGCTCTATATAAATTTGTTCTTCAAGTTCACCATGTAAGAAAACTGTCCTGACATCAAGTTGCTCTAATTCCAAATCATACATGGCAACTAAAGCAAGCAAAATATGAATAGAGCTATGTTTAACAACAAGTGAAAATATGTCATTAAAATCAACACCATGTACCTGACTATAGCCCTTTGCAACCAATTGTGCTTTGTACCTTGCATCTTCAACCCCTAGAATACATTCCTTCCTTTTGTAGACCCATTTGCATTTAACAATTTTCTTACCTAAAGGCGGCTTCACAAGATCTCAAGTTCTATTCTGATGGAGAGATTCAATTTCTTCATTCATCACAATCAATCACTTAGCGGAATTATCATAAGAAACTACATCTGAGTAGGTAGTAGGCTCACCAACTTCACTTGTTTCTTCTGCAACAGACAAAGCATATGCAACTAAATTTGCATATCTTTGTGGTGGTCGAATATCCCTTCATGGTCTATTCTTGGCTATGGAATATTGCTCTTCCTCTAGATCAACTTTATCAGTAGACTCGGGACCATCAACTAGCATTCTTTGAGTAAAAGAGTTCGGCTTAAAAGAATCTAAACTACCAATCTCAAGCTCCACCTGCTTCTGCGCACTATCATTTATACAACTAGTAGATTCCTTTTTGGAAGATAACATAGACAATTCATCAAAAGTAACATCTCTACTAATTACAAAGTTTAGGGATTTGGGATCAGAACACCAGAATCTGTATCCTTTCACCCTAGAAGCATAACTAAGGAAAATGTACTTTTTCGCTCGAGGCTCTAATTTTCCTTCATTTACATGCATGTATGCTAGACACCCAAAAATTTTTAAATTAGGATAATCAGCAAGAGTACTTGACCAAACTTCCTCCAGAGTTTTAAAATTAAGTGCTATAGAAGGAGCGCGATTGACAACGTAACAAGTCATATTAATCACCTTTGTCCAAAAGTCCTTTGTCAACCTTGCATTTGAGATCATACACCTTGCTCTCTCTAAGAGTGTTCTGTTCATACGTTTGGCCATACCATTTTGCTGAGATGTTATCCTAATAGTGCGATGCCGAACAATTCCTTCATTTTTCCATAATTTATCAAAGACACCTTCATAAAATTCTATGCCATTATCTGTTCAAAGCCGCTTAATCTGTTTACCTGTTTGCTTCTCAATCAAATCCTTTCATTATTTAAAGGTTAGAAAAATATCATTTTTATACTTTAGAAAATAAACCCAAACTTTCCTAGAATAATCATCAACGAAAGTTAACATATACCTGGCACCATCCTTAGACTGAACACGAGCTAGACCCCAAAGGTCTGAATGAATATAGTCAAGAGTACCCTTTATTTTTTGAACTGTCGGAGAATTGAAGCTGACTCTTTTCTGCTTTCCAAAAATACAATGTTCACAAAAATCCAGTGGCCAGTACTCTGTCCGTAAAAAAGACCCCTTTTGCTCAATATGCTCAAATATTTTTCACTCATATGACCCAAACATATATGCCATAATTTGGTAATATCAAAATCAGACAATGATGATGACGAGACTGCAACTGAGCCTGTGACAGTAGTTCCCTGCAAAATATACAAGTTACCAGACCTACAAACTTTCATAATAACAAGAGCACTTCTAGAAACTTTCATAACTCCACCTTCAGCTGCGTATTTACACCCAAGATCCTCTAGGGTGCCTAAAGAGATGAGATTCTTTTTTAAATCAGGAACATGTCTAACATTAGTGAGCATCCTCACAATACCATCATGCATATTAATTCAAATTTTGCCTCTACCAACAACATCACAACAAATCTCTATTAAGACACATGTAATAAGAACAACTTAAATCTAAAATCCATTCATTTTTAGACCTCATCCTTTCATCAGTAGCAAAGAAAATATTTCCAACATTCTTATCAGCTGCTATACTAGCTTTAGCGAACTAGTTTTCTCAATAATTTTTTCCTTTTGCTTTAATTTATTTTTTAATTTAAAGCAATCAGCTTTAATGTGCCCCATTTTATGATAATATCTGTACTCCAAATTTTTATGTTTGGATTTAGATCTACTACTATCAAATTTCCTTTTATCCATTCTACCCCTAACAATCAGACCTTCAGCCTGATTCCCTCTAATTCCCCAGTGATATCCCTGTCTATTTGCTCCTTAGATTTTAGTGCAAATTTAATTTCCTAATACGAAATTATTTCTTTTCCATAAATCATAGTATTACGGAAATACTTAAAGGATTGGGGAAGAGAACACAAAAGTAATAGGGTCTTATTCTCGTCATCATTTTTTGCATCTATATTCTCCAAATCCATAACTAAGGAATCAAATTTATGTATGTTAGAACCCTTGCAGATTCTAAACTTGGGGTTGATCTCTTTAGGGGATCGGCCTCCTTGGAACTCTATAGGGGTTCCTCCCTCTAAGTTGCTACTCAAAGGCTGCAGAAAAGATTCATCTATTGCTTATGAAAAGAGGTGGAACACATGACTATTTATAGGTCTTCTAAACCCTAACTCCTAATAGGACTCTTACTTAAGACTCCTACTTCTAACCAACTCCTAATAGGACTCCTACTCAAGACTCTTAATTATAACCAACTCCTAATAGGACATCTACTCAAGACTCCTATTCCTTTACAACTCCTTATTCTTCTCTAAGAAATAACCTCCTAACCTTAGCCGGCCACTTCATCTCTTTAATAGGGGTCGGCTTAGGTAGGTTTTACATGAATGTCCCTCTCAATTAGGACTCTCCTAGCTAGAGTCCTAACAATGTACCTTCAGTCATCCGAAGCATATACAAACTCTATTTCAAGTAGAGACAATTCTCTATTGTCCTCTTCATATACAAGGCTTTAAGTTTGTCCCACATGCTTTTAGCCATAGTCTTTGTAGCTACCTCCCATAAAACCTCATTAGATATATTTAGAATAATGCTTGATCGGGCCTTCTTATCCATACCCGTAAGATCTTCCTTTGATGTACCATCTAGAATGTTCTCAGCTCCCTGTAATGCCAAATCAACTCTATCTTGAACCAGAATAACCTCCATCTTAAGTTGCCACATGCCGAAGTATTTTTATCGAATTTCTCAACAACGATCTTTGTTATTGTCATCGTTGCCAAAAGATCCCGAAACCAGGCTCTGATACAAGTTTGTTAGAGCTAGCCCTAGGAAATTTACCAAAAGGTAATTTGGTAACCCAAAAATAATAATAAAGCAGAAAAAATAAAAGCGACAAGAATACCAGATTTACGTGGTTCGGTCAATTGACCTACATCCACGAATGAAGGAGGAGCAAATCACTACTATAAAAGAGAGACTATTACAAATGCCTTAGGAAGATGTTCCTACGCCATAAAACATGAAACTACTAAACAAGAAAAGCCTAAAGCAAACAATTAGATTTTCTTGTGATGGATCTGACTTCAAAGCCCAAGCCCTTATTTATAGTTTAAACAAGAGATACCAAACTTGATTTTCCTGATGTGGGACTATGTGGGACTTGCCAAACTAACAAAGAGTTTTCATTCAAATTTAAAGCATCAAAATTTAAATCATCACCAAAATTATTTTTCTTAAGTTTGTAAAGATTATTGAAAACAACATGAATAGATACCTCTATAACCAAGGTTCTTTTATTAAAGATATGAAAAGCTTTAGAAATAGAGGAATAACTAAGAAATATGTCTTCATCGGATTTTGCATCAAATTTTTCTAAGACATCTTTTTCATTTAAGATAATATTTATAATCGAAAACTTTAAAATATAAAATATTGGGTCTTTTGTTGTTCCACAACTCATAGGAACTTTTGAAAAGTAATGGTCTTATAAGAACCCTATTCATGACATAGTATGTCATGTTAATGACTTCGACACAAAAATATTTGGGTAGGCTATATTCATTAAACATGGTTCTTACCATTTCTTATAAACCCCTATTTTTTCTCTCAATAACTCCATTTTTTTAGGGTTTCTTGGAGTGGAGAAGTTGTGGTTACACCCATTTGAATCACAAAAGTTTCTAAAATCATGGTTTTAAAATTCACCACCATAAACACTTCAAATAGAGGCAATCATAAAACCATTTTAATTTTGCACTTCTTTGTTGGTTGGTTCCTTATCTTCAGATGTGCTTGAATCGTCCCAAGTATCTTTTAACGCTTTCTTCTTCTTTGGTTGCTTCTTCTTCACTTGGGGACATTCATTTTTGAAGTGCCATGGCTTCTTGCATTCGTAGCAAATTATTTGATCATTTTTAAGTTCATTTTTATTTTTAATGTCATGTTTAGTTTTATTCCTTTTTATGAATTTTTTAAATTTTCTTGTTAGAAGTGCCAAGTCATCATCATCAATTGAGTTTTCTCTTAAGTGGTATTCCTGAGTTCTAAGTGTCAAATCCTTCCTGTTCTTTGGAAGGTTGTTCTCAAGTTCCTCATGTGCATTGCATGTCATTTCGTAGGTCATCAAAGACCCGATAAGTTCTTCGAGTGAAAAGTTGTTCTAAGTCCTTGGCTTCTTGAATTGCGGTTACTTTAGGATCTCAACTCTTTCAAAGGGATCTTAATATCTTGTTAATGAGTTCAAAATTAGAAAAATTTTTATCAAGGGCTTTTAGACCATTGACGACATCCGTAAACCAAGTGTACATATCTCAAATGGTTTCGCTTGGTTTCATACGAAATAATTCATAACTATGAATAAAAAGATTGATTTTTGACTCCTTAACCCTACTCGTGCCTTCGTGTATGATTTCAAGTGTTTGCCAAATGTCATATATTGTTTCACAAATAGAAACTCGATTGAATTCATTTTTATCTAAATCGTAAAAAAAAGTATTCATAGGTTTGGCGTTCAAAGAGAAAGTGTTCTTCTCCAAATCATTCCAATCATTCATTAGAAGAGAAGACTTTTATAATCCATTTTCAACGATATTCCATAACTCAAAATCCATAGAAATCAAGAAAATCCTCATTCTAGTTTTCCAATATGTGTAATCTATTCTATTGAACATGGGAGGACATATGATAGAATGACCCTCCTGATTTCCAACAAAAGTCATCTCTCTTGGGTTTTAAACCAAATTGAGAGTAACCTCGCTATGATACCTATTATTAGGACCAATACGGCACTAAGAGGGGGGGTGAATTAGTGCTTACGCAAAATTACATCAATTTAAAAAATTTTGTTCGATAAAATTGTTTCAACAAAGCCCGTATCGGAAAGTAATGAATGTAATGACTTAAAGTAAATATAAAGTGAAATAAATAACTAAGTAATAAAAGTAAGCAGTAAGGAAAGAACACACCGGATTTATAGTGGTTCGATAGTTGTGACCCACATCCATTTCCGATTCCTCCTTCGTCAAGGTCATCGACGTCCACTAATAGTCTTCCTTCAATAGGAGAAGACTAACCACCTTCTTATAACGCTTTCTCCTTTTCACGGGTTTAGGAGATAATCCTTACAAGCCACACACCACTTCTCGAATGATTACAAAGCTAAAAAAAAAGAAAGACTCTTAGCACTTTTCACCCCAACACTTAAAGATTTTTTCACACTTTGTTCCTATTTTGTTACCCTTTCATACAAAAAGGAGTGGGATATTTATAGACCCAAAGGTTTTAGAATTAGAGCTAAAAAGTGTCTCATCTTGGATTTCTAGGGTACTAGCGGTACTATCACTTGACAAAGCCTTAGAGATTGGACTCTAGCGGTACCACCGTCTAATAGCATTAGCTATCAACGGTACCACCGCCTAGTCCACCTAAGAGGCTGAGCCTCAAGCAGTTCTACCGCCCACCCTAGGTGGTGCCACTGCCTAGCATGGCCCCAAGTGGCCGAGTGGGCCATCCATCCGACCCAACTCAACCTTGTTTTCGGCCCAATTGGCCCTTAATTGAGTTAGTGGGATTGGCTCACAATCATAACTCAATCTAAGTTCTAACTATAGTAATTAAGGTATTAACTAAGTAATCTTTGTTTGGTATATCAATTATTATTTTGGTGAAGTCTCAATAAACTTTCGGTGAACTCTCAACAAGCTTTTGGTAAACTCCCGATGAATTCTTGGTGAACTCTTGATGAACCCTTAGTGAACTCTCGATGAACTCTTGGTGAACTCCTGATGAACTCTCGACGAACTCCCGATGAACTCTTGGTGAACTCCCGATGAACTCTCGGTGAGCTCCCGATGAACTCTTGACGAGCTTCTGGCACATCGTCCGAATCTTCAATGTATCATCCAATATTTAACTCCAGCCCAATATCTGCTTTATACCTTATTCATTATTGTAGTTAATCCTGCAACACTCTTCTCAACATATTGATTAGATCAATAATTTATCAATTGATGTCAAAATCAAAATCTGGGATTCAACATCATGGAGATGCGTCGTTGCACACATAGATTCTTTATGTGAGTAATCAAACTCATTAGCTTGGGCTTGATCACATTAGGATATGCTTCATGACCATCTGGTGTGATTGCTCATATGATTTGTGATTGATTATACACCTACTAGATATGTATATATATTTACATGAGATGTACATATATATTAAATATGTATGTGTGTGACACGTTACATTAGGAGACTGAATCAAAATCTCTTCTCTTGGTAATATTAAGTTGGTAAACATGAGGCAATTAGATTGACCAATGTGGCCTTCTATCGTTATAGGTAGGGACCAATTTCTGACGTAGGTTGAGTTAGTCGAGTCCCTCGAGACTCACCTATGTCGTGATTTGCTATCTTGCCTATGATGTAGAGATGCCATCGGTGACCTGAGGACATAGTATGCTTGGTCGAGTCCCTAAAAGCCATGATGGTTCATAGGCCAAACAGGATGGGAATCATAAGGACTTGTGATCGGCGAGAGTTGCCTATCTTTTGGGCTTAGTCTAATTGGTCAAGTCGCTCGAGGTTACACTAAGATGCTGATTGGATCCCGATCCCCATTAGAAGTCTACCGGAGACTTCCGTTTCATATGTTGAGGGTGTCGCGTGACTCGCCAAAAAAATAGTGGGAGTACATTAAGATAGAAGGTAAATATCTTATTTGTTCATTTTTTTATAAAATCTGCATGTTATTTATTTTTGCTACATCATTATTTTTAGAAAAATATCGCTTAAAATCCCTTACTTGGCATACTTGATGTCAACTACCTCACTAGTCCGAATTATATAGATTGGCTTCGTAACTTTAGAATTATCCTCATGGTAGAGAAAATCGCATATGTCCTTGATACAGTGATGCCTATGCTAAAGGAAGCGGCAAGTGAGGATAAGATTGCTCACTACGTGAAGTACATAGATGAATCCACTCTTGCTCAATATTACATGTTGGGCTCCATGACTCTTAAGTTACAGAGATAGCATGAAAAGATGGACGTCAGATCCATCATCTTAAATGTTTGTAAACTATTTAAGGAATAGAGAAGGACTCAACGATATGAGATATCCAAGAGCCTTTTCCACGCTAGGATGACTAAGGGGACACCAGTTCAAAACCAAGTCCTAAAGATGATTGAGTGGATAGAGAATCTCACAGATCTAGGAATAGTCCTAGAGGATAACTTATATGTGGATATTGTGCTTCAGGCCCAACCAGATTTCTATTATAGTTCATAATAAATTTTAATATTAACAAGCTTGAGGTGACTCTCCCTGAGCATCTTAATATGTTGAGGGAGGTAGAACTATTAAGAAAAAGAAGCTAGTTCTCTATACTGGTAAGACTAGAAAGAAAAGGAAGGTAGAAAAATCCCTTAAGAAGGGCAAGGGCAAGGGTAGACCAGGTAAAGCAAAGGTTGCTAAGAAAGACCCGATAAAGGACAAAGGTCAGTGCTTCCACTGTTGCAAAGATGGACACTAGAAGAGGAACTGCAAAAAGCACCTTACAGAGAGGGTGAAATAGAGTACCTTATCACATTTACAATTCGTTGCAGGTTCAGGCAAGATCTAGAAGATTTGCGAGAGGTGAGATGGACCTCAAGATAAGCAATGCAACAAAACTTGCAATAGTAGCTATTGGCGAGGTCACCCTACATTTTCCTAGTGGAGCTATTAATGCATTAGATGCATATAATTTTATTCCTTCTATTATCAAAAATATTATTTCCATTTCATGTTTGATAGTTAGTAGATATAAATTAATTTTTTAGAACAATAGTTATACAATAATATTAGATGATGAGATCTGTTAGGATCAAGTTGGCACTAAGAGTAGGGGGTGAATTAGTGTTTTTATTAAAAATTACGTCGAATCGAAAACTTTTTTTATTATGTGTAAAGTTTCTACAAATAGCTTTATCTATACAAGTCATAGACAAAGCCAAGTAACTCATAGAGTGTGAATGCGATAGTTATGACTACACATGCTATAGACTATAACTACCTGTGGGTACATTATTTGGCATCATTCCCAAGATCTTTAGCTAATAGCAAAATTAAATTTGATAAAAATATCTTTTTCTCTTCGGGTGAAGTGCTCGGTTTTGAGATCATGCTCCATACAGGATCGTGAGTCTCTAATAATCTCTTTCAAGAGTTGAGTATTGTTTGTGTGTTGACATTCAAATATTCTATTACATCTCTCCTTCCATATCCACCAAATAGCGCATCTGAAAGTAACCTTTGCCAATTGTGTAAGAGGCCCTTTTCTTGAGAAACATTGCATGAGGTCGCCTAGTTCTTGGTGCAAGTTTGGTTGCGGCAGTCTATTGAGTTCAAATCGCTGGAGAATCTCCTTCCATATCCATTTTGTATAATCACAAGTAAAATAAAGGTGGTCAACAGTTTCTTCTTGTTGCAAACAAAGGGAGCATCGATTAACATGATAGATACCTCTTCTTTTCATATTGTCTATTGTAGGTAGTTTCTTGAGAAGGGCTTGCCATGTACATAAGGAGTGTCTTTGTGATCCCGGTCGATCCCATGTCCAACTACTTGGGACCCACTTGTTATTTCTTTGCCTAATTTGATTCCATGCGGATGTGGCACTAAATTTGTCATTGTCATGAGGCCAAATAAATATATCTGAAGAGTTGTTCCTGATTGGAATAGCTATGATAGTCGGCCAAAGTGATAATATTTCAGGAGAAATAGGATTACGGAGACATCAGGTACCGTTAGCAATGAACTCGGAAACCTTACAATCTTTGGGAGCCCCAAGATCTTTTCGTATTCTATCGCCATATAATTAAAATATACTTTTTCCATTCACCCAAGGATCGTACCACATATTAGTACTAGTTCTAGAAGAGATTACATAAGAAATGTGTTTGATTAGCCAATTCCTTGCCTTTAAAATTCCTTTCCAAGCTGCAGAGTGGTATGTTCTTGTTGAAATTTCCCAGATTGATTCTTTTGAAAGATACCTAGCAGAAACCCATTGTGACCATAAGGAACATTTGTTTTGCAAAAGATCCCACAATTGCTGTACCAGGCATGCTTGATTCCACTCTCTAGTATTTCTCAAGTTTAGCCCCCCTTCATCTTTCGGTTTGCAAATGCTATCCCAATTTACCATATGCATTACCTTATCATTTGTACCATTCCAGAAGAAGTTCATTAATAACCGTTCAATATCTTGGAGAAGTCCAGCAGGCAGAAGAAATGCATTACACCAATATATAGAGTAGGAGTGCAATACAGAACGGATGAGTTCGAGTCGTCCTGCTTTTGATAGAAGCCTATTTTTCCAAGAAGAAATTCTATTCTTTATTTTTTGCATGATAGGCTGATAGTGGGTTTTGTGAATGCCTGTGGATATGAGTGGGAGACCCAAATAAGGAACTGGTAGGCTTCCCTCACTAACCCCCAAAGTTTGTGCAATAAAGACCTTATCCTCAACGTAAGGGCTCATATATACTTTACTTTTCGCATGATTTAACTGAAGTCCAGAAACCATACCAAAGTCATTCATAATAGTAGCCAGGTTTTTTACTGAAGTTGGATCATTTTGGAGAAAGATAAGTAAATCATCTGCAAATGTTATATGTGATATATGAATAGAGCTAGCATTGGGTACCTTAATGCTGCCATTTAAGACTACATGTTCCAACATACAGCTAAGTCCTTCCATCGCAATAGTAAAGAGATACGGAGAGAGTGGATCACCTTGTCGGATGCCATTCGTGCTCCTAAAAAATCAATAGGTGAGCCATTAAAGAGTATCGAAAACTTTGGAGTTTCCAGGCAAGATTGAATCCAATTAACCCATTGCTGTGGGAAGTTCATATCGAGGAGCATCTTATAGATAAATTTCCTATTAACTGAATCAAAGGCTTTCCGTAAATCAGCTTTAAAACATATTTTTGTCCCTCTTGCTTTTGAATGCAAATCTTTGACTAAGTCATTAGCAAGCAAAATGTTATGATGTATACTTCTCCCTTTGATGGAAGCAGCTTGATTTGGGCTAATGATCTTGTGTATTACCTTTTGTATTCTATTTGCTAATACTTTGGAGATGATCTTATAAATAAAGTTGCATAATGATATGGGTCGATAGTTCTCTAGTGAATCAGCCCCTGCATTCTTCAGAGTTAAAGAAATAAAAGTGCAATTCATCTCTCTAAGAATATGACCTGAAGAGAAAAAATATTGGCAAGCCTTGATCACATCATTTCCAATAATAGACCAAGCAGTTTGGTAAAATTCAGCTGGAAATCCATCTGGACCTGGGCTTTTGTGCTTTGGTGACTTAAAGACAACACATACAATTTCATCGTATGTAATTGGGGCATTGAGCATTGAAATAGCTTCCGAATCAAGTTTTCTAGTCGGCTCCACATGAATGTTATTAGTTTTCCCAGCATGATTAAGGAATAAAAAAATTGCTCTGTGTGTGCTTTAACCTCATCTAAATTCTCAATAAGATTATCATCTTTGTCTCTGCATTTGCTGATACGGTTAACAGCCCTTCGAGTAGCAATTAAAGCATAGAAAAATTTAGTATTGGAATCCCCTAGTGTAAGCCAATGCTGTCGAGACTTCTGCTTTGCAAAACTTTCCTCCTGTTTTAAGGCTTGCATGAAGTTATTTCTGGCTTCTGTCTCTTTATAGATAATATTCTCATCATTTGGCTGAAGTTGCAGCTCATGTTGCAATGACATTAGTTCCTTCCTGCAAAATTGAACTCTGGCGATAATATTGCCAAAGGTATTTGTATTCCACTCCTTTAGTGCTGCTTTACAGGCTTTGAGCTTTTGACATAAGATGTAAGGGGGGGATCCATGCACATTAACATTCCAAATAGATCTGATAACATCAAGAAATTGAGGATGAGTACTCCACATGTTAAAGAATCTAAACGGTTTCTTGCCTCTTGGTGTCTCTTTGTCTGCGTGTATATATATTAAAGAATGGTCAGAAAACAAATGAGCACCATACTCAAGAAGTGAATCTGGGTAAACTGTTAACCATTCATGATTAATCAAACACCTATCAAGTCGAGCCATTATTTTTTTGTTAGCAGCACCTTGATTACTCCAGGAGAGCCAATTACCCATAGATTTCATATCAAACAAAGCTGCAGTGTCAATGTAATCATTAAAACTTTGAAACTGGCTTTCTGAAAGTTGTCTACCCCCCTCTTTTTCATTTGTGTACCGAACAGTATTAAAGTCTCCAAGAACAATCCAAGGTACATTGAGACAGCCATTTGCAATATTAGTCAGGTCAGACCAAAGAGTATTTCTTTCTTGCATACTATTTGAAGGATATATACCAGTGAAATTGAATTGACAGCCATTCTTTTTGTCCTCTACCTTAAGATGAATGAATTGATCAGTAGCAGAAATAAACCAAGCATTAATAGAGTTAGGATGCCATAAGACCCATATTCTACCATAAGACCCATAGAGTTAGGATGCCATAAGACCCGAATTGAAAACTTTGCTTCAATTTAAACACGTATCAAGAATGCACTTAACATAAAGAAAGTGTTAAAGGAAGTAAGCAACCAAGTCAATAAGCAACATGAAGAAAAATCAGAATAGGAATGACAAAGTAGAGATCACACCAGATTTTTAGTGGTTCGGTTATTGTGACCTATGTCTACTCTCGATTCCTCCTTGTTGAGGCCACAAGCATCCATTAACGGTCTTCCTTCAATAGACAAGGACTAACCACTTTTTTACAACACTCTTTTACAACCCTTACAAGCCTCACACCTCTCTTAGATTGATCACAAAATTAAAGAAAGAGGAGGACACTTAGAACTTTTTTCAACACTTTCATACCCCCAAAATCATAAGACCTTTGTTTATACTTCTATTGCCTTTCATGCAGGAATGAGTAGGATATTTATAGGGCCCAAAGGCTTCAAAAAATGAAGCCAAAAAGTGTACTACTGCCTAACAAAGCCTCAGAGATTGGTCTCTGATGTTACCACTACTTAGCAGCATTAACTGCTTGCAGTACCATTACCTAGTCTGGGCGGGACGACTTAGGAGGCTAAGCCCCATGCAGTTCCACCACCCAATCTATGTAATGCTACCGCCTGACATGGCTCCAAGTGGTTGAATGGGCCATCCAACTGGCCCAATTCAGCCAATTAAAGGCCTAGTTGGCCCTTAATTGAGTTAGTAAGATTTCTCTCCCAACTAACTCAAATAAAAGTACTAACTACGATAGTTAAGGCTAAAACAATCATTTTACTCTCGATGGTTCAATTGAACTCTCAGTGAACTTCCAGCAAACACCCGATGAGCTTTCGACAAACTTCTGGTGATCTTCCGACAAGCTTTCACTACATCATCTGATCCTTCGGTGTATATCCCAATTCATCTGACCCAATGCCCAATCATTAACTTTGGTCCAACTCTAATTCTTCTTTAATCGTTTGTCTTTCTCACGATTGTAGTTAGTCCTACATCACTTATCTCAGCATATAGATTAGATCATTAATTCACTAATTGATGTCATCATCAAAATTCGAGATTCAACAATCTCTCCCTTTTTGATGATGACAATCAATTGATGATGGAGTTAACCCTAACTCCCCCTATCCATATGCCATATTGAGATAAAGCAAACTTGAATTCAAAATGAATCATGACCTATGAATTCAAGTGAAACAATTTCGATCACTATGAACGAATGCAATATATCAACATTTCATACATTGTGCATCATCATAGATTAAAGTCATCCAAGTATAACATGCACAATTTCATCACTTCATGCATGATAATAAATCACTTTGAGCATAACCTATATGATAATAAAGCATTCATCACTTCATGCATGATGTCAAAATTAACATCAACATGAGCATAACATTCACGATACTAAATCATTCATATTTTCAATCATTTTTGGCATAACATATATGATACTGAAGCACCATTTATCACTTTATGCATGTCACTAAATTTAACATAACATATATGATACAATAGCTTTTTTAACCATTTATCACTTCATGCATGATACCAAATTTAACAACATTCATTATTTCTCCCCCTTTGTCATCAACAAAAAGAAGAATCATTCAATAATTTATACAAGTATTTTAAACTATTCAAGTAAGTTTTACACCAATTTATGCAAGGTAGCAAATTTGTGAAATGAGAAGTCAAGTAAAAACTTGCAAGATAACTCTTTTTGCTTTTTAAAATGGGCAAGCTAGCATTATTGCTTTAGAGGTGAAAGCACTTTTTGGTGTAAGTTTCTTTCTTCCTTTTATCATAAGAATAAGAAGAAGAGGAAGAAGAGTAAGGGAAGAATTTATTCATCATAAGAAAAACCAAGAACCAAATCCATGAAAGGATTTGAACCAAATCAAATCCATGATAAATAAGTTTCATTGAATCAAGCTTCCACTATCACAAAGAGAAAGTATTCAAAAAAAGATTAAAATATGCATACTAAAAATTCATGAATCAAATTCCTTTTCTTGTAAATAGAAGGAAGAAGGATTTATAGGAAATGATTATCGCATAAAGGATCAAGTATACAAAAGTCTATAAACAAAAACTCTTCTTTCGTGAAAGATTAAAAATCCATGAATAGTCTCTCTTCTTTAGTGAATTGCAAGAAGAAGGAATAAAGGAATTGATCTCAATTTAAAAACAAAACTCAAGTTAAAAATGAGAAATCCGAAAAATGTATAGAGGAATTCATGCATTCGAAAGATAAAACATGCCTAATTCTCTTCTAATGAAATCAAATTATTCCCTATTCAATGATTTTTTAAAAATATGTACTAACTGATGTATAGTATCAATAAATTCTAAAGATATATCATAATTATTAACATGATCTCTAATAAAAGTGTTTTTCTTAATGGCTTTATTTTTGAAGAAGTTTATGTTGAACAACCTCCCAGATTTGAGAATGATAGTCTCCCTAATTATGTGTTTAAATTAACTAAAGCTCTCTATGATTTAAAACAAGCCCCAAGGGCTTGGTATGAGAGACTTAGTTCATTTCTTATTGAAAATAATTTTTTTAAAGGCAAGGTCGATACTACATTGTTTATCAAAAATTTTGAAAATAATTTTCTTATTGTTCAAATTTATGTTGATGATATTATTTTTGGTTTAATGAATGAATCTCTTTGTAAATCATTTGTTAAAAGTATGAGTATTGAAATTGAAATGAGTTTTTTTTTGTAAGTAAGAGTAAATTGATTATCGTAAAGTTTCTACAAATAGCTTTATCTATACAAGCCATAGACAAAGCCAAGTAACTTATAGATTGCACATGTGGTAGTTATGACTACACATGCTGTAGACTATAACTCCTGACTATAGCCAACAAATAAAATGTATGTCCAGATATATGTCAAGACTACATGTGGGTACAGTATTTAACATCATTCCCAAGATCTTTAGTTAATAGCAAAATTGAATTTGATAAAAATATATTTTTCTCTTCGGGTAAAGTGCTTCAATTTGAGATCGTGCTCCATACAGGATCTTGAGTCTCTAATAATTTCTGTTAAGAGCTTAGCATTGTTTATGTGTTGACATTCAAAGATTCTGCTACATCTCTCCTTCCATATCCACCAAATAGCGCATCTGAAAGTAACCTTTGCTAGTTATGTGAGAGGCCCTTTTCTTAAGAAACATTATATGAGGTCGCCTAGTTCTTGATGCAAGTTTGGTTGTGGTAGTCTATTGAGTTCAAATCGCTATAGAATCTCCTTCTATATCTATTTAGTATAGTCACAAGCAAAATAGAGGTGGTCAATAGTTTCTTCTTGTTGCATACAAAGGGAGCATCGGTTAACATGATAGATACCTCTTCTCTTCATATTGTCTATTGTAGATAGTTTATTGAGAAGGGCCTACCATGTACATAGGGAATGTCTCTATGATCCCGGTCGATCCCATGTCCAACTGCTTGTATACCACTTGTTATTTCTTTGCCTAATTTGATTCCATGCGGATGTGGCACTAAATTTGCCATTATCATGAGGCTAAATAAGTATAAATGAAGAGTTGTTCATGATTGGAATAGCTATGATAGTCAGCCAAAGTGACAATATTTCGGAAGAAATAGGATTAAGGAGACACTAGATACCATTAGCAATGAACTCGGAAACCTTCCAATCTTTGGGAGCCCCAAGGTCTTTTTGTATTCTGTCACCATATAATTGAAATATGCTCTTCCCATTCACCCAAGGATCATACCACATATTAGTACTAGTTTCAAAAGAGATTGCATAAGAAATATATTTGATTAGTCAATTCCTTGCCTTTAAAATCCCTTTCTAAGCTGCAAAGTGGTATGTTCTTGTTGATATTTCCCAGATTGATTCCTTTAAAAGATACCTAGCAGAAACCCAATGTGACAATATGGAACATTTGTTTCGCAAAAGATTCCACAATTGCTGTATCAGATATGCTTTATTCCAATCTCTAATATTTTTCAGGTTTAGACCCCCTTTATCTTTCGGTTTGCAGATGCTGTCCTAATTTACCATATGCATTGTCTTATCATTTGTGCCATTCTAGAAGAAGTTTATTAATAACCATTCAAAATCTTGGAGAAGTCCAACAGGCAGAAGAAATGTATTAGACCAATATATAGAGTAAGAGTACAACATCGAACAGATGAGTTCAAGTCGTCCTACTTTTGATAGAAGCCTATTTTTCCAGGAAGAAATTATATTCTTTATTTTTTGTAGGATAGGCTGACAGTGGGTTTTGTGAATGCTAGTGGATATGAGTGGGAGACCCAGATAAGGAACTGGTAGGCTTCTCTCACTAACCCCTAGTGTGTGTGCAATAAAGTCCTTTTCCTCAATGCAAGGACCCATATATACTTTACCTTTCGCTTGATTTAACTGAAGGCCAAAAACCATACCAAAGTCATTTAGAATAGTAGCCAGGTTCCTTACTGAAGTTGGATCATTTTGGACAAAGATAAGTAAATCATCTGCAAAAGTTATGTGTGATATATTAATAGAACCAGCATTGGGTACCTTAATGCTGTTAGGATCAAGAGCACTAAGAGGGGGGGGGGTGAATTAGTGCAGCAGAAAACTTTCGACGATTAAAACTGCGTTCGTATGATAAGAGCGATTTCGATAGAAAAGCCGATTCGGAAATCATTTTAACTTGTGATCAAGCAAGATGTAGTTAAAGTGAATCTATAAAGGCAGTTTGCAGTTATGATGGAAATCAGAATGTAAGCGCAAACTGAAATATGATGTTCGTACGATAAAACTGATTTACGTCTAAACACTGATTCAGAAAATATTGAACTTTGAAACACGATCGTAAATGCGTAGAAGGCAGTAAGCTATTGAGGAGGTTTGCAGTAAAGATAATATGCTCAAAGTAAATGCAAATCAGTGAGCACCGCGATTTTAGAGTGGGTCGGTCAATCTTGACCTACATCCACTTCTGGCTTTTTCCACCGACGAGGCCACCGACGTCCACTAGAGGCTTTCATTCAATAGGCGAAAGCCAACCACCCTTTTACAGTTTCACTCCTTTTGACTAGTTTAGGAGATAACCCTTACAGAATTTTCTCTCCTCCCTTGAAAGATCAGAACTTGGAAGAAAAGAGGGAGAATAACTTTTAACTCATACAACACTTTTGAGCTCTAAAAATCATAGAGTAAGATCAGGATTTCGGTGGTTTTTTTGTTACCCTTTCATTGTTGAAAGGGTGGGGTATTTATAGGCCCCAACCCAGTTTGAATTCTGAGCTCAAAACTGTCAATTCTCGGAATTCCAGGGTCTGGCAGTTGCACCGCCTGACTGGGGCGGTTGCATCGCCTAGCAGAGCTCGAAGATTGAGCCTTTGGGTGGTGGCACCTCCTGTCAGGGGCGGTTGCACCTCCTGCCAAAGCTCGGAGACCGAGCTCAAGCAGGGCCACTGCCTGACTGGGGCGGTTGCACCTTTGTCAGAGGCGGTTGCACCACCCAGCCAGAGCTCGGAGACTGAGCCCTAGGCGGTGCCACCTCTGGCCAAGAAATCTGGGTCTGAATGGGCTGATCCATTCGGCCCAATATGGGTCTGTTAAGGGCCCAATTGCCCCAAGATTAAGTTAATGGGATCACCTTCCATTTTTAACTTAATCATCATGCTAACTATGATTTTTCTTAAGACATTTACTGCAACTTGCTCCGGTGCGTCAATCGCTTCTTCCGGCGAGCTTCCGGCGAACTTCCGTCGATTATCCGATGAACCCTTGGTGATGCTCCTGCGGACTTCCGACAAACTCCTGGACTTGCGATGATCCACTTGGTGAGTTCCGACGAGCTTCTTTGGCAAGCTCCTGGACTTCTCGGATTTGTTCCCGTAGAACCTCCGACGACCGTCCGGACTTCCGTCGAACTCTCGAACTCCCACCGTGATCATAGTCTTGACTCCGGCGCAACTCCTACTGCTTGTCTTACTTTCATCGTAGTTAATCCTGCACATGTAAAACAAAACTTCGATCGAGGCAATTAATCTTAAGCAATTAACCAAGTTGTCCGGCATGTCATTGGTCCCTCGATGCTTCATCTGATTCTTCGGCGCATCGTCCTCTCCTGCGGCCTATTGCCCAATCGGCCAGTTGACTCCGCAACTCCAATATCCTTGGCATAATACCCGTTCTTCTTGGCCCGATGCCCGAGTCCATGACCCGAAGCCTTCTGTCAATATGTCGACCGATCCACCGGCCCGACATCCAATCTTCTAACATGTTCCTCCGGCACAACATGATTTTTCCTGCTTTAATTGTCTCATCCTGATCGGAGCATCCTGCGTCACTCAAAACGTAGATTAAAACATAAACACATATCAAGTAGTTTCATCATCAAAATATGAGATTCAACAATCTCCCCCTTTTTGATTATGACAACTACTTGATGACGGAGTTATCTTTAACTCCCGGAGTTTAAACAAACTCCCCCTATCAATATGCCATATTGATAGAACTTTGAATACAAACTGAATTCAAGTCATTGCAATATTCATCATGAATACTTGCAACACGTCATCATGAACTTATGCATAACATCATACTTCTCCCCCTTTGTCATCAACAAAAAGGAGAAGTCCAACTATTCTTGTGTTTGGAATGTTAGTTTAACTCATTGTCTGAAAAACAGAATATCAAGTTTTATCATCATGCAGTTTTGAAGCTAGAAAATTTAGCAAGTGTTATATCATGCTTAGAACATTCAAGCTATCAAGTTTTAGATATGCAAGTTGTACAACATACAAGATAGCAAATTCAAAGATATGCAAGTTGGCATATTTGCTTTTCTTTGCGATAGGTAAGATAACACTTTTGCTTCTAGAAATATGCAAGTTAGCAATCTTTGCTTCTCTTTTGAGATGAGCAATTTCGTGCTTCCTTTGCAAAGTTTGAGCTAGCAATTTTACTTCCGTTGCAAAGTGCAAGTTAGCATGTTTTGCATCTTGAGATAGGCAAGATAGCACATTTTTGCATTTTCTTGAGATTTCAAGTTAGCAATTCTCGGTGATGTTCAAGATAGCAATTTCTTCTCTTTTTTTTTTTGTAAGTAAAAGTAAATTGATTATGTGTAAAGTTTCTACAAATAGCTTTATCTATACAAGTCATAGACAAAGCCAAGTAACTCATAGAGTGCGAATGCGATAGTTATGACCACAGGCTGTAGACTATAACTCCTAATTATAGTCAACATAGAAAATGTTTATCTAGTTATATCAAAACTACCTGTGGGTACATTATTTGGCATCATTCTCAAGATCTTTAGCTAATAGCAAAATTAAATTTGATAAAAATATCTTTTTCTCTTCGGGTAAAGTGCTCGGTTTTGAGATCATGCTTCATATAGGATCTTGAGTCTCTAATAATCTCTTTCAAGAGCTGAGCATTGTTTGTGTGTTGACATTCAAAAATTCTGTTACATCTCTCTTTCCACATCCACCAAATAGCGCATCTGAAAGTAACCTTTGCCATTTATGTGAGAGGCCCTTTTCTTGATAAACATTGCATGAGGTCACCTAGTTCTTGGTGCAAGTTTGGTTGCGGCAATCTATTGAGTTCAAATCACTGGAGAATCTCCTTCCATATCCATTTTGTATAATCACAAGCAAAATAGAGGTGGTCAATAGTTTCTTTTTGTTGCATACAAAGGGAGCATCGGTTAACATTGTAGATACCTCTTCTTTTCATATTGTCTATTGTAGGTAGTTTATTGAGAAGGGCCTGCCATGTACATAAGGAATGTCTTTGTGATCCCGGTCGATCCCATGTCCAACTGCTTGGGACCCACTTGTTATTTCTTTGCCTAATTTGATTCCATGCGGATGTGGCACTAAATTTACCATTGTCATGAGGCCAAATAAGTATATCTGAAGAGTTGTTCCTGATTGGAATAGCTTTAATAGTCGGCCAAAGTGATAACATTTTGGGAGAAATAGGATTAGGGAGACACTAGGTACCGTTAGCAATGAACTCGAAAACCTTACAATCTTTGGGAGCCCCACGATCTTTTCGTATTCTGTCGCCATATAATTAAAATATACTCTTCCCATTCACCCAAGGATCGTACCACATATTAGTACTAGTTCCAGAAGAGATTGCATAAGAAATGTGTTTGATTAGCCAATTCCTTGTCTTTAAAATTCCTTTCCAAGCTGCAGAGTGGTATGTTCTTGTTGAAATTTCCCAGATTGATTCCTTTGAAAGATACCTAGCCGAAACCCATTGTGACCATAAGGAACATTTGTTTTGCAAAAGATCCCACAATTGCTGTACCAGGCATGCTTGATTCCAATCTCTAGTATTTCTCAAGTTTAGCCCCCCTTCATCTTTCGGTTTGCAAATGCTATCCCAATTTACCATATGCATTGCCTTATCATTTGTGTTATTCCAGAAGAAGTTCATTAATAACCATTCAATATCTTGGAGAAGTCCAACAGGCAGAAGAAATGCATTACATCAATATATAGAGTAGGAGTGCAATACCGAATGGATGAGTTCGAGTCGTCCTGCTTTTGATAGAAGCCTATTTTTCCAAGAAGAAATTATATTCTTTATTTTTTGTAGGATAGGCTGACAGTGGGTTTTGTGAATGCCTGTGGATATGAGCGGGAGACCCAAATAAGGAACTGGCAAGCTTCCCTCACTAACCCCCAAAGTTTGTGCAATAAAGACCTTATTCTCAATGTAAGGGCTCATATATACTTTACTTTTTGCATGATTTAACTGAAGTCCAGAAACCATACCAAAGTCATTCATAATAGTAGCTAGGTTCTTTACTGAAGTTGGATCATTTTGGAGAAAGATAAGTAAATCGTCTGCAAATGTTATGTGTGATATATGAATAGAACCAGCAATGGGTGCTTTAATGCTGTGATCTGACAAGGTGATCCACTCTCTCCGTATCTCTTTACTATTGCGATGGAAGGACTTAGCTGTATGTTGGAACACGCAGTCTTAGATAACAATTTATTCTCTTTTGAGAAGTGTAATTTTTGCTTTCTTCTTGAATTGTGCAAGCTAGCTATTTCCCCCTTTATCATTGTCAAAAAGAAGGTAAGACCCTTTATGTCAATTTCTAAATCATGACAAAGGTGAGTAATCATTCTTATTTTAAAATTTCATAATTGAGATAAACCTTGATTTCAAATTAAGGCAATTTTAATCGTGATTCACATCATATGCAATACATCACATATATTATAATAAAAGGCATAAGTATTGCATGCATAATGTCAAATCATCATTCTATTATTGATTTTCACATTATTTCAAAAAAAATCAAAGTGTTGCATGCCTTTTTATCTAAGGGAAAAATCATAGTGTTGCATGCATCATTCCAAAACATTTCAAGCCATGCAAGTCATAAATACAAAGAAATCATGTCACGAAGGATAAAATCATTTGAATACCAAAAGATATTATTCATGTAGTAAATATATTCTTTAAATAAAATATCAAGAAAAATCATAGGAGTACAAAGAAGAGATCTTGTTTTAAAAGAAAATCAAGTAATAAATTGAAGAACTCACAAGGAAAAATCATGATTCATTTAGAAAATCTCCTCTTATGAAAATATCAAGTAGAATAGTAGGAGTTCGATTAATGAGAAATTTTGATTCATAATAAAATCTCATGTATCGAATGTCGAAAAATCAAAATGATGATTTATATAAAAAAAATATCACAAGTTATATTCAAGAGAAAAATCATCATTCATTTTCAACTCATTTAATTTGTCAAATCAATATTTCATAGATATGCATGAAACCAAAACATGGTTTCAAATGTTTGACATATAACATGCATAAATTCAAAAATTAAAATGAGAAGGGAATAATTTAAAGGTACAAATATTTCAACCATCTCATAAACAAATGTAAGACCAAGTCATGAATCTAAAATTCCATAAATCAAAATGATCATCAAAGGTAATCTCATGTTATTCCAAGAAATCAATATCATGATTTTGATAAAACTCATTTCAAATTCAAACCATCAAAATCACTTTTATGGTTCACAAAATTTATAACATAGGTAGATTCATGATTTCAATGATAATATATTTTCCTCCCCCCTTTTTTGAAGTATTTCATTTTAAGTGATTGATTTCATGTTAGCATGCTTTTTCATTTATGTTAAATAAAAACATGCATCAACGTTTAGGATCGAAAAATGAATTTCGTCATAAAACCATCAAGATCAATAGATTCTCAAAAATGAATTGTTATGATCAAGAAAATCCGATAATGAAATTTAACACTTTCATGCATTCGGACAAGGTTTAGCTATAGATTTTCAAGTTCAATCATGAAGATAAAACATGCTCATGATCATGAAAATTTTTGTATACAAAACACATAATTTCCAACATGTTATTAAGGCATGTAATAGTGTAAAGTTCTCATTATAGCAATTTAGTGAGTGAATTAAGGACGTCCGAAAAATGATTTTAATAAGTTCATGCATTTGGATACATTTTTGCCATATGTTTTTCAAATACACTCATGAAAATAACACATGCTTATCATCATGTATAACTTAAAATTTCATGCATAAAATTATCAATCATCGTATCAAAATATTTAATATTACATCATTATGCATTTCTTCAAGCATGATTTTATTTAATCAAAATCAAGAAATAACAATGGAAATCAACATGATACACATTATTACTTCTTAACCACATATAGCATGATATTAATCTTCTTAATATTTTCATCAAGATATTAAGCATGGTTTTAATCAAAATCAGAAATAATCAAAATACACATTTTTTCTTCTTAAGAAAAACATACATATGATCATTAGATTTAAATCTAACATTTTATTTCATTAACATGAAACATGTAATTTTCATTATTATTTTCAAATTATGAGCATGATCATATTCTTGCATTTTCAAATATTTTTTTTTAATATGTAATTTTCAAGAAAAATAATTATTAAAAAAATAAAAATGCATCATGAAAAACATCAAGTAATTTCAAAATAAATTAAGGGGGTTTCGATTACTTTTTTTTTTTGGTAAGTAAAAGTAAATTGATTATGTGTAAAGTTTCTACAAATAGCTTTATCTAACAAGTCATAGACAAAGCCAAGTAACTCATAGAGTGCGAATGCGATAGTTATGACTATACATCCTGTAGACTATAACTCATAATTATAGTCAACATAGAAAATATTTATCCAGATATATCAAAACTACCTGTGGGTACATAATTTGGCATCATTCCCAAGATCTTTAGCTAATAGCAAAATTAAATTTGATAAAAATATCTTTTTCTCTTTGGGTAAAGTGCTCCGTTTTGAGATCTTGCTCCATACAAGATCTTGAGTCTCTAATAATCTCTTTCAAGAGCTGAGCATTATTTGTGCGTTGACATTCAAAGATTCTGTTACATCTCTCCTTCCACATCCACCAAATAGCGCATCTGAAAGTAACATTTGCTAGTTGTGTGAGAGGCCCTTTTCTTGAGAAACATTGCATGAGGTCGCCTAGTTCTTAGTGCAAGTTTGGTTGCGGCAGTCTATTGAGTTCAAATCGCTAGAGAATCTCCTTCCATATCCATTTTGTATAATCACAAGCAAAATAGAGGTGGTCAACAGTTTCTTCTTTTGCATACAAAGGGAGATCGGTTAACATGATAGATACCTCTTCTTTTCATATTATCTATTATAGGTAGTTTATTGAGAAGGGCCTGCCATGTACATAAGGAATGTCTTTGTGATCCCGATCGATCCCATGTCCAATTGCTTGGGACCCACTTGTTATTTTTTGCCTAATTTGATTTCATGCGGATGTGGCACTAAATTTACCATTGTCATGAGGCCAAATAAGTATATATGAAGAGTTGTTCCTAATTGGAATAGCTATAATAGTCGGTCAAAGTGATAACATTTTGGGAGAAATAGGATTAGGGAGAAACCAGGTACCGTTAGCAATGAACTCGGAAAACTTTCAATCTTTGGGAGCCCCAAGATCTTTTCGTATTCTGTCGCCATATAATTGAAATATAATCTTCCCATTCACCCAAGGATCATACCACATATTAGTACTAGTTCCAGAAGAGATTACATAAGAAATGTGTTTGATTAGCCAATTCCTTGCCTTTAAAAATCCTTTCCAAGCTACAGAGTGGTATGTTTTTGTTGAAATTTCTCAGATTGATTCCTTTGAAAGATACCTAAAAGAAACCCAATGTGACCATATGGAACATTTATTTTACAAAAGATCCCACAATTGCTGTACCAGACATGCTAGATTCCAATCTCTAGTGTTTCTCAAGTTTAGCCCCCCTTCATCTTTCAGTTTACAAATGCTATCCCAATTCACCATATGCATTGCCTTATCATTTGTGTCATTCCAGAAGAAGTTCATTAATAACCGTTCAATATCTTGGAGAAGTCCAGCAGGCAGAAGAAATGCATTACACCAATATATAGAGTAGGAGTGCAATACCGAACGGATGAGTTCGAGTCGTCCTGCTTTTGATAGAAACCTATTTTTCCAAGAAGAAATTCTATTCTTTATTTTTTACAAGATAGGCTGACAGTGGGTTTTGTGAATGCCTATGGATATGAGTGGGAGACCCAAATAAGGAACTGGCAAGCTTCCCTCACTAACCCCCAAAGTTTGCGCAATAAAGACCTTATCCTCAACTTAAGGGCTCATATATACTTTACTTTTCGCATGATTTAACTGAAGTCCAGAAACCATACCAAAGTCATTCATAATAGTAGCCAGGTTCTTAACTGATGTTGGTTCATTTTGGAGAAAGATAAGTAAATCATCTACAAATGTTATATGTGATATATGAATAGAACCAGCAATGGGTACCTTAATGTTGTCATTTAAGACTGCGTGTTCTAACATACAGCTAAGTCCTTCCATCGCAATAGTAAAGAGATACGGAGAGAGTGGATCGACTTATCGGATGCCATTCGTGCTCCCAAAAAAACCAATAGGTGAGCCATTAAAGAGTATCGAAAACTTTACACATAATCAATTTACTTTTACTTACCAAAAAAAATTAAAGAGTATCGAAAACTTTGAAGTTTTCATTGAATCCAATTAACCCATTGCTGTGGGAAGTTCATATCGAGGAGCATCTTATAGATAAATTTCCTATTCACTGAATCAAAGGCTTTCCGTAAATCAGCTTTAAAACAGATTTTTGTCCCTCTTGCTTTTGAATGCAAATCTTTGACCAAGTCATTAGCAAGCAAAATGTTATGATGTATACTTCTCCCTTTGATGAAAGTAGCTTGATTTGGGCTAATGATCTTGTGTATTACATTTTGCATTCTATTTGCCAATACTTTGGAGATGATCATGTAAATAAAGTTGCATAATGATATGGGTTGATAGTCCTCTAGTGAATCAGCCCCTGCATTCTTCAGAATTAAAGAAATAAAAGTGCAATTCATCTCTCTAAGAATATGACCTGAAAAGAAAAAATATTGGCAAGCCTTGATCACATCATTTCCAATAATAGACCAAGCAGTTTGGTAAAATTCAACTGGAAATCCATCTGGACCTGGGCTTTTGTGCTTTGGTGACTTAAAGACAACACATACAATTTCATCATCTGTAATTGGGGAATTGAGGATTGAAATAGCTTCGGAATCAAGTTTTCTAGTCGGCTCCACATGAATGTTATTAGGTTTCCCAGCTTGATTGAGTAAGGAATAAAAAAATTACTCTGTGTGTGCTTTAACCTCATCTAAATTCTCAATAAGATTATCATCTTTGTCTCTGCATTTGCTGATACGGTTAACAGCCCTTCGAGTAGCAATTGAAGCATAGAAAAATTTAGTATTGGAATATCCCCTAGGGTAAGCCAATGCTGTCGAGACTTCTGCTTTGCAAAACTTTCCTCCTGTTTTAAGGCTTGCATGAAGTTATTTCTGGCTTTTGTCTCTTTGTAGATAATATTTTTATCATTTGGCTTAAGTTGCAGCTCATGTTGCAATGATAATAGTTCCTTTCTGCAAAATTGAACTCTGGTGGTAATATTGCCAAAGGTATTTGTATTCCACTCCTTTAGTGCTGCTTTACAGGCTTTGAGCTTTTGACATAAGATGTAAGGGGGAACATTAACATTCCAAACAGATCTGATAACATCAAGAAATTGAGGATGAGTACTCTACATGTTAAAGAATCTAAATAGTTTCTTGCCTCTTGGTGTCGCTTTGTCTGCGTGTATATACATTAAAGAATGGTCAGAAAACAAAGGAGCACCATACTCAAGAAGTGAATCTGGGTAAACTGTTAACCATTCATGATTAATCAAACACCTATAAAGTCGAGCCATTATTTTTCTATTAGCAGCACCTTGATTACTCCAGGAGAGCCAATTACCCACAGATTTCATATCAAACAATGCTATAGTATCAATGTACTCATTAAAACTTTGAAGCTGGCTTTCTGAAAGTTGTCTACCCCCCTCTTTTTCATTTGTGTACCGAACAGTATTAAAGTCTCCAAGAACAATCCAAGGTACATTGAGACAACCATTTACAATATTAGTCAGGTCAGACCAAAGAGTATTTCTTTCTTGCATACTGTTTGAAGCATATATACCAGTGAAATTGAATTGACAGCCATTGTTTTTGTCCTCTACCTTAAGATGAATGAATTGATCAGTAGCAGAAATAAACCAAGCATTAATAGAGTTAGGATGCCATAAGACCCATATTCTACCAAAAGTTTCATTTAAGTCATTGGTAAACAGTTCTGCGTCCGGCCATATTAAATTCTTTTAAGCTTGAACGCGCGATTGTTTAATTTTCGTTTCCACTAGAATAATAATATCACATGCGGCAGACTTGATTATTCTGTTGAGCTCCCGACATTTCTCCGGCTTATTAAGTCCGCGAACATTCCAGCATGTTATCTTCATTAGTAATAAACAAATGAAAAGGTGGTAAGGTATTCATCCTACGACTTTGGATGGATTGTACCATCCTTTTTCTTATCCTTCGGTTTTATATTTTCCTCCCGCACAATATCCTTACCTTTTATGGCTTTATTCCTATATTTATCCACTTCATCTACAGCTTGTAGATTTTTAAACTTTAAAGTACCTTGAATCATGTGGTCTTGATTGGCAGGGTTTGTTGAAGCTTGATAAGATTGTTGCAGCATAATATCCTAGATAGTACTTGTTGGAGCAGCCTGGCTAGAGAGGTTTGTTAGGGCATGAGTTTGTTGAGACAGAATATCCTTGTTGGCGACGTTTGTTGTGGCTTGAGTTTGTTGAGGAAGAATATCCTTGCTGGCGAGATTTGTTTGGGCTTGAGTTTGTTGAGCTATTGTGGATGGATCCGATGATATTGGAAGAGATGAAGTTCCTGACTTATGTTTCTCCTATCCACTAGTACCATGGGAAACCTCTATTGTGGAAGTCTCTGACATTATAGGAAGAGATAAAGTTTTGGATTTGTCCTTCTGTCCGTGGTGCTTTTCTTGCGAGTTAGAATGCTCAATAGTTTTCGCCACCATCGGTGCTTCTGCCATTAGAGAAGAATCACTTTGTTGCTGAGGCGCTTGACGTGGTCGATAGACCTTTGTGGTTGGTTTTGGGGTTTGCTGACAAGCTCCATTTGCATGACCAAAAGATAAGCAACATTGACATCGTTGTGGCTTCCAGGAATATGAGACTTGTACCTTCCGACTGTTCCTGTCAAGATCACGATAGAAAACCTCATTAGGAAGATCTTCGTCGGAAGAAACCAGCACACATTCTCGTGCAAATGCTAATCTCGTCTGAGCTGCTGTTGCTTTGTCGATGTAGAGTGGCTGTCCCAGAGTGCTGCATAACTTTGCAATAAAACGTCGACTCCAAAGATGTAGAGGCAGTCCTTGAAAGGATACCTATAATGGAATAGACTGTCGGCTATCTAACTCCAAACGGACATCAGGAGACCAACGTCGTAGAATCATTGGATGACCGCGGATAGTCCAGAATCCTTTGAGGATTCGTTGCAAATCTTCTTCAGAGTATAGCTTGAAAACAAAGAATCCGTTCTCCAGCATATGAAGATCAAATGACGATATTCCCCATCGAGTTTTGATAAATGAGGATAGTGGGAAATAAGATGTTTTGAGACCTACCACTAGCCAACAATCGCCATAGACCATGTCTCAATAAGCTCTGCTGAATCAGCAGTCTCGTATACAACAATCTTCTTATCAGCCTGAACTTCTGGAGTAAAGAATTCCAAGCTTAGATCTGGACTTCCAACCGGAGCCTTGAAGAGGCTAGTCCAAGGCCGAGGATCGCTGGAAATGAGAGCAGGCTGCCGTGATCTAGAGTGCGACATGCTTTGATGCTGCTTCGTCGAAGGAGTTTCTCTCTGAAAAGGATATGGTGGAGGAGCAACTTGGGGGGTAACGGTAGGGAGCCTTGCCATCGTTTCAACCCTCTCGCCAGCCCTAGGGGCCGTCACTGTCATGTTTGATCCCTCTTCTGGTCGCCACTACAGAAACGACGCCATTGGGAAAAGCCACCGCTGTAGTATATTAGATCACCACTACAGTACCGTCGCCATAGGGAGATCTGGTTGCACAGTATCGTCGCCCTTGGGGAGAAAGCCGACGCTACGGAGATCTGGTCGCCGCTAAAGTGTCGTCGCCCTAGATCTGGTCGCCGCTACAGTGTCATCGTTGCTACTGTACCATCTCCCAAGATCTGGTCGCCGCTACAGTACCTTCGCCCTAGATCTGGTCGCTACTACAGTGTCATCACCGTCGCTACAATACCGTCGCCCTTGGGAGATCTGATCACCGCTACAGTGTCGTCGCCCTTCGCTCGTGGGAGAAAACCGACGCTGCAGGAGTTAGATCGCCCTAGGGATATATGGTCGTCGCTACAGTACCGTCGCCCTAGATCTGGTCGCTGCTATAGTGTTGCCACCCGCCGCTACAATACTGTCACCCTTGGGAGATCTGATCGTTGCTACAGTGATACCGGGGAGGGTAAAAATACAGAATGGATTTCGAAAGAACATCAATAGAACAGTTGTTCAGATAGAAAATATCACAGAAGGCAATGAACGAACTCTTGATGAAACTTCGGTAAAACGAAAAATAGCTCACCACCAAGTTTAAAAATCAAAAGGGATACAGAAAGATCACCACCCTAATGATAATAAACAAGGATACAGAACTGAAAGCAAAAGACTCACCACTCAAGGACGCATCCAAGAGATACAGAGTTCAAAAGAGCACTCCAAGAGAGCTTCTGCCAATATCCTCAGTTTTCTAAAACCTCTTCTAAGCCCTAAACCCCAAAATACTAGTGCATGAAACAACCCTTCATGCATAGGAAATTTCAAAATTAAGTGCTTTACAGCTACCAACCAACTCCATTAATGAATTCCTTAGCCATGAAGAAAAGCTTTATAACTGCCAACCATCTCCATTAATGTATTCCTTTGTGCTAGGAATATGCTGATGAGCTGTCTTATCTGAGTAGGCTGAGTTGAAGATTATGTAGCAATATTGTTGGCTGAAAAAAATATCATATTATCAGTATGATCCATATGAGTAGATTGTAGCAAATTAGACACTCCCGTGTCAATCTCCCCTGGTTGAAAAAGACTTGTCCTCAAGTTCTTATTTGTTTCGTCTTCATGATTATAAAAAGGACTTAAGTCAGCCATATTAAATGTTGGGGATACTCCATAATCTTTAGGTAGCTCAATCTCATAAGCATTGTTGCCAATTCTCTTAAGCACCTTGAATGGACCATCAGCCTTAGGTTTCAGTTTTTCAAATTTTCCCGGCGGAAACCTCTCCTTCCTAAGATGAATCCAAACCAAATCACCTGCATTAAACTCCATAAGTTTTTTATGTTTGTTAGCAGCTTGCATGTACCTCTCATTTTGTTTCTCAATGGTTGCTTTCACACCCTCATGTAGCTTCTTTATCTGCTTAGCTCTTTCATCAGCATCTCCACTAAATTGCTTTGTTGTAGAATGAGGGATTAAGTCCAAAGGACTAGCAGGATTAGCACCATAAACTACCTCAAAAGGACTCTTACCAAGACTATGATGCATAGAACGATTGTAGGCAAACTCAATTTGTGGAAGAATGACATCCCATTGCTTAATATTCTTACCAACATAGCTTAGCTTCTAAGCAAATTTCCCAAGCTTCGGTTTGTTACCTCAGTTTGCCTATCGGTTTGTGGATGATGCGAGCTGCTGAAATTCAAAGAAGTACCCAGCTTCCTCCAAAGAGTTCTCAAAAAATGACTAACAAATTTTGAATCTCGATCAGACACCATAGTTCTTGGAATACCATGCAATTTAACAATCTCCTTAAAATATAAATCAGTAATATGAGATGCATCATTTGATTTATTGCATGGACCAAAGTGAGACATTTTTGAAAATCTGTCAATAACAACCATGATAGAATCCATGTTCCTTTGGGTTCTTGGCAGTCCCAAAACGAAATCAAGACTCACATCCTCCCATGGAGCATTTGGCACTAGCAATGGAGTGTACAAACCAGAATTTTGACTTCTTGTTTTTGCCAAATGACACAATCGGCATTGCTTCACATGCCTATCCACATCTCTGAACATTTTAGGCCAGTAGAAATTTGATTGAACAAGAGCTAGAGTCTTGTCCCTACCAAAATGTCCTCCCAAAACACCACCATGAGCTTCAGCTAGAATTACTTATCTCAAAGAACAAGATGGAACACACAAAGCATTAGCTCAAAAAAGAAAATAATCAAAGATAAAAAATTGTTGAAAGGAACCTGATTTACAATTCTGCCATATCGAGCCAAAATCCACATCATTCTTATATAGATCTTTGAATGTTTCAAATCCAACCACTTTGACTTCCATTGCTGATAATAAAGAATGCTTTCTACTCAATGCGTTAGCAACTACATTTTGAACACCAGATTTGTGCTTGATTGTAAAGTGTAAGATTGTAAAAACTCCACCCAAGCTGCATGCCTCTTGTTTAGCTTGTGCGGGTGATTAATAAAGTTTAATGCCTCATGATCAGAATATAGAACAAATGGCTTGGCAAGAAGATATTGACTCCAATGAGACAAAGCTCGATAAATCGTATAAAACTCCTTATCATAAGTAGAGTATTTCTTTCTTGTATCATTCAGCTTTTCACTAAAAAATGCAATGGGCCTTCCGTCTTGACTCAAAACAGCACCAATTCCCACATTAGATGCATCACATTCAACTTCAAACACATTATCAAAATTTGGTAGAACTAAGATAGGAGCTTCAGTAACCTTTCTTTTCAAAAGCTCAAAAGCATCGTTAGCCTCACTAGTCCATTTGAATTTGTCACATTTCAGACATTCGGTGATTGAAGCGACAATAGAGCTGAAACCCTTGATAAATCTTCTGTAAAATGAAGTTAAGCCATAGAAACTCCTCACATCATGCAACAAAGCAGGTGTTGGCCAACTAAGAATAGCCTCTACCTTACTTTGATCCATCATGATTCCATTTTTTGAAACAATATAACCCAGAAACACCACACTAGAAGTAAAGAAATCACACTTCTTTAGATTAGCATAAAGCTTTTGATGCCTCAAAATAAGAAAGATCTCTTTCAGATGATTCATATGCTCCTCTTCGCTCTTGCTGTACACCAATATATTGTCAAAATAAACTACAACAAATATTTCAATGCATGGCTTAAGTATGTGATTCATAAATCTCATGAAGGTGCTAGGAGTATTAGATAGGCCAAATGGCATAACCAACCATTCATATAAACCTTCTCTAGTTTTAAATGCTATTTTCCACTCATCTCCGGGCCTCATTCTTATTTGGTGATAGCCACTCCTCAAATCAATTTTTGAGAAAATACAAGCACCACACAATTGATCAAGTAAATCATCTAACCTTGGAATAGGAAAGCGATAGTCCACTGTGATTTTGTTGATGGTGCGACTATCCACGCACATTCTCCAAGAACCATCCTTCTTAGGCACTAATAAGGCAGGAACCGCACAAGGACTCATGCTCTCCCGGATTAACCCTTTTTTAACCAATTCATCAACTTGCCTTTGAAGTTCTTCATGCTCCTTGGGACTCATTCTATATGCTGCCTTATTAGGTAGAACAGTCCCCGGAATAAGATCAATGTGATGCTGGATATCTCTCAAGGGTGGAAGGCCATGTGGAATCTCTTCTGGTATAACATCTTCAAACTCTTCCAAGATTTGTTTCATGATTTCTGGTGTCTCGTGTTGTTCATTTTCTTCTGCTACTAGTAGAGCCATAACATGACCACCCTTGTCTAATTCACCTTTGCATTCACCATACGACATAAA
Organism: Musa acuminata AAA Group; assembly: GCF_036884655.1. NCBI lineage: Eukaryota > Viridiplantae > Streptophyta > Magnoliopsida > Zingiberales > Musaceae > Musa > Musa acuminata. The sequence goes on from NC_088335.1 coordinate 28,397,491, forward strand.
AGCGTTAACTTTCTTCTTTGGTGCACTGATTTCGGATGGTTGTAATGGAGCTAAAATAATCTTCTTTTCATTCACCTTAAAAGAATAAGTATGTTTGTAGCCGTCATACAACACCCTTCTATCATAATGCCAAGGTCTTCCCAGCAGCAGATGACAAGCATCTATAGGAGCAACATCACACTATACTTCATCTTTATAATACTTGCCAATAGAAAATGAAACTAAACATCTTTTAGTTACATTGATGTCATTTCCTTTTTGCAGCCAACATAACTGGTATGGATGCGGATGAGGGATGGTGTCCAACTTTAGCTTCTGTACCATCTCCAAAGATACCACATTCTCAAAGCTGTCGCTGTCGATAATTACCAAGCATACTTTGCCAAGAGAAGTGCATTTAGTGTGAAACATATTTTTTCTCAGCCAACTTTCATCGTCGGCCACATATGACACTTGTAAACTACGTTGCAATACAATAGACAAACCATGATCAGCATAAGTAATCTCTTCCTCATCATCATCGTATTTTGGTTCGTCATCAGTTTCATCTTCTCCTCCATCACTATGATCTTCAACCAAAGTTACAATCCTCCTATTTGGACAATCTGATGCGATATGCCCAAAACCATGACATTTGAAGCATTTTCGGCCACTTGGGGTAGAAGAATTAGGTGTTTTTTTACTGCCAGCAGATTCTTCACCCTTTTCTTGCACCTTCGATATCACCTTGCTTTGGACAGTAGGCTTGGAACTTCCTCCTTTTGTGTAGCCTTCTTTTGAGCCATACCGAAAATTCTTTTCAAACTTCTGTTACTTTTCAACTTTTAATGCTAGTTTGCTCACATCATTCAACGACCAATATTGCTGTAGGTGAACAACTTTAGCAATCTCATACTTCTGACCTCCCAAGTATCTTGCAATTGTTTGCTCTTCCGATTCCACAAGTTCTCCTTTTAACATCAAATTATCAAATTCTGCAGTATACTCCTCCACACTAAGATCTTTTTGCTTGAAATCATGTATTTTGAGAAAGATCTCTTGCCTATAATTATGAGGTAAATATTTTCTCTTTAGCTCCCTTTTCATTTTCTCCCATGTAATGATCTTACTCTTCCCCTCACGTTCTCTTTGTTTCTTTAGATTTTTCCACCAAAAAGATGCATTCCGCCTGAGTTTGAGTGCCACAAGTTTAACCTTCTTTTGTTCTGGTGGTTCATGAAAATCAAAAATTCTTTCTACTATATTAAGCCAATCGATAAAGTCATCAACATTTATTTTATCTTCAAATTCTGGAATATCAAATCTGGGGTTATATTTATTCTGCCACTCATCTTGCACTTCATTTCTTCTCCGACATTGTCACGCCCCTCAAAATAACGACAATATTAAAATTTTCATCACAACTAATCCTGGATCCAAACACACATTTGAGGTCACTAAGAAAACATTCAGATCAAAATTTCACCTCTATAGTCTACAAATTTATACACCCTGTGCAATTCATAAACATACCACACAATCACTCGATAATTCATACAATCTGAACTTAACTCATCAAAATAATAACCACAACATAATTTCACAAGTGGGGAAGTCTATGCAGTCACCAAACCAACATTTACCATAAGTTCATATCATTACATGAATTTAACTTAACATTCCAAAATCCTAAACATGAAGGGTCCTTTAACATACACAAAATCCATGGGTTTAGATTCATCGTCAACATTTCATTGGATACAGAGTGGTTTATACAACAAATACATATATGCTAATAAAGATCAGCCCAAAATCTTCTAACTTTCCACTGCCTCAGCCCAATCTTAACATTTAAGCAAGCGGTACGCTATCCTGAAAAATTTATCAACAAACGGGGTGAGCATAAAGAGCTCAGCAAGTGACTAACATATCCATATCGAAATAGGACAATTTCCAAAGAGATAAAGTTTCACAATACAAGGCAGAATATATGAATTCGCAGACATAATATCATTAGGTGCAGAATCACAATTGTCCTTTCAATCATACAAATTTGGTTCGTAACAGATGGGGCATAGAGTAATCGGAGCATATCAGTAACGAATGAAACATTTCGGAGTTTATCAATGGCGTATGAAATGTTCCGGAGCATATCAACGGCATATGGAACATTTCGAAGCATATCATCAGAGAATGAACCATTTCAAAGCATATCAAAACAAATACCGTACAGAAGCTCAAACGTCATCCTTGACGTTGCAATCATATCATTCTTATCCAAAGCATGTACAGAAACACATAACCAAAGCTCTGGATATCATATCAAACATATAGAAGGTGTAGTGGGATCTCAATCAGAATGTGATTCATCCATTTCTGAATGACCACCTGACAGAAGTCTCTCACGTCTGGGAGCTCCATCCACCCGCGTCTAGGTGAAGCCAGAGAGGGCCGGCAGAGCATCGCAGGCTCTAAGCACATACCCTTTACCATTTCTGGTAAAGGCCCAGAATAACACCCTTTACCATTTCTGGCAAATGTCCAAAATAACACCCTTTACCATTTCTGGCAAAGGTCCAGACAATCCCACAACACCAGAGTACAAGAGGACAGTTTTATCAATAAGTAGCATATATCGGAAGCACACGCGAAACAACAAAACGTACATGTGCCTTTTCGAGACAATACGATGCAAGGAACAAATCTCTCACAAATGTATTCAGATTTGGAATGAAAGGAAAGTAAGAGTATACAAGGATTCCAAGCAATCACATTTAGCTCAATTCAAATAAGAAGGTTGGATGAATTCCATATCCAAAGAAATGAAACAGAATACGCGAAATCGACCAGAGCTCGATTTCTGACAGAATTCAAGTGGCACATAGAACAAATACTTCAGATTATCAATTATGCTCCAATACCCATAAGAAAACTACTGTCGAAAGATATATCAATCTGTTTTCTGTCGAAATAAGTTTTGTATGAATCATGATTTCCAACAAGGAGTTACCTTTGATTTGGTAACACAAGGTCAAGGACACAATCACTGTTTTGCAAAATACATAGGGTCGGATTCAACAGATAATAGGGTAGGCATTTGAATTCCAAAATTTTCAAACTATATGTCAAAAGAAAGTTCTGCAAGTCTAGTTTCGGAGAAGTCAGTTTGGTATAAGTCAAAATTTTCAACAGAGAGTTATAGGCATTTTAGTATCGAAAGGTCAGAAATCTTGATCCCTGTTTTGCAGCATCTATAGGCTCATTTGAAACAGATGATTGGGTAAGTATTCGGTGTCCAAAATATATAAAATCAGTGTCAAAAGAAAGTTATAAGAGTCTAATTTCAAACAAAATAGTTCTTGCCTGAATTCACATTTTGTACTAAAAATTATAGGTGAAACAGTGTATAGGGGTCAGTTTACCGAAAAAAATTTCAGAATCTATGGTTCTATGTCCAAAGAGGGACATTTCATGTTCCAAATGGAAATCTTTCAGATCTTTATGAATCAACATAAGAACAGAAGCTAATATTCTGTAGGATGGGGTTAGAACACTTGCCTTTGAGAATTTTGACCCTAAGTGAAAGGATTTGGGCAAGAACCCTTAAAGCCTCAATTTTTTTTCTTCTTCTTCTTCTTCTTCTTCTTCTCCTTCTTCTTCTTCTTCTTTCTTTCTTTCCCTGATCATCCATGTAGCTGCCTTCTCTGCTTCCTTAAGGATGAAGGCAGAGAGGCTTAAGCGGTGGAATTTGTCATTTTATGCATTTTGCGATTTAGTCCTTGTATTTATTATATTTTCGATTAGGTCCTCATGGTTTACATATAGGTCCTCGGATTTTTCTTTAACAAATCCTCCAACTCTTTTGAATAAGTCCTCAGATTTATACTTTGAAATTTTATCAAACTTAAAATAGATACTTACATTACAATTAGAAACTTATACGAAAATTCAGAAATGAGGGATGTTACACTCTCCCCCCCTTAAAAGAAAAATTTAGTCCTCTAAATTTATCATACCTTTGTCGATGAAAAGATGGGGATAGACCTTTTTCATTTCCTCCTCTAGCTCCCAGGTTGTTTCCTCTCTAGAATGATGTCTCCAAATTACTTTCACCAAAGTGATGACCCGATTCCTTAGGATCTTTTCCTTCTTATCAACAATTTGAGTGGGCTCTTCCACATAAGATAAATCTTTATCAATCTCCATCCACTCATACTCAATGATGTGAGAAGGGTCATATATATACTTTCTAATCATCGAAACATGGAATATATTATGGACATGGCTCAATGCTGGTGGCAAGCCAATCCTGTAAGCGACAGAACTAACCCTCTCAAGAACCTCAAAAGGTCCAATAAATCTTGGGCTTAACTTTCCTTTCTTCCCAAACCTTATAATGCCTTTGGAAGGGGAAACCTTTAAGAATACAAAATCTCCGATTTCAAACTCAATATCTCGTCTTCTATTATCGGCATAACTCTTTTGACGACTCTGAGCAGTTTTTAACCTTTTCCTTATAACTTGAATTTTCTCGGTAGTTTCTTGTACCTTGTCCGGTGCTAACAGCTTTCTGTCACCAACTTCCTCCAAACATATAAGTGTTATGCACTTTCGCCCATATAAAGCTTCATAAGGAGCCATCTGAATACTTGAATGATAACTATTATTATAAGTGAACTCAACAAGTGAAATATCCTTATCCCATTCACCTTTCCAATCCATAACATAGGCTCTAAGCAAATCCTCAAGTGTTTGAATTGTTCTTTCTGACTGACCATCAGTCTGAGGATGATATGTAGTACTAAACTTGACTTTAGTGCCCATAGATTCCTGTAATTTCCTCCGAAATCTAGAGAGAAATCTGGAGTCTCTATCAGAGATGATCTCCCTTGGAATACCATGAAGTTTTACTATTTCATTGACATATAAATCTGCAAGTCTATCAAGCGAATAAGTCATATTAATCGGTAGGAAGTGTGCAAATTTTGTTAACCTATCAATGATAACCCAAATAGCATCATGCTTTCTAGAGGTTCTGGGTAGTCCTGAAACAAAATCCATAGTAATACATTCTCATTTCTATTCAGGAATATCTAAAGGTTGTAACAACCCTCCAGGTTTTTGGTGTTCTACTTTGATTTGCTGACAAGTCAAACATTTTGAAACATACATTGCAATTTCCTTCTTCATGCCTTCCCACCAATAATGACTTTGAAGATCCCTATACATCTTAGTGCTCCCATGATGTATGGTGTACTTTGAAGTATGACTTTCCTTTAGGATTTGATTCTTGATATCTGGTTCATTTGGTACACATACTCTCTCCCCAAATCTCAATAGGCCATCCTTTGAAACTTGAAATTGTGGCTTCAATTCCTTTTCTACTTCATTCCTCAAGTAGATTAAATGTGGATCTCATAATTGTCCTTCCTTAATTTATTGAATAAGATTAGATTGCACTTGAATGGAGGCCATCAATATCATCGAGTCTTGCTCTTTCCTCAAAGCTTTCAAATCGAAATTTTCTTCTAATAACTTCCATTGCTTCACGACTAGACTAGCCATAAAACTTGTAGATTTCCTACTAAGTGCATCAGCTACAACATTGGCTTTGCCCGGGTGATAACGGATGGCACAATCATAATCCTTCAGAAGTTCTATCCATCTTCGCTGCCTCATGTTTAACTCTTTCTGAGTGAAAATATATTTTAAGCTCTTGTGATTAGTAAAGATTTCAAACTGTCGACCATACAAATAATGTCTCCAAATCTTTAGAGCAAAAATAATTGCTGCCAATTCCAAATCATGAGTTGGATAATTCAATTCATAACCTTTAAGTTGCCTAGAAGCATATGCAATTACTCTCCCTTCCTGCATCAAAACACATCCTAGGCCCTTTCTTGAAGCATCAGTATAAACTACAAACTCATCACTACCACTTGGAATAGTGAGAATAGGGCACTAGTCAATCTTCTTTTTAACTCTTGAAAACTTTGCTCACAATCATCACCCCATACAAATTTCATATTCTTCTTAGTGAGTTTGGTGTGAGGTTAAGCAATTCGAGAAAATCCCTCCACAAATCTCCTGTAATAACCTGCCATGCCCAAGAAGCTTCTAACTTCCGTTACATTTGTTGGTACTTCCCATTCAACTACAGCTTCTATTTTTCTTGGATCAACAGATATACCCTTCCCTGAAATCACATGGCCTAAGAAAGCAACTTCATTCAACCAAAATTCACATTTGCTGAACTTTGCATACAACTTCTTTTCTCTTAGTATGGACAATACATTTCTCAAGTGTTCCTCATGCTCTTGATTACTCCTTGAATACACCAATATGTCATCAATAAATATAATTACACAGATATCCAAGAGCGGTTGAAATATCCTATTCATTAGTTCCATAAAAGCTGCAGGGGCATTTGTCAAACCAAATGGCATCACCAAGAATTCATAATGACCATATCGAGTTCTGAAAGTTGTTTTTGAAATATCCTCCTCCTTGATCTTCAACTGATAGTAACCTGATCTCAGGTCAATCTTAGAGAATACTTGTGCACCCTGCAGTTGATCAAACAAATCATCAATTCTAGGTATGGGATACTTGTTTTTGATGGTCACCTGATTCAACTATCTATAATCAATACAAAGCCTCAATGTTCCATCCTTCTTCTTCACTAATAGTACCGGAGCACCCCATGGGGATACACTGGGTCGTATGAAACCCTTATCTAATAATTCTTGTATTTGCTTCTTTAATTCCTCTAGCTCGAGTGGTGCCATTCTGTAGGGAGGCTTAGATATTGGGGTTGTACTAGAGACCAGATCAATAGCAAATTCACCCTCTCTATCTAGAGGTAAACCAGACAAGTCATCTGGGAATACATCAGGGAATTCTTTGACCACTAAAATTTCATCTAGGTGGGTTTCCTGATTTGAATGCTCCTTTACACACACCATATAACAAAAACAACCTTTCTGCATAAGACGATAAGCTTGAAGTGCTGATATCAAGCAAGGAGGCAAATCATGCCTAATGCCCTCAAAGAAAAATATAGGCTGATCTGGTATGCAGAAAGTAATTATTTTCTTGTAACAATCAATACTAGCATGATGAGAAGATAACCAATCCATGCCAAGTATAATATCAAAACCCTGGATCTCTAGGAGAATCAAATCAGCAAAGAGTTCGTGTTCTCCAATAGAGATCAAACAAGATGGGTAAACCAAGTTTGTTGCCAATGAATCTCCAACAGCAGTTGTTACATATAACATATAATCCAGGGGTCTAGGTAGAATATCCAAGTGATAAGCAAAGTATTGTGAAACAAAAGATAAGTTGGAGCCGGGATCAAACAAAACTTTTGCATTTCTTTTAGAAACATGAAGAATACCTTCCACCACTGATTTAGAAGCTTTAGAATCTTGTTCAGTGATAGCGTACACTCTAGCATGGGCTGAGGGTCTAGGAGATAGTGACTCTTTCTTCTTCCTCAGAGGGCAATCTTTTATTTGATGATCCAACTTTCCACAAACAAAACAGGCTCCAGTCACCCGAAAACACTGACTTGTTTCATGATTTAATCCACATCTTGCACATGACTGAGTCCTCCGCGGTGGTTTCCATTTCTCAAATCCAGATGTCTTAAACCTCTTGTTACTAACTTCATATTCATTTTCTCTCATGCTTTTGCTAGTAAATTTGTCCTTTTTGTTCTTGCCAATGATTCCTTGAATTTCCTCCATGTCTCTTTCAATTTTCAAAGCTCTTTCTACCGTATCTGCATATGTTTGTAGTTTTAAAGCTGACATTCGGCTTCTTATTGCTGGTCGTAATCCCCTTTCAAACCTTCTTGCTTTTCTAGATTCATCATCAGTCATATGTGTGGCAAACCTGGAGAGCTCAGTGAATTTAGATTCATACTTTGTAACCGTCATACTTCCCTGGATAAGATTCAAGAACTCCAATTCTTTTTGCTCTCTCATACAATCTGGAAAATATTTATCGTTAAACTTTTCTTGGAATAACTTCCATGTCATTGGCACATGTTTGATTTCAGACATCCTCTTAATCATTCTCCACCAGTGTTCAGCTTCTCCTTCCAGCATAAAGGTGGCAAGAAAAACCTTTCGATCATCAGGGTAATTTAAAGCATCAAATATTTTCTCTATCTGCATCATCCATCGTTCTGCCACCATTGGATCAGACTCACCACTAAAACTGGGAGGAATAAGCTTCTTAAACTGTTCAATTCCCAACCCCGTCTGGTTTGATGTCCCTGTTCCATCATTTTTTCCTCGTAGGACAGGTTGTTGTTGTTATTGCATCACTTGGGCCATAGTCTCCAAAGTCCGCATGATACCACTCAATTGATCAGAGTAGATGCAACAGGAGAACCAGATGATCTCGTCATCCTTGCTTCCTAAAACATCAAAAGAACATTTTCTTTGATCAATCTCTAAATGATAATCAATAAACCTCAAAAAAAGAATATTCTTAGTGATTCTCAAATCATGCTCTAATACCAACTCTGTCATGCCCCTCAAAATAACGACAATATTAAAATTTTCATCACAACTAATCTAGGATCCAAACACACATTTGAGGTCACTAAGAAAACATTCAGATCAAAATTTCACCTCTATAGTCTACAAATTTATAAACCCTGTGCAGTTCATAAACATACAACACAATCACTCGATAATTCATACAATCTGAACTCAACTCATCAAAATAATAACCACAACATAATTTCACAAGTGGGGAAGTCTATGCAGTCACCAAACCAACATTTACCAGAAGTTCATATCATTACATGAATTTAACTTAACATTCCAAAATCCTAAACATGAAGGGTCCTTTAACTTACACAAAATCCATGGGTTTAGATTCATCGTCAACATTTCATTGGATACAGAGTGGTTTATACAACAAATACATATATGCTAATAAAGATCAGCCCAAAATCTTCTAACTTTCCACTACCTCAGCCCAATCTTAACATTTAAGCAAGCGGTACGCTATCCTGAAAAATTTATCAACAAACGGGGTGAGCATAAAGAGCTCAGCAAGTGGCTAACATATCCATATCGAAATAGGACAATTTCCAAAGAGATAAAGTTTCACAATACAAGGCAGAATATACGAATTCGTAGACATAATATCATTAGGTACAGAATCACAATTGTCCTTTCAATCATATATATTTGGTTCATAACAGATGGGGCATAGAGTAATCGGAGCATATCAGTAACGAATGAAACATTTCGGAGTTTATCAATGGCGTATGAAATGTTCCAGAGCATATCAACGGCATATGGAACATTTCGAAGCATATCATCAGAGAATGAACCATTTCAAAGCATATCAAAAATAAATACCGTACAGAAGCTCAAATGTCGTCCTTGACGTTGCAATCATATCATTCTTATCCAAAGCATGTACAGAAACACATAACCAAAGCTCTGGATATCATATCAAACATATAGAAGGTGTAGTGGGATCTCAATCAGAATATGATTCATCCATTTCTGAATGACCACCTGACAGAAGTCTCCCACGTCTGGGAGCTCCATCCACCCACGTCTAGGTGAAGCTAGAGGGGGCCGGCAGAGCATCGCAAGCTCTAAGCACATACCCTTTACCATTTCTGGCAAAGGTCTAGAATAACACCCTTTACCATTTCTGGCAAAGGTCTAGACAATCCCACAACACCAGAGTACAAGAGGACAGTTTTATCAATAAGTAGCATATATCGGAAGCACACGCGGAACAACAAAACGTACATGTGCCTTTTCGAGACAATACGATGCAAGGAACAAATCTCTCACAAATGTATTCAGATTTGGAATGAAAGGAAAGTAAGAGGATACAAGGATTCCAAGCAATCATATTTAGCTCAATTCAAATAAGAAGGTTGGATGAATTCCATATCCAAAGAAATGAAACATAATACACGAAATTGACCAGAGCTCAATTTCTGACAGAATTCAAGTGGCACATAGAACAAATACTTCAGATTATCAATTATACTCCAATACCCATAAGAAAACTATTGTCGAAAGATATATCAATCTGTTTTCTGTCGAAACAAGTTTCGTACGAATCATGGTTTCCAACAAGGAGTTACCTTTGATTTGGTAACACAAGGTCAAGGACACAATCACTGTTTTGCAGAATACATACGGTCAAATTCAACAGATAATAGGGTAGGCATTTGAATTCCAAAATTTTCAAAATATATGTCAAAAGAAATTTCAGCAAGTCTAGTTTCGGACGAAGTCAGTTTGGTACAAATCAGAATTTTCAACAGAGAGTTATAGGCATTTTAGTATCAAAAGGTCAGAAATCTTGATCCCTGTTTTGCAGCATCTATAGGCTCATTTGAAACAGATGATTGGGTAAGTATTCGGTGTCCAAAATCTACAAAATCAGTTTCAAAATAAAGTTATAAGAGTCTAATTTCAAACAAAATAGTTGCTGCCTGAATTCACATTTTGTACTAAAAATTATAGGTGAAACAGTGTATAGGGGTCAGTTTACCGAAAAAAATTTCAGAATCCATGGTTCTATGTCCAAAGAGGGACATTTCAGGTTCCAAATGGAAATCTTTCAGATCTTTATGAATCAACATAAGAACAGAAGCTAATATTCTATAGGATAGGGTTAGAACACTTGCCTTTGAGAATTTTGACCCTAAGTGAAAGGATTTGGGCAGGAACCCTTAAAGCCCCAATTTTTTTTCTTCTTCTTCTTCTTCTTCTTCTCCTTCTTCTTCTTCTTCTTTCTTTCTTTCCCTGATCATCCACGCAGCTGCCTTCTCTGCTTCCTTAAGGATGAAGGCGGAGAGGCTTAAGCGGTGGAATTTGTCATTTTATGTATTTTGCGATTTAGTCCTTGTATTTATTATATTTTCGATTAGGTCCTCAGGGTTTACATATAGGTCCTCGGATTTTTCTTTAACAAATCCTCCAACTCTTTTGAATAAGTCCTCAGATTCATACTTTGAAATTTTATGAAACTTAAAATAGATACTTACATTACAATTAGAAACTTATACGAAAATTCAGAAATGAGGGATGTTACAGATATCTTCTCGACTCCCTTGGAAGATGTGTATCGTCATCTGAAGTAAACTCTCGAGCTTCATTTTCATGTTGGTTATGTCTACTTTGAAGTTCGTCGATTATTTCATTTTTTTCTTGTAGGCTACGCAGCAATTTTCGTAGCTGCAGCCTCAACGACTCAGCATCATCTTCGTGGTCGCTACCTTCATCAACTACATCTTTTCCATTCCGCCTTGTCATGATCTCTAGCCTTTAGCTCTGATACCAAACTGATACCAGGGAGGGTAAAAATACAGAATGGATTTCGAAAGAACACCGATAGAACAGTTGTTCAGATAGAAAATATCACAGAAGGCAATGAACGAACTCTTGACAAAACTTCGGTAAAACGAAATATAGCTCACCACCAAGTTTAAAAATCAAAAGGGATACAAAAAGATCACCACCCTAATGATAATAAACAAGGATACAGAACTGAAAGCAAAAGACTCACCACTCAAGGATGTATCCAAGAGATACAGAGTTCAAAAGAGCACTCCAAGAGAGCTTATGCCAATATCCTCAGTTTTCTAAAACCTCTTCTAAGCCCTAAACCCCAAAATAAATACTAGTGCATGAAACAACCCTTCATGCATAGGAAATTTCAAAATTAAGTGATTTACAGCTACCAACCAACTCCATTATTGAATTCCTTAGCCACGAAGAAAAGCTTTACAACTGCCAACCATCTCCATTAATGTATTCCTTTGTGCTGGGAATATGCTGATGAGCTGTCTTATCTGAGTAGGCTGAGTTGAAGATTATGTAGCAATATTGTTAGCTGAAAAAAATATCATATTATTAGTATGATCCATATGAGCAGATTATAGCAAATTAGACACTCCCGTGTCATACAGTGTCGTCGCCCTTCGCCCGTGGGAGAAAGCCGACGCTGTAGGAGTCGGATCGTCCTAGGGAGATCTGGTCGTCGCTACAGTACCATCGCCCTAGATCTGGTCGCTGCTACAGTATCGCCGTCGCCGCTATAGTACCGTCGCCCTGGGTTTTAGTTTAGGTTTTCAAAATGTACCTCATCGTTGAATGCCGTTAAGGCATAGTTTGCCACCTCGCCTTTCTTGATTTTCTCCTCGTCTTCGGAGGGGCTCGATTCATCCCACTTTATGTTCTTCTTCTTGCATTTAAAGCATGTAGTTCTGTTCTTTTTGCTTTTTAATTTTTGTTTCATTTGTAGTTTAAGTTCACCATCACTTGAGCTTATGCTCGAGTGGTCTTCAAATGTTCTATGTCTAAAATCCTTCCTATCCTTTGAAAGGTTGTTTTGTTCATCATGTGATACCGGGGAGGGAAAAAATGAAGAATGGATGTCGATAGAAAACCGATATAACAGTTGTTCAGATAGAAAATGTCACAAAAGGCAAGGAACGCACTTTTGAAGAAACTTCTATAAAACGATATATAGCTCACCACTAAGTTTAAAAATCAAAAGGGATACAGAAGATCACCACCCTAATGATAATAAACAAGGATACAGAACTGAAAGCGAAAGACTCACCACTCAAGGACGCATCCAAGAGTTACAGAGTTCAAAAGAGCACTCCAAAAGAGCTTCTGCCAATATCCTCAGTTTTCTAAACCCTTTTCTAAGACCTAAGCCCCAAAATAAATACTAGTGCATGAAACAACCCTTCATGCATAGGAAATTTCGAAATTATGTGCTTTACAACTGCCAACCAACTTCATTAATGAATTCCTTAGCCATGAAGAAAAGTACCATGATATAGCTTTACAGCTGCCAACCAACTCCATTAATGTATTCCTTTGTGCTGGGAATATGCTGATGAGCTGTCTTATCTGAGTAGGCTGAGTTGAAGATTATGTAGCAATATTGTTGGCTGAAAAAAATATCATATTATCAGTATGATCCATATGAGCAGATTGTAGCAAATTAGACACTCCCGTGTCAATCTCCCCTGGTTGAAAAAGACTTGTCCTCAAGTTCTTGTTTGTTTCGTCATCATGATTATAAAAAGGACTTAAGTCAGCCACATTAAATGTTGAGGATACTCCGTAATCTTTAGGTAGCTCAATCTCATAAGCATTTTTGCCAATTCTCTTAAGCACCTTGAATGGACCATCAGCCTTAGGTTTCAGTTTTCCAAATTTTCCCGGCGGAAACCTCTCCTTCCTTAGATGAATCCAAACCAAATCACCTGCATTAAACTCCACAAGTTTTTTGTGTTTGTTAGCAGCTTGCATGTACCTCTCATTTTGTTTCTCAATGGTTGCTTTCACACCCTCATGTAGCTTCTTTATCTGCTTAGCTCTTTCATCAGCATCTCCACTAAATTGCTTTGTTGTAGAATGAGGGATTAAGTCCAAAGGACCAGCAGGATTAGCACCATAAACTACCTCAAAAGGACTCTTACCAATACTATGATGCATAGAACGATTGTAGGCAAACTCAATTTGTGGAAGAATGACATCCCATTGCTTAATATTCTTGCCAACTTCTAAGTAAATTTCCCAAGCTTCGGTTTGTTACCTCAGTTTGCCCATCAGTTTGTGGATGATGCAAGCTGCTGAAATTCAAAGAAGTACCCAGCTTCCTCTAAAGAGTTCTCCAAAAATGACTAACAAATTTTGAATCTCGATCAGACACCATAGTTCTTGGAATACCATGCAATTTAACAATCTCCTTAAAATATAAATCAGCAATATGAGATGCATCATTTGATTTATTGCATCGAACAAAGTGAGACATTTTTGAAAATCTGTCAACAACAACCATGATAGAATTCTTGTTCCTTTGAGTTCTTGGCAGTCCCAAAATGAAATCAAGACTCACATCCTCCCAGAGAGCATTTGGCACTGGCAATGGAGTGTACAAACCAGAATTTTGAGTTCTTATTTTTGCCAAATGACACACTCGACATTGCTTTACATGTCTTTCCACATCTCTAAACATCTTAGGCCAATAGAAGTTTGATTGAATAAGAGCTAAAGTTTTATCTCTACCGAAATGTCCACCCAAAACACCACCATGAGCTTCAGCCAGAATTCCTTGTCTCAAAGAACAAGATGGAACACACAAAGTATTAGCTCGAAAAAGAAAACCATCAAAGATCAAAAATTGGTGAAAGGAACCTGATTTGCAATTCTGCCATATTGAGCCGAAATCTACATCATTCTCATAGAGATCTTTGAACGTCTCAAATCCAACAACTTTGACTTCCATTGCTGATAATAAAGAATGCTTTCTGCTCAATGCATCAGTAACCACATTTTGAACACCAGATTTGTGCTTAATTATAAAGTTATAAGATTGCAAAAACTCCACCCAAGCTGCATGCCTCTTGTTTAGCTTGTGTTGGTGATTTATGAACTTTAATGCTTCATAATCTGAATATAGCATATATGGCTTGGCAAGAAGGTACTGACTCCAATGAGATAAAGCTCGATATATGGCATAGAACTCCTTATCATAGGTAGAGTATTTTCTTTTTGTATCATTCAGCTTTTCACTAAAAAATGCAATCGGCTTTTTGTCTTGACTCAAAACAGCACCAATTCCCACATTAGATGCATCACATTCAATCTCAAAAACATTGTCAAAATTTGGTAGAACTAAGATAGGAGCTTCGGTCACCTTTCTTTTTAAAAGCTCAAAAGCATCATTAGCCTCATTAGTCCATTTGAATTTATCACATTTCAGACATTCGGTGATTGGAGCGACAATAGAGCTGAAACTCTTGATGAATCTTCTATAAAAAGATGTTAAGCCATGGAAACTCCTCACATCATGTAATGAAGCAGGTGTTGGCCAATTGAGAATAGCTTCAACCTTACTTTGATCCATCATGATTCCATCTTTTGAAACGACATACCCCAAAAACACCACACTAGACGTAAAGAAATCACATTTCTTTAGATTAGCATAAAGTTTTTGCAGCCTCAAAATAAGAAAGATCTCTTTCAGATGACTCATATGCTCCTCTTCACTTTTGCTGTACACCAATATATCGTCAAAATAAACTACAACAAATATTCCAATGCATGGCTTAAGTATGTGATTCATAAATCTCATGAATATGCTAGGAGCATTAGATAGTCCAAATGGCATAACCAACCATTCATATAAGCCTTCTCTAGTTTTAAACGCTGTTTTCCACTCATCTCCGGGCCTCATTCTTATTTGGTGATAGCCACTCCTCAAATCAATTTTAGAGAAAATATAAGCACCACATAATTGATCAAGTAAATCATCTAACCTTGGAATAGGAAAGCGATAGTCTCCTGTGATTTTGTAGATGGTTCGACTGTCCACGCACATTCTCCAAGAACCATCTTTCTTAGGCACCAACAAGGCTGGAACTGCACAAGGACTCATGCTCTCCCGAATTAACCCCTTTTTCACTAATTCATCAACTTGCCTTTGAAGTTCTTCATGTTCTTTAGGACTCATTCTGTACACAGCATTATTAGGTAGAACAGCCCCCGGAATAAGATCAATGTGATGTTGAATGTCTCTCAAAGGTGGAAGGCCATGTGGAATCTCTTCCGGTATAACATCTTGAAATTCTTCTAGGATTGGTTGCATGATTTTCGGTGTCTCCTTATGTTGTTCATTTTCCTCTACTACCATTAGGGCCAAAACATGACCGCCCTTGTCCAATTCATATCTGCATTCTCTATAAGAAATAAAAGCACTAACTTCCTTCTTTGGCGCACTGATTTCGGAAGGTTGTAATGGAGCTAAGATAATCTTCTTTTCATTCACTTTAAAAGAATAAGTATGTTTATAACCATCATACAATACTCTTCTATCATAATGCCAAGGTCTTCCCAATAGTAAATGACAAGCATCCATAGGGGCAACACAGCACCACACTTTATCTTTATAATACTTGCCAATAGAAAATGAAACTAAACATCTTTTAGTTACCTTGATGTCATTTCCTTTTTGCAACCAACATAATTGGTATGGATGTGGATGAGGGATCATATCCAACTTCAGCTTCTGCACCATCAACAAAGAAACCACGTTCTCAAAACTGCCACTGTCGATGATCACCAAGCACACCTAGCCAAGAGAAGTGCATTTAGTGTGAAACACATTTTTTCTCACCCAACTTTCATCGTCGGCCACATATGACACTTGTAAACTACGTTGCAATACAATAGACAAACCATGATCAGCATAAGTAATCTCTTCCTCATCATCATCGGATTTTGGTTCATCGTCAGCTTCATCTTCACCTCCATCACTACGATCTTCAACCAAAGCTACAAATCTCCTATTTGGACAATCCGAAGCAATATGCCCAAAACCATGACATTTGAAGCATTTTCGGCCACTTGGGGTAGAAGAATTAGGTGTTTTTTTGCTGCCAGCAGATTCTTCACCCTTTTCTTGCACCTTCGATATCACCTTGCTTTGGACAGTAGGCTTGGAACTTCCTCCTTTTGTGTAGCCTTCTTTTGAGCTATACCGAAAACTCTTTTCAAACTTCTGTTGCTTTTCAACTTTTAATGCCAGCTTGCTCACATCATTTAAAGACCAATATGGTTGTAGCTGAACAACTTTAGCAATCTCATACTTCAGACCTCCTAAGTATCTTGCAATTGTTTGCTCTTCCGGTTCCACAAGCTCTCCTTTTAACATCAAATTATCAAATTCTGTAGTGTACTCCTCCACACTAAGATCTTTTTGCTTGAAATCATGTATTTTGAGAAAGATCTCTTGTCTATAATTATCAAGTAAATAAATATTTTCTCTTTAGCTCCATTTTCATTTTCTCCCATGTAATGATCTTACTCTTCCCCTCACGTTCTCTTTGTTTCTTCAGATTTTCCTACCAAAAAGATGCATTCCGCCTGAGTTTGAGTGCCACAAATTTGATCTTCTTTTGTTCTGGTGGTTCATGAAAATCGAAAATTCTTTCTATTGTATTAAGCCAATCGATAAAGTCATCAACATTTATTTTCCCTTCAAATTCTGGAATATCAAATCTGGGATTATATTTATTCTGCCACTCATCTTGGACTTCATTTCTTCTTCGACATCTTCTTGACTCCCTTGGAAGAAGAGGTGTTTCATCATCAGAAGTAAACTCTCGAGTGTCATTTTCATGCTGGTTGTGTCTACTTTTAAGTTCGTCAATTATTTCATTTTTTTCTTATAGGCTACGCAGCAATTTTTGTAGCTGTAGCCTCAACGATCATCTCCATGGTCGCTACCTTCACCAACTACACCGTTTCCATTCCGCCTTGCCATGATCTCTAGCCTTTAGCTCTGATACCAAACTGATACCGGGGAGGGAAAAAATGCAGAATGGATGTCGATAGAAAACCGATATAACAGTTGTTCAGATAGAAAATGTCACAAAAGGCAAGGAACACACTTTTGAAGAAACTTCGATAAAACGATATATAGCTCACCACCAAGTTTAAAAATAAAAAAGGATATAGAAGATCACCACCCTAATGATAATAAACAAGGATACAGAACTGAAAGCGAAAGACTTACCACTCAAGGACGCATCCAAGAGATACAGAGTTCGAAAGAGCACTCCAAAAGAGCTTCTGCCAATATCCTCAGTTTTCTCATCCCTTTTCTAAGCCCTAAACCCCAAAATAAATACTAGTGCATGAAACAACCCTTCATGCATAGGAAATTTCGAAATTAAGTGCTTTACAGCTGCCAACCAACTCTATTAATGAATTCCTTAGCCATGAAGAAAAGTACCATGATACAGCTTTACAGCTGCCAACCAACTCCATTAATGTATTCCTTTGTGCTGGGAATATGCTGATGAGTTGTCTTATCTAAGTAGGCTGAGTTGAAGATTATGTAGCAATATTGTTGGCTGAAAAAAATATCATATTATCAGTATGATCCATATGAGCAGATTGTAGCAAATTAGACAATCCCGTGTCATCATGTTCATCATATGCATTGTGCACCATTTTATATGTCATCAATTAAACCGATAAGTTCTTCAAGTGGAAAAATGTTTAAATATTTTATTTCTTGTATTGCCGTTATTTTAGGATCCCACCTTTTTGAAAGGGATCTTAAGATCTTGCTTACGATATCAAAATTCAAAAAAGATTTACCAAGAACTCTTAGATTATTGATGACATCCGTGAAACGGGTGTACATGTCGCCTATAGTCTTGCTTGGTTGTATTCAAAAAAGCTCAAAATCATGTAATAAAATATTAACTTTTGAGTCATTGACTCTACTAATTCCCTCGTGCGTGATTTCAATTGTTCGCCAAATATCAAAATTCGTTTCGCGCATAGAAATCCGATTGAACTCATTTTTGTCCAAAGCGCAAAATAAGGCATTCATAGCCTTTGCGTTTAAAGAAAAATACTTCTTCTCCAAATCTGACCATTCGTTTATCGGTTTAGAGGGAAGTTGAAAATCGTTTTCAACAATATTCCATAAATCCAAATTCATAGAAATCAAGAAAACTCTCATTCGAGTTTTCCAATAAGTGTAGTCCAATACGTTAAACAACGATGGGCGAACAACCAAAAAACCCTCTTTAAAGCCATGAAGAGCCATTTCTCTCGGGTGTAAATCCGAAAAGAGAAATACCAAGCTCTGATACCAATTGTTAGGATCAAGAGCACTAAGAGGGGGGGATGAATTAGTTCAACAGAAAACTTTTGACGAATAAAACTGCGTTCGTACGATAAGAGCGATTTTGGTAGAAAAGCTGATTCGTAAATCACTTTAACTTATGATCAAGCAAGATGCAGTTAAAGCGAATCTATAAAGGTAGTTTGCAGTTATGATGGAAATCAGAATATAAGCGCAAATTGAAATATGATGTTCGTACGATAAAACTGATTTACGTCTAAACATCAATTCGGAAAATACTGAACTTTGAAACACGATCGTAAATGCGCAGAAGGCAGTAAGCTATTGAGAAGGTTTGCAGTAAAGATAATATGCTCCAAGTAAATGCAAACCAGAGAGCACCGCGATTTTAGAGTGGTTCGGTCAATCTTGACCTACATCCACTTCTGGCTTCCTCCACCGATGAGGTCACCGACGTCCACTAGAGGCCTTCCTTCAATAGGCGAAGGCCAACCACCCTTTTAAAGTTTCACTCCTTTTGACGGGCTTAGGACACAACCCTTACAGAATTTTCTCTCCTCTCTTGAAAGATCAGAACTTGGAAGAAAAGAGGGAGAAGAACTTTTAACTCATACAACACTTTTGAGCTCTAAAAATCATAGAGTAAGATCAAAATTTCGGTGGTTTTTTGGTTTCCCTTTCATTGCTGAAAGGGTGAGGTATTTATAGGCCCCAACCCAGTTTGAATTCTGAGCTCGAAACTGTCAATTCACGGAATTCCGGGGTCTAGCGGTTGCACTGCCTGACTGGGGCAGTTACACCGCCTAGCAGAGCTCGAAGACTGAGCCTCTGGGCGGTGCCACCTCCTGTCAGGGGCGGTTGCACCTCCTGCCAGAGCTCGAAGACCGAGCTCAGGCGATTGCACCGCCCAGCCAAAGCTCGGAGACTGAGCCTTGGGCGGTGCCACCGCTGACGCAGGCAGTGCCACCTCTGGCCAAGAAATCTGGGTCTAAATGGGCTGATCCAGTCGGCCCAATTTGGGTCTTTTAAGGACCCAATTGCCCCAAGATTAAGTTAATGGGATCACCTCCCATTTATAACTTAATCATCGTGCTAACTATGATTTTTTTTAAGACATTTACTATAACTTGCTCCGGTGCGTCAATCGCTTCTCCGGTGAGCTTCTGGCGAACTTCCGTCAAACTCCTGGACTTGCGATGATCCACTTTGGCAAGCTCCTGGACTTCTCGGATTTGTTCCCGCAAAACCTCAAACAACCGTTCGGACTTCCGTCGAACTCTCGAACTCCCACCGTGATCATAGTCTTGACTCCGTCGCAACTCCTGCTGCATGTCTTACTTTCATCGTAGTTAATCCTGCACATGTAAAACAAAACTTCGATCGAGATAATTAATCCTAAGCAATTAACCAAGTTGTCCGGCATGTCATTTGTCCCTCGACGCTTCGTCCGATTCTTCGACGTATCATCCTCTCCTGCGGCCTATTGCCCAATCGGCCAGTTGACTCCGCAACTCCGATATCCTTGGTACAATACCCGCTCTTCTTGGCCTGATGCCCGAGTCCATGACCCGAAGCCTTCTGTTGATATGTCTGACACGGGAGTGTCTAATTTACTACAATCTGATTATATGAGCCTTGATTATGATCTAGTATCTTTTTCAGTCAATAATGATGCCTCATAATCTTTATCTCAGCACACTCAAATATGATAGCTCATCAGCATATTCTCTTCACAAAGTTAAAGTTGTTTCAAGGTGCTTTTCTTCAAGACAAAGGAATGCATTAAAGGAGTTGGTTGGCAGCTGTGAACATTTCTTCATTACCAATGAGTGCATTAAAATAGTTGGTTAGTAGCTGTAAACACTTAATTTCGAAATTCCCTATGCATGAAGGATTGTTTTATGCACTAGTATTTATTTTGGTGTTTAGGACTTAGAAAGGATTTTTTAGAAACTGATGATATCTGGGCAGAAGCTCTTAGAGAACCCCTTAAACTCTGTATCTCTTGGATGCGTCCTTGAGTGGTGAGTCTTTTATTTTCTAGTTCTGTATCCTCGTTTAATTTCCGTTGGGTGGTGAACTTTTTGTATCCCATTGCGATTTTAAACTTGGTGGTGAGCTACTTTTCGTTTTTATCTAAGCTGCTTCGTTAGTGCTTCTGGTATCAGTTCTTCCTTGTCTACTGTGACATTTTCTATCTGAACAAATTTTTCATCGGTGTTATTTAGAAATCCATTCTGCATTTTTACCCTCCCCGGTATCAGTTTGGTATCAGAGCTAACGGCTAGAGATCATGGCAAGGCGGAATGGAAAAGGTGTAGTTGGTGAAGGTAGCGACCATGGAGATGACGCTGAGTCGTTGAGGCTGCAGCTACAAAAATTGCTGCATAGCCTACAAGAAAAAAATGAAATAATCGACGAACTTCAAAGTAGACACAACCAGCATGAAAATGACGCTCGAGAGTTTACTTCTGATGATGAAACACCTCATCTTCCAAGGGAGTCAAGAAGATGTCGGAGAAGAAATGAAGTCCAAGACGAGTGGCAGAATAAATATAATCCTAGATTTGATATTCCAGAATTTGAAGGGAAAATAAATGTTGATGACTTTATCGATTGGCTTAATACAGTAGAAAGAATCTTCGATTTTCATGAACCACCAGAACAAAATAAGGTCAAACTTGTGGCACTCAAACTCAGGCGGAATGCATCTTTTTGGTGGGAAAATCTGAAGAAACAAAGAGAACGTGAGGGGAAGAGTAAGATCGTTACATGGGAGAAAATGAAAAGGGAGCTAAAGAGAAAATATTTACCTGATAATCATAGACAAGAGATCTTTCTCAAAATACATGATTTCAAGCAAAAAGATCTTAGTGTGGAGGAGTACACTGCAGAATTTGATAATTTGATGTTAAAAGGAGAGCTTGTGGAACCGGAAGAGTAAACAATTGCAAGATACATAGGAGGTCTGAAGTATGAGATTGCTAATGTTGTTCAGCTACAGCCATATTGGTCTTTAAATGATGTGAGCAAGCTGACATTAAAAGTTGAAAAGCAACAGAAGTTTGAAAAGAGTTTTCGGTATGGCTCAAAAGAAGGCTACACAAAAGTAGGAAGTTCCAAGCCTACTGTCCAAAGCAAGGTGATATCGAAGGTGCAAGAAAAGGGTGAAGAGTCTGCTGGCAACAACAAAACACCTAATTATTCTACCCCAAGTGGCCGAAAAAGCTTCAAATGTCATGGTTTTGGGCATATTGCTTCAGATTGTCCAAATAGGAGGATTGTAACTTTGGTTGAAGATCATAGTGATGGAGGCGAAGATGAAGCTGACGACGAACCAAAATACGATGATGATGAGGAAGAGATTACTTATGCTGATCATGGTTCGTCTATTGTATTTCTACGTAGTTTACAAGTGTCATATGTGGCCGACGATGAAAGTTGGGTGAGAAAAAATGTGTTTCACACTAATTGCACTTCTCTTGGCAAGGTGTGCTTGGTGATCATCGACAGTGGCAGTTTTGAGAACATGGTTTCTTTGGAGATGGTGCAAAAGCTAAAGTTGGATACGATCCCTCATCCACATCCATACCAATTATGTTGGTTGCAAAAGGGAAATGACATCAAGGTAACTAAAAGATGTTTAGTTTCATTTTCTATTGGCAAGTATTATAAAGATAAAGTGTGGTTTGATGTTGCCCCTATGGATGCTTGTCATTTACTATTGGGAAGACCTTGGCATTATGATAGAAGAGTGTTGTATGATGGTTATAAACATACTTATTCTTTTAAAGTGAATGAAAAGAAGATTATCTTAGCTCCATTACAACCTTCCGAAATCAGTGCGCCAAAGAAGGAAGTTAGTGCTTTTATTTCTTATAGAGAATGCAGATATGAATTGGACATGGGCGGTCATGTTTTGGCCCTAATGGTAGTAGAGGAGAACGAACAACATAAGGAGACACCGAAAATCATGCAACCAATTCTAGAAGAATTTCAAGATGTTATACCGGAAGAGATTCCACATGGCCTTCCACCTTTGAGAGACATTCAACATCATATTGATCTCATTCCAGGGGCTGTTCTACCTAATAAGGCTGCGTACAAAATGAGTCCTAAAGAACACGAAGAACTTCAAAGGCAAGTTGAAGAATTGGTTAAAAAATGGTTAATCCGGGAGAGCATGAGTCCTTGTGCAGTTCCTGCTTTGTTAGTGCCTAAGAAGGATGGTTCTTGGAGAATGTGCATGGACAGTCACACCATCAACAAAATCACAGTGGACTATTGCTTTCCTATTCCAAGGTTAGATGACTTACTTAATCAATTGTGTGGTGCTTGTATTTTCTCAAAAATTGATTTGAGGAGTGGCTATCACCAAATAAGAATGAGGCCCGGAGATGAGTGGAAAACAACATTTAAAACTAGAAAAGGCTTATATGAATGGTTGGTTATGCCATTTGGACTATCTAATGCTCCTAGCACATTCATGAGATTTATGAATCACATACTTAAGCCATGCATTGGAATATTTGTTGTAGTTTATTTTGACGATATATTGGTGTACAGCAAGAGTGAAGAGGAGCATATGAGTCATCTGAAAGAAATCTTTCTTATTTTGAGGCAGCAAAAACTTTATGCTAATCTAAAGAAATGTGATTTCTTTACTTCTAGTGTGGTGTTTTTGGGGTATGTTGTTTCAAAAGATGGAATCATGATGGATCAAAGTAAGGTTGAAGCTATTCTCAATTGGCCAACACCTGCTTCATTACATGATGTGAGGAGTTTCCATGGCTTAACATCTTTTTATAGAAGATTCATCAAGAGTTTCAGCTCTATTGTCGCTCCAATCACCGAATGTCTGAAATGTGACAAATTCAAATGGACTAGTGAGGCTAACGATGCTTTTGAGCTTTTGAAAAGAAAGGTTACTGAGGCTCCTATCTTAGTTCTACCAAATTTTGATAATGTGTTTGAAGTTGAATGTGATGCATCTAATGTGGGAATTGGTGCTGTTTTGAGTCAAGACGGAAGGCCCATTGCATTTTTTAGTGAAAAGCTGAATGATACAAGAAAGAAATACTCTACTTATGATAAGGAGTTTTATGCGATTTATCAAGCTTTGTCTCATTGGAGTCAATATCTTCTCGCCATGCCATTTGTTCTATATTCTGATCACGAGGCATTAAAGTTCATTAATCATCAGCACAAGCTAAACAAGAGGCATGCAGCTTGGGTGGAGTTCTTACAATCTTACAACTTTACAATCAAGCACAAATCTGGTGTTCAAAATGTAGTTGCTGACGTATTGAGCAGAAAGCATTCTTTATTATCAGCAATGGAAGTCAAAGTGGTTGGATTTGAAACATTCAAAGATCTATATGAGAATGATGTGGATTTTGGCTCGATATGGCAAAATTGCAAGTCAGGTTCCTTTCAACAATTTTCGATCTTTGATGGTTTTCTTTTTCAAGCTAATGCTTTATTTGTTCCAACTTGTTCTTTGAGACAAGTAATTCTAGCTGAAGCTCATGGTGGTGTTTTGGGAGGACATTTCAGTAGGGACAAGACTCTAGCTCTTGTTCAATCAAACTTCTACTGGCCTAAAATGTTCGGATATGTGGATAGACATGTGAAGCAATGCCGATTATGTCATTTGGCAAAAACAAGAAGTCAAAATTCTGGGTTGTACACTCCATTGCCAGTGCCAAATGCTCCATGGGAGGATGTGAGTCTTGATTTCGTTTTGGGACTGCCAAGAACTCAAAGGAACAAGGATTCTATCATGGTTGTTGTTGATAGATTTTCAAAAATGTCTCACTTTGTTCCATGCAATAAATCAAATTATGCATCTCATATTGCTGATTTATATTTTAAGGAGATTGTTAAATTGCATGGTATTCCAAGAACTATGGTGTCTGATCGAGATTCAAAATTTGTTAGTCATTTTTGGAGAACTCTTTGGAGGAAGTTGGGTACTTCTTTGAATTTCAGTAGCTCGCATCATCCACAAACCGATGGGCTAACTGAGGTAACAAACCGAAGCTTGTGAAATTTACTTAGAAGCTATGTTGGTAAGAATATTAAGCAATGGGATGTCATTCTTCCACAAATTGAGTTTGCTTACAATAGTTCTATGCATCATAGTATTGGTAAGAGTCCTTTTGAGGTAGTTTATGGTGCTAATCCTGCTGGTCCTTTAGACTTAATCCCTCACTCTATAACAAAGCAATTTAGTGGAGATACTAATGAAAGAGCTAAGCAGATAAAGAAGCTGCATGAGGGTGTGAAAGCAACCATTGAGAAGCAAAATGAGAGGTACATGCATGCTGCCAACAAACACAAAAAACATGTGGAGTTTAATGCAGGTGATTTGGTCTGGATTCATCTAAGGAAGGAGAGGTTTCCACCGGGCAAATTTGGAAAATTGAAACCAAAGGCTGATGGTCCATTCAAGGTGCTTAAGAGAATTGGCAGAAATGCTTATGAGATAGAGCTACCTGAAGATTACGGAGTATCCCCAACATTTAATGTGGCTGATTTGAGTCCTTTTTATAATCATGTTGATGAATCAAACGAAGACTTGAGGACAAGTCTCATTCAACCGGGGGAGATTGACACGGGAGTGTCTAATTTACTACAATCTGATTATATGAGCCTTGATTATGATCTAGTATCTTTTTCAGTCAATAATGATGCCTCATAATCTTTATCTCAGCACACTCAAATATGACAGCTCATCAGCATATTCTCTGCACAAAGTTAAAGTTGTTTCAAGGTGCTTTTCTTCAAGACAAAGGAATGCATTAAAGGAGTTGGTTGGCAACTGTGAACATTTCTTCATTACCAATGAGTGCATTAAAATAGTTGGTTAGTAGCTGTAAACACTTAATTTCAAAATTCTCTATGCATGAAGGGTTGTTTCATGCACTAGTATTTATTTTCGTGTTTAGGACTTAGAAAGGATTTTTTAGAAACTGATGATATCTGGGCAGAAGCTCTTAGAGAACCCCTTAAACTCTGTATCTCTTGGATGCATCCTTGAGTGGTGAGTCTTTTATTTTCTAGTTCTGTATCCTCGTTTAATTTCCATTGGGTGGTGAACTTTCTATATCCCATTGCGATTTTAAACTTGGTGGTGAGCTACTTTTCATTTTTATCTAAGCTGCTTCGTTAGTGCTTCTGGTATCAGTTCTTCCTTGTCTACTGTGACATTTTCTATCCGAACAAATTTTCCATCGGTGTTATTTGGAAATCCATTCTGCATTTTTACCCTCCCCGGTATCAATGTCGACCGATCCACCGGCTCGACGTCCAATCTTCTAACATGTTCCTCTAGCACAACATGATTTTTCCTGCTTTAATTGTCTCATCCTAATCGGAGCATCCTGCGTCACTCAAAACGTAGATTAAAACATAAACACATATCAATTGGTTTCATCATCAAAATATGAGACTCAACAAACGCTGCCATTCGAGACTACGTGTTCTAACATACAGCTAAGTCCTTCCATCATAATAGTAAAGAGATACAGAGAGAGTGGATCACTGTTAGGACTCTAGCTTGGAGAGTCCTAATTGAGAGGGACATTCATGTAAAACTGTTAGGACTCTAGCTTAAAGAGTCCTAATTGAGAGGGACATTCTATTAGGACTCTAGCTAGGAGAGTCCTAATTGAGAGGGGCATTCATGTAGGAGTTTTTTTTTAGAGAAGAATTAGGAGTTGTAAGGGAATAGGAGTCTTGAGTAGGAGTCCTATTAGGAGTTGGTTAGAAGTAAGAGTCTTAAGTAGGAGTCCTATTAGGAGTTAGGGTATAGAAGCCCTATAAATAACCATGTATTTCTTCTCTTTTCATAGGCAATAGATGAATCTTTTCTGCAGCCTTTGAGCAGCAACTTGGAGGGAGGAACCCCTATAGAGTTCCAAGGAGGCCGATCCCCTAAAGAGATCAACCCTAAGTTTAGAATCTGCAAGGGTTCTAACACTTGGTATCAGAGCAGCGTTCTTGGCATCTCGCTGCCTTTCCACAGCCATCCATCAACCCTCCACAACTGCCCAAAGCAATTCCCACAATTGCTTAAAAGATCGTCACCGAATTCCGTCATCATCTCCACCACCGCGGATCATCCTTTGATCTCCCCGTGAATTGCAACAGGTTCTGGTTTCCTACCTTACTACTACTGCAATTTAGTTATCCTTATTCAAAAATCCAAAAAAAAAAATTGTTCCTATATTGCTGCATAAACTTTTCGTCACAAAGTTTTCATCTCTACGACGAAAGATACATTACAAAATTCCAACCGTATAGCACCATCTGTTTGATCTTGCTACTATGCTTTTTCTATCCAAATTTTTAGGAAATTTTTATGACATCTTTGACACTTCCTAACAGCAGATTTCCCTTTGGTTTCATCAAAAAATTCTCAATATAAACTGCTGATCTTATATTTCCAATCTGCTGCACTTGAATTGCAGAATTCAAGCCGCATAGCACCATCTATTTGATCTTGCTACTGTGCTTTTTCTATCCAAATTTTTACAAAATTTTTATGAAATCTTTGACACTTCCTAACAGTGGATTTCCCTTTGGTTTCATTGAAAAATTCTCAATATAAACTACTGATCTTTTATGTCCAATCTATTGCACTTGAAAATCTATGCTGCAGAAAATTTCAGTCGCATATTGTTGCCTTAACCCATCTATTTGCAATCTTTTTTGAATGAAATTTCTTATACACTTTATAGATCATCTTTGCTTCCATCTAAGATTGATTTATTAAGAAATTCATCTCAAAAAACGATTTTGGGTTGCTGTAAATTTTCGTCGTTACCCGCTGAAATTTCTCGACGAGAATTCTGCAAGCGCAACTTGCACCAATTTCCTTGCTGTTATACTGCCGAAATTTTCTTGATTAAATTAGATATCCTTGCTGTCATATAAACTGTGATTCTTCTATCAATTTCCTCCTTAATTCTCTCAAGTTTTTGTTGGAAATTATGTCGAGAAACCGTTGTTTCTTCGACGACAATTCTACTCTTACAAGACAGCACATACTTGCTGCAAATTCCACTTATTTCTATCAAACCTTTGCTACCATCTACCACAGATCCAAAACTTTCATCTATAGCCCTAAAACTCCACCAAACCACACCCTCAAACTGCACCCAAAATAGCCACAAAACAAGCCTAAACCGCAGCCTACATCCACCAATCCACCAACCCTTTCGACCATCACTTCTCTCAACCTATACATGCCTTTAACCCAACAACAAAAGAGAGATCTTAACATCATAGATTTGGGAGCATATACTATGGCATCTAAGGAGGCAATCAATGCTAAATTCGAAGCCTTGGAGGCACGAATGGAGGATAAGATTCGGACGCTCTTTACCGAACTCAGATTGGGCCGACCACTAAGCCCGAAGAAATCATATCAAGGAGAGAGCTTTGCCCAATCACACCAAGCCCGAAGAGATGACTTCCAAGGGAGGAGAGGCTCTATGATCGACCCGAACTATCCATGCATGAGAGTGGACTTCCCTAGATGGGAAGAAGGAGACCCGATTGGTTGGATCTCACGCGCGGAGCGATATTTTCGGTACCACAAAATCGTAGATGCATCTATGGTGAAAATTGCAGCTATACATCTTGAAGGGGGATGCAATACAGTGGTTTAAACAGTTTGAATATACTTATAGAGTCCTTTCATGGCAACAATTCAAAGAAGGACTGCTGATCCGCTTTAGACCAACCGATTATGAGAATATTGACGAACAACTAGCAAATATCAGACAAACCTCCACAATTCAGGAGTACCAAACCAGGTTTGAAAGGTTATCTAATCAAAATCATGATTATTCTCAAAAATAGCTATTGAGGACCTTCATTGAGGGCTTGAAGCCGGAGATCCGAGGAGAAGTTAAAGCGCGACAACCGTACATGCTTATGGCAGCCATCTCTTTCACACGACATCAAGAGGAGCAATTGAACCATGAAGCTCGGAGGACTAGGGTCGCTCCTCAACCAGTAATATTGAAGCCCTCAGCCCCCCCTACTGTCGACCAAGTCCCTGCACCAAAGAGGTTAACAGGAGAAGAGCTTCGGGAGCGATATGCGAAGGGGTTATGTTGGCATTGTGACGAGCCGTGGAGCCATGAGCATCGCTGTAGTAAAGGAGGACTTCTTATGATTGAACCGATAGAAGAAGAGGTCATTAAACATTCAGAAGAGAGCCTTGAACATAAAGTAAAAGATGCAGAAGAAGAGCCACAACCGACCGAAGTTACGGTACAAACACTAGCTGGCTACTCAAACCCGCAAACGATGAAAGTTGGAGGCCTTCTCAAACAACAACCGATCACTGTTCTCATCGAGACGGGCAGCACTAATAACTTCCTAAACAGTAAGGTTGCTGTCCATATGAACTTACCTATTGAAAATTGCAGCAGGTTTGTCGTTAAGGTCGCCAACGGATGAATTTTGAAGTGTGATCATAGGTGCCCGCAGGTGAAACTATTGCTGTAGGACCAAGAGATAATTGCAGATTTCTTCCTCCTCCCTCTTGATGATCATGAGGCCATACTTAGAATTAAATGGTTGATGACATTAGGTGATATTTCTTAGAATTTTATGCAACTATTTATAAAATTTTACAGTAAGGAGAAACAGGTGATACTGCATGGGAAACGTGAGGGCGACGTAACGATGATTTGCACACAACAAATGGAGAAGGTTTTGCATAAAGCATGCAGGGGCTTTTTGGTACAATTTGAGCAGCAAATTAAAGGAGAGCCAATAGAATTTGAAGATCCAAACCTATTTCCTTTGCTTGCTGAATTTTCAGATATATTTGACGAGCCGCACAACCTACCTCTTACTCGTCGGCATGATCATTGTATAATGATTTTTCCAGTCAAATCTCCAGCAAATACTCAGCAATATCGGTATCCACATCTCCAGAATGATGAAATAGAAAGGATTTTAAAAGAGATGCTTGAAACAGGAGTTATTCGGCCAAGTTGCAACCTCTACTTTTTACCGATGCTACTTGTACACAAGAAGGACGGAACATGGCGAATATTCGTTGATTACCGAGCTCTCAATGTCATAACCATCAAGAACAAATACCTTATTCCAATAGCAGATGAATTGCTAAATGAAAGGGAGCACAAATCTTCACAAAGCTGGACATTCGATCCGGGTATTATCAAATACGAGTGTACGAAGGAGTCATACCGAAAACCACCTTTCGAACACACAACGGCCACTACGAATTTTTACTTTCTTCAACAAAAGGTGGGATATCTTGGGCATATCATATCAGAGGAAGGTGTGATGGTGGACCCCTTCAAAATTAAAGTAATGCAAAACTGGCCGACCCCGAGAAACATAAAATTGCTACATGGCTTTCTGGGTTTAACAGGCTACTACCGCAAGTTCGTGAAAAACTATGGAAAGATTAGTGCACCACTTACTTCCTTACTGGAAAAAGATATCTTCCAATGGTTGGACAGAGCCTCCGCGGCCTTCGACGAACTTAAGGCAGCCATGACGACGACGCCGGTGCTAACACTACCAGATTTCAACCGACCCTTCATTATTGAGGCCGACACATCTGGAGTCAGAATTGGAGCCATTCTCATGCAAGATGGTCGACCACTCGCATACACTAGCAAGGCATTATCTCCCTCCTATCAAAATAAGTCAACATATGATAAGGAGATGCTTGCCATTGTGCGTGCAGCAACGAGGTGGAGATTGTACTTGATCAAGCGATACTTTCAAATCAAGACCGACCATAAAAGCCTAAAATATCTCTTGGAGCAGAAGATATCTTCCCCCGAGCAGCAAAAATGGGTAACAAAACTTCTTGGATTTGATTATGAAATAACTTACAAAATGTGGAAAGAGAATGTTGTTGCAGATGCGCTTTCGCAGCTACCTGAGCAAGCTGAATTTTCGGTCGTTTTACTTCCAACCAGTGACTTCCTTGAGGATATTAAGATGGAATGGCAGGAATATTCGGAGACTAGTAAGAAAAAAAAAAATTGGAGGAAGCACCAAGCTCCGTGGCTCATTACAATCGGGACTCAAAAGAATTATGCTATAAGGGACGCATTGTGCTTGTGACAAATTCTACTTGCATCTTCAATTGCAGATTTTGGACAAAGTTATTCCATATGCAGGGTACTAAATTAAAAAGGAGTACGACATATCACCCACAAACCAATAGCCAGACAGAAGTTTTAAATAGGTGCTTGGAGACAGCCCAAAGCCATCCACCAAATATGACTACCCAAAGAGAACTCCAAACCTAGCCAAGTGCCATTATTGATCGACGGATCGTGACTCGACGACGACGACCCACTAATGAAGTGCTAATACAGTGGGCGAACCTACCAATAGAAGATGCCACTTGGGAGAACTATGACGACATGAAGATCAAATTTCCAGAATTCATGAATCATCAGCCTTGAGGACAAGGCTGATTTAAAGAGGGCGGGTCTGTTAGGACTCTAGCTTGGAGAGTCCTAATTGAGAGGGACATTCATGTAAAACTGTTAGGACTCTAGCTTAGAAGTCCTAATTGAGAGGGACATTCTATTAGGACTCTAGCTAGGAGAGTCCTAATTGAGAGGGGTATTCATGTAGGAGGTTTTTTCTTAGAGAAGAATTAGGAGTTGTAAGGGAATAGGAGTCTTGAGTAGGAGTCCTATTAGGAGTTGGTTAGAAGTAAGAGTCTTAAGTAGGAGTCCTATTAGGAGTTAGGGTTTAGAAGCCCTATAAATAGCCATGTATTTCTTCTCTTTTCATAAGCAATAGATGAATCTTTTCTGCAGCCTTTGAGTAACAACTTGGAGGGAGGAACCCCTATAGAGTTCCAAGGAGGCCGATCCCCTAAAGAGATCAACCCCAAGTTTAGAATTTGCAAGGGTTCTAACAATCACCTTGTCGGATGTCATTCATGCTCCCAAAAAAACCAATATATGAGCCATTAAAGAGTATTGAAAACTTTGGAGTTTCCAAGCAACTTTGAATCCAATTAATCAATTGCTATGGGAAGTTCATATCGAGGAGCATCTTATAGATAAATTTTCTATTAACTAAATCAAAGGCTTTCCGTAAATCAGCTTTAAAACAGATTTTCGTCCCTCTTGCTTTTGAGTGCAGATCTTTGACCAAGTCATTAGTAAGCAGAATGTTATGATGTATACTTCTCCCTTTAATGAAAGCAACCTGATTAGGGCTAATGATCTTGTGTATTACCTTTTACATTCTATCTGCCAATACTTTGGAGATAATCTTGTAAATAAAGTTGCATAATGATATGGGTCGATAGTTCTCTAGTGAATCAGCCCCTGCATTCTTAGGAATTAAAGAAATAAAAGTGCAATTAATCTCTCTAAGAATATGACCTGAAGAGAAAAAATGTTGGCATGCCTTAATCACATCATTTCCAATAATAGACCATGCAGTTTCGTAAAATTCAACTGGAAATCCATCTGGACCAGGGCTTTTGTGCTTCGATGACTTAAAAACAACTCTTACAATTTCGTCATCTGTATTTGGGGCATTGAGGATTGAAATGGCATCCGAATCAAGTTTTCTAGTTGGCTCCACGTGAATATTATTAGGTTGCCCAGCTTGATTGAGTAAGGAATAAAAAAATTGCTCAGTGTGTGCTTTAACTTCATCTAAATTCTCAATAAGATTATCATATTTGAAATGAGTTTGATGGGAGAATTAACTTTCTTTTTAGGCTTGCAAATCAAATAACTAAGTAATGATATTTTTCTTATTCAAACAAAATATACTTTAGATTTGCTAAAAATGTTTAATATTGATAGTTCAAAGGCTATCAATACTCCATGAGTACTTCCTCTAAGTTAGACGTTGATGAAAGTAGAGAAAGCTTTGATCAAAAAGCTTATAGGAGTATGATAGGAAGTTTACTATATCTCACCGTAACTAGATAGGATATTATGTTTAGTGTAGGTCTTTGTGCTAGGTTTCAATCTAATCCTAAGATATCTCATCTTAAAGCATTTAAGAGAATTCTTAGATATCTTAAAAATACTACTAATCTAGGATTATTGTATCCAAAATCTGAGATCTTTGAACTAATTACATATGCTGATGCGGATTTTGCTAGATATAGATTAGATAGAAAAAGCATATCCAGAACATGTCAATTTTTAGGATACGCACTTGTTTCTTGGTCATCCAAAAAACAAAACTTGGTTGCACTATCTACAACCGAAGCTGAGTACATTGCAGCTAGTGCATGTTGTGCATAAGTTGTGTGGATGAAAAATACTTTAGAAGATTATAAGATTCATCTCAAAAATATCCCCATAAAATGTTGTCTGAATGCATGAGTTGTTATATTTCATTTTCGGACTATCATCTTGAATGGAGCTTTCATAAGTTTATGCCATATCATGTTCATACCCTTGCTCCATCACTTAATAATTTTTTATGCATGGAATTAATTCACAAATGCATCTCTCACGGGTTTATCTCTTATGAATTTTTAATAAGAAATGGATTTGATATGATGCTTCTCTCATTATGATGGTTTATTCATGAAATTTATTTTATCCTTCATATGATGATTCTTTCACATGAATTCTTTCTTAATGAAGGAATAATTTTAATGAATTTATTTTAGTATGAGATGAACACTTACAAGAGTGAGGATTTGATTTCACATAAATATCTTGATCCTTGTGAAAAATTGAAGCATAATTTAATGAAACTCTTTTATCTTTTTTGACTTGATTCAAATCATTTCACAAAGTTAGTCAAACTAAATATGCTATGAATTTATTAAAAAAGTTTAATATGAATAACTCAAAGGCTATTAACACTCCTATGAGCACCTCCACTAAGTTAGAAATTGATGAAAGTGGAGAAAGCTTCGATCAAAAAACTTATAGGGGTATGATAGGAAGTTTACTTTACCTCACTGCAACCAGACCAGACATCATGTTCAGTGTAGGACTTTGTGCTAGATTTCAATCAAATCCTAAGATATCTCATCTCAAAGCAGTTAAAAGAATACTTAGATATCTTAATGGTATCACAAATCTAAGATTATGGTACCCAAAATCAGAGAATCTTGAGTTAATTGCTTATGCTGATGCGGACTTTTCTGGCTGTAGACTAGATAGAAAAAGCACATCAGGATCATGTCAATTTTTAGGACATGCCCTTGTTTCCTGGTCATCTAAGAAACAAAACTCGGTTGCACTATCAACAACCGAAGCTGAATATATTGCAGCAAGTGCATGCTGTGCACAAGTTGTATGGATGAAAAACACCTTAGAAGATTACAAAGTCCATCTTAAAAATATTCCCACTAAATGTGATAACACAAGTGCAATATGCTTAACCAAGAATCCTATACAACACTCAAGAACAAAACATATTGATATTATACATCACTTTATACGAGATCATGTTACTAATCATGACGTAACCATAGAGTTCATTGATACTAAACATCAACTAGCTAATATTTTTACAAAACCTCTAAGTGTAGAGTAATTTGATTTCATAAGAAGAGAATTAGGAATGTTGATGTGTCCGAATACATAAACTAGTTAAAATTATTTTTCGGACTTTATTGAATGATCAAATCACTTGATTGCCATTACATGCCTAAATAACATGTTGGAAATTATGTGTTGAATACAAAAATGTTTTGTCTTCATGATTGTATTTGAAAATCTATAGCATAGTCTTGTCTGAATGAATGAAAGAGTACATTTCATTTTTGGATTCGATTAACAATTGGAATGCTAAAAATCGGATTTTCTCATACATTCTTATGAAAAATATTTCTTCTGAAATGAATTTGATGAAATAATTCCTGCTTATGAATTCCATCTTGAAATATGGATTTTTACTTGCAAAAAGCTGTTTCACACACATATCTTCGCTCAAAGTAAACTCACAAATAGCTGGTATCACAAATGGCTTTTCTCCTTCATGCAAAAAATATAACAAAAAAGAGGAAGAAGTATTCAACGCAATCTACGTATCATGCCTTCCTTTATATGCTTGATAATTTGCTGGTATCACAACTACCATGCTTTTTGTTGATGACAAAAGGGGAGAAATACATGAATTGATGCTATAAACACTGATGCTATGATTATGCCATGCTTGCATCACCAAGAGATATATGAACAGATGCCATACATTAATTTGCATTATGTCTTGAGTTGATATCTTACCATGTGATGAAATCTAAAATATTTGAAATGTGTACATCATGTAATAATATCAAAATCTTACTTCACAGCTTTACATGTTGATATCTTATAAAATGATGAATTGCTACAATTACCATCATTCAAAATTGTTATGTAAAATTTGAAAATGAATGTCAAGCCTTGACATCATCTTCAAAGAGATACATCATGATGGGAATCATGATGGGAGTATTGATAAGTTCAAATGATTTAACTTATCAATATATCTCTTGAATTCTTAGGTCTTGAATTCAAGAATGACTTATCTCAAGTATGGCATATAGACAGGGGGAGTTAAGGTTAACTCCATTATCAATTGATTGTCATCATAAAAAAGGGGGAGATTGTTGAATCTCGGATTTTGATTATAAAGTCAATTGTCATTTGTTATCTAATCTATATGTTGAGATAAGTGTGCAGGATTAACTACGATGAATGTGAGACATGCAGCAGGAGTTGCGCCGGAGTCAAGACAATGATCACGTTGGGAGTTCGAGAGTTCGACGGAAGTTCGGACAGTCGTCGGAGGTTCTACGGGAACAAATCCGAGAAGTCCATAAGCTTGCCAAAGAAGCTCGTCGGAACTCGCCAAGTGAATCGTCGCAAGTCCAGGAGTTTGCCGGAAGTCCGCAGGAGCATCACCGAGGGTTCATCGAATGATCGACGGAAGTTCGCCGGAAGCTCGCCGAAAGAAGCGATTGACGCACCGGAGCAAGTTATAGTAAATGTCTTAAGAAAAATCGTAGTTAGTACATTGATTAAGTTGGAAATGGGAGGTGATCCCATTAACTTAATCTTGGGGCAATTGGGCCCCTGAAAAATCCAAATTGGGCCGAATGGATCAACCCATTCGGACCCTGATTTCTGCCAGGCGGTTGAACCGCCCAAGGCAGGAGGTTGCACCGCCTGGGCTCATTCTCTGAGCGAGACTGGGAGGTGCAACCGCTCCAGCCAGGTGGTGGCACCGCTTGGGGCTCAGTCTCCGAGCGAGACTGGGCGGTGCAACCTCCCCTGACAAGAGGTGGCACCGCTTGAGCTCAGTCTTCGAGCTTTGCCAGGCGGTGCAACTGCCTCAGTCAGGAGGTGCAACCGCTTGAGCTCGGTCTTTGAGCTCTGTCAGGAGGTGCAACCACCCCTGACAGGAGGTAGCACCACCCAGAGGCTCAGTCTTCGAGCTCTACCAAGTGGTGCAACCGCTCCAGTCAGGAGGTGCAACCGCCTGATCCCAAAATTCCGGGAATTGACAGTTTTAAGCTCCAAATTTGAACTAGGTTGGGGCCTATAAATACCTCACCCATTCAGCACTGAAAGGCAGTAATTTAACATCGAAATCTTGATCCTTTTCTGTGATTCTTAGAGCTCTAAATTGTTGTAAAGGCCAAAAGTTCTTCTCCCTCTGTTCTTCCAAGTTCTGAGTTGTAAAGAGAGGAGAGAAAATTCTGTAAGGGTTGTCTCCTAAGCCCGTCAAAATGAGTGAAACTGTAAAAGGGTGGTTGGCCTTCGCCTATTGAAGGAAGGCCTCTAGTTGACGTTGGTGACCTCGTCGATGGAGGAAGCCAAAAGTAGAGTAGGTCAAGATTGACCGAACCACTCTAAATCTCGATTTGCATTTACTTTGAGCATATTATCATATACGATCGGGTTTCAAGCCTTGCACTTTCCGAATCAGTGTTTAGACATAAATCTGTTTTTCGTACGATCATCATATTTTAGATTGCGTTTACGTTTTGATTTCTA
Source organism: Musa acuminata AAA Group (assembly GCF_036884655.1). Taxonomy (NCBI): domain Eukaryota; kingdom Viridiplantae; phylum Streptophyta; class Magnoliopsida; order Zingiberales; family Musaceae; genus Musa; species Musa acuminata. The sequence goes on from NC_088335.1 coordinate 28,434,150, forward strand.
CCATAACTGCAAACTACCTTTATACCCTTGCTTAAACTGCATCTCGCCTAATCAAGTGATTTACGAATCAGCATTTAGACGTAAATCAGTTTCTTCGTACGAACGTCGTATTTCAATTTGCGCTTATATACTAGTTTTCATCATAACTGCAAACTGCCTTCATAGATTGACTTTAACATCATCTTGCTTGATCTTAAGTTAAAGTAATCTTAGAATCGGCTTTCACATAGAAATCATTTTTATTGTTCGAACGCAGTTTCGTTTTAATCGCAGAAAGTTTTCTGTTGCACTAATTCACCCCCCCCCCCCCCCCATCCCCCTCTTAGTGCTCTTGATCCTAACACACCTTTCGACTCAATGCATCGGCCACGACATTTGCCTTCCCAGGCTTATACTCCATTGCCATATCAAATTCAGCCAAGAAGTCCTGCCAACGCGCCTGCCTTAGGGAGAGCTTCTTCTTAGTTTGGAAATAGCTTAGAGCGATGTTGTCCGTCCTTAGCATAAATCGCGATCCGAGGAGATAGTGTCGCCAAACTCATAGACAATGGATCACTGCTGTCATCTCCTTCTCATGCACTGGATACCGCCTCTCGGTCTCGTTGAGTTGTGGCTCTCGTAGGCCACCGGATGACCCTCCTGTATGAGTACTTTCCCAATAGCGAAGTCCGAAGCATCTATATGGACTTCAAAAGGCTCCCCATAGTCTGGCAATTTGAGCACTGGTTCTTCCATAACAGTAGCCTTCAGATCTTGGAATGCTATTTCACATTTGTCAGAACACTTCCAAGGCTGCTCCTTCTTCAGCAACTCTGTCAGTGGGGTTGCACGCTTCGAATATCCCGCTATAAAGCGTCGATAATAATTGACGAAACAAAGGAAGGATCTCAACTCTGGCACCTTCTTTGGAGTTCGCCATTCCGCAACCACTTGCACCTTCGACTTATCCATCTGAATGGAGCCATCACCGATTCGATGTCCCAAGAATAATATTTCAGTTTGAGCAAAGTAGCATTTCTCCCTTTTCACGAACAAAGTGTTCTCCCTGAGAACCTTGAAAATCGTCCGAAGGTGCTTGACGTGCTCCTTGAGCGTTTGATTGTAGACGACGATATCGTCCAAGTAAACGACCATGAACTTATCCAAATACTCCTTGAATAGCTGGTTCATAAGAGTGCAGAATGTGGTTGGAGCATTGGTTAAGCCGAAAGGCATCACCAAGAACTCAAACACCCCATATCTGGTCACACAGGTAGTCTTCGCTTCGCGCCTTCAACAATGCACACTTGCTAATATCCCGACCGAAGGTTGAGTTTTGAGAAATACTTAGCTTTGTCCAATTGGTCAAACAAGTCTGCAATGAGCGGGATGGGATACTTGTTCTTCACTGTCACTTTGTTGAGGGCTCGGTAGTCGATGCATAATCGGAGGCTCCCATCTTGTTTCTTTTGGAAAAGAACTAGAGCTCCGAAAGGTGCTTTAGAGCTGCGGATGAGACCACCGCCGCTTAGCAGTTCACCTAACTACTTCCTGAGTTCTGCCAACTCTAGCGGGGGCATATGGTAGGGTGGTCTCGCTGGAGGCTTCACTCCTGGCTCCAGCTCGATGCTGTGATCCACGTCTCTGCGTGGTGGAAGAGTCTTCGGTAACTCGGGTGGCATAACTGTTAGGATCAAGAGCACTAAGAGGGGGGGGGGAGGGATGAATTAGTGCAGCGGAAATCTTTCGACGATAAAAAAATGTTCGAACGATAAAAACGATTTAGGTGTGAAAGCCGATTCTAAGATTACTTTAACTTAAGATCAAGCGAGATGACGTTAAAGTCAATCTATGAAGGCAGTTTGCAGTTATGATGAAACCCAGAATATAAGCGCAAACTGAAATACAACATTCATACGAAGAAACTGATTTACGTCTAAATGCTGATTCGTAAATCACTTTGATTAGGCGAGATGCAGCTTAGGCAAGGATATAAAGGCAGTTTGCAGTTAAGATAGAAATCAAACGTAAACACAAACTGAAATATGATGATCGTACGAAAAAACAGATTTACGTGTAAACGCTGATTCGGAAAGTGCAAAGCTTGAAACCCGATCGTATATGCGCAGAAAGCAGTAAGCTTTAGAGGAGGTTTGCAGTAAAGATAATATGCTCAAAGTAAATGCAAACCAAGATTTAGAGTGGTTCGGTCAATCTTGACCTACTCCACTTTTGGCTTCCTCCACCGATGAGATCACCGACATCAACTATAGGCCTTCCTTCAATAGGCGAAGGCCAACCAACCTTTTACAGTTTCACTCCTTTTGACGGGCTTAGGAGACAACCCTTACAGAATTTTCTCTCCTCTCTTTACAACTCAGAACTTGGAAGAACAGAGGGAGAAGAACTTTTGGCCTTTACAACAATTTTGAGCTCTAAGAATCACAGAAAAAGATCAAGATTTCGATGTAAGTTCTTGCCTTTTCAGTGCTGAATGGGTGGGGTATTTATAGGCCCCAACCCAGTTCAAATTTGGAGCTCAAAACTGTCAATTACCGGAATTCCGGGATCAGGCGGTTGCATCTCCTGACTGGAGTGGTTGCCCCGCCTGGCAGAGCTCGAAGATTGAGCCTCTGAGCAGTGCCACCTCCTGTCAGGGGCGGTTGCACCTCCTGCTAGAGCTCGAAGACCGAGCTCAGGCGGTTGCACCTCCTGACTGAGGCGGTTGCACCACTCAGCTAGTGCTCGGAGACCGAGCCCAAGCGGTGCCACCTCCTGTCAAGGGAGGTTGCACCGCCCAGTCTCGCTCGGAGACTGAGCCCAAGCGGTGCCACCTCCTGGCTGGGGCGGTTGCACCGCCCAGTCTCGCTCGGAGACTTAGCCTAGGCGGTGCTACCTCCTGGCTTGGGCGGTTGCACCTCCCGCCAGAAATCAGGGTCCGAATGGGTTGATCTATTCGGCCCAATTTGGGTTTTTCAGGGGCCCAATTGCCCCAAGATTAAGTTAATGGGATCACCTCCCATTTCCAACTTAATCATTGTGCTAACTATGAATTTTCCTAAGACATTTACTGCAACTTGCTCCGGTGCGTCAATCGCTTCTTCCGGCGAACTTCCGTCGATCATCCGATGAACCCTCGGTGATGCTCCTACGGACTTCCGGCAAACTCCTGGACTTGCAACGATCCACTTGGCGAGTTTCGACGAGCTTCTTTGGCAAGCTCATGGACTTCTCGGATTTATTCCCGTAGAACCTCCGACGATTGTCCGAACTTCCGTCGAACTCTCGAACTTCCAACGTGATCATTGTCTTGACTCCGGCGCAACTCCTGCTGCATGTCTTTCTTCCATCGTAGTTAATCCTGCACACTTAAAACAAAACTTTGATCGAGACAATTAATCCTAAGCAATTAACCAAGTTGTCCGGCATGTCATTGGTCCCTTGATGCTTCGTCCGATTCTTCGGCACATCGTCCTCTCCTGCAGCCTATTGCCCAATCGGCCAGTTGACTCCGCAACTCCGATATCCTTGGCACAATACCCACTCTTTTTGGCTTGATGCCCGAGTCCATTGCTTGAAGCCTTCTGTCGATACATCGACCGATCCACCGGTCCGACGTCCAATCTTCTGACATGTTCCTTCGGCACAACATGATTTTCCTGCTTTAATTGTCTCATCCTAATCAAAGCATCCTGCGTCACTCAAAACGCAGATTAAATCATAAACATATATCAAGTGGTTTCATCATCAAAATACGAGATTCAACAATCTCCCCCTTTTTGATGATGACAACTTCTTGATGACGGAGTTAACCTTAACTTCCGGAGTTTAAACAAACTCCCATTATCAATATACCATATTGATAGAATCTTGAATTCAAACTGAATTCAAGTCATTGTAATATTTATCGTGAATACTTGCAACACGTCATCATGAACTTATGCATAAACTTATGAATAACATGTCATGTCATCAACATACTTCTCCCTCTTTGTCATCAACAAAAAGGAGAAGTACCACAATCAAGTGTTTGTGATATTGGTTCAACTCATTGCATGAAAAACATAATATCAAGTTTTATCATCATGCAAGTTTGCTATTATCAAATATCAACATGTAAAAATTGCGATGTAAGCTTTTGATATCATAACGCAAACATTTCAAGTGTTTATCAATTGTAGCATTTCATCACATGGTAAGATATCAACGCGTAAAATTACGATACAAGTTCTTGATATCTTAACGTATGATGCAAGCATGGTATAATACAAATTTAGCAATCATAGCATCAATTGATATATCTCTTGATAATGCAAGCATTGCAAATATGGCAATCATATTAATTCATATATCTCTTGATGATGCAGGCATGGCATAATCATAGCATCAGTGTTAATTCATATATTTCTCCCCCTTTGTCATCAACAAAAAGCATGGTAATTGTGATACCAGGAGAACAATATAAGCAAATTTTGAGCATAAGTGTGATAGTCGTTCATGCCTTTACTAGGTTCAAGTTATTTTCCAATAGTAAGTGATAGGAAATCAATTGTACAAGCATGATATGTAGATCACTTTGAATACTTCTTCATTTGTATTTGTTATACTCTTTTTGCATGAAGGAAGAAGACTATTTGTGATACCAACTATTTGTGATACATGCTATTTGTGAGTTTACTTCGAGTGAAGTTAAAATCGATGAGAGATTAAATCATGCTTCATTTTTACAAGGATCAAGATATGTATGTAAAACAAATCCTTGCAAGTAAAAACACTTTCATCCATATTCATCAAATCCATTTCTCAAAAAAAATATTTTTCACATGATATGTGTATGAGAGATGTATTTGCTAGTTGATTACATATGTCAAAAATCAATGATATGAACTAAACTTGATATGACATATGCTTGTTAAGTTCGGAAGAGAGTAATTGTTAGGACTCTAGCTTGGAGAGTCCTAATTGAGAGGGACATTCATGTAAAAATGTTAGGACTCTAGCTAGGAGAGTCCTAATTGAGAGGGACATTCATATAAAAATGTTAGGACTCTAGACTCTAGCTAGGAGAGTCCTAATTGAGAGGGACATTCTGTTAGGACTCTAGCTAGGAGAGTCCTAATTGAGAGGGGCACTCATGTAGGAGGTTTTTTCTTAAAGAAGAATTAGGAGTTGTAAAGGAATAGGAGTCTTAAGAATTAGGAGTTGTAAAGGAATAGGAGTCTTAAGTAGGAGTCCTATTAGGAGTTGGTTAGAAGTAGGAGTCTTGAGTAGGAGTCCTATTAGGAGTTAGGGTTTAGAAGCCCTATAAATAGTGACACGGGAGTATCTAATTTGCTACAATCTGCTCATATGGATCATACTGATAATATGATATTTTTTTCAGCCAACAATATTGCTACATAATCTTCAACTCAGCCTACTCAGATAAGACAGCTCATCAGCATATTCCTAGCACAAAGGAATACATTAATGGAGATGGTTGGCAGTTGTAAAGCTTTTCTTCATGGCTAAGGAATTCATTAATGGAGTTGGTTGGTAGCTGTAAAGCACTTAATTTCGAAATTTCCTATGCATGAAGGGTTGTTTCATGCACTAGTATTTTGGGGTTTAGGGCTTAGAAGAGGGTTTAGAAAACGGAGTATATTGGCAGAAGCTCTCTTGGAGTGCTCTTTGAACTCTGTATCTCTTGGATGCGTCCTTGAGTGGTGAGTCTTTTGCTTTCAGTTCTGTATCCTTGTTTATTATCATTAGGGTGGTGATCTTCTGTATCCCTTTTGATTTTTAAACTTGGTGGTGAGCTATATATCGTTTTATCAAAGTTTCTTCAAAAGTGCGTTTCTTGCTTTTTGTGACATTTTCTATCGGAACAACTGTTATATCGGTGTTCTTTCGGAATTCCATTCTGCATTTTTACCCTCCCCGGTATCAGTTTGGTATCAGAGCTAAAGGCTAGAGATCATGACAAGGCGGAATGGAAAAGATGTAGTTGGTGAAGGTAGAGACCACGAAGATGATGCTGAGTCGTTGAGGCTGCAGCTACGAAAATTGCTGCGTAGCCTACAAGAAAAAAATGAAATAATCGACGAACTTCAAAGTAGACATAACCAACATGAAAATGAAGCTCGAGAGTTTACTTCAGATGACAATACACATCTTCCAAGGGAGTCGAGAAGCTGTCGGAGAAGAAATGAAGTGCAAGACGAGTGGCAGAATAAATATAACCCCAGATTTGATATTCCAGAATTTGAAGATAAAATAAATGTTGATGACTTTATCGATTGGCTTAATAAAGTAGAAATAATTTTTGATTTTCATGAACCACCAGAACAAAAGAAGGTCAAACTTATGGTACTCAAACTCAGGCGGAATGCATCTTTTTGGTGGGAAAATTTAAAGAAACAAAGAGAATGTGAGGGGAAGAGTAAGATCGTTACATGGGAGAAAATGAAAATGGGAACTAAAGAGAAAATATTTATCTCATAATTATAGGCAAGAGATCTTTCTCAAAATACATGATTTCAAGCAAAAAGATCTTAGTGTGGAGGAGTATACTGCAGAATTTGATAATTTGATGTTAAAAGGAGAACTTGTGGAACCGGAAGAGCAAGCAATTGCAAGATACTTGGGAGGTCTGAAGTATAAGATTGCTAAAGTTGTTCAGCTACAGCAATATTGGTCGTTGAATGATGTGAGCAAACTAGCATTAAAAGTTGAAAAGCAATAGAAGTTTGAAAAGAGTTTTCGATATGGCTCAAAAGAAGGCTACACAAAAGGAGGAAGTTCCAAGCCTACTGTCCAAAGCAAGGTGATATCGAAGGTGCAAGAAAAGGGTGAAGAATCTATTGGCAGTAAAAAAACACCTAATTCTTCTACCCCAAGTGGCCAAAAATGCTTCAAATGTCATGGTTTTGGGTATATCACATCAGATTGTCCAAATAGGAGGATTGTAACTTTGGTTGAAGATCATAGTGATGGAGGAGAAGACGAAACTGATGACGAACCAAAATACGATGATGATGAGGAAGAGATTACTTATGCTGATCATGGGAGAAAATGAAAAGGGAGCTAAAGAGAAAATATTTATCTCATAACTATAGGCAAGAGATCTTTCTCAAAATACATGATTTCAAGCAAAAAGATCTTAGTGTGGAGGAGTATACTGCAGAATTTGATAATTTGATGTTAAAAGGAGAACTTGTGGAACCGGAAGAGTAAACAATTGCAAGATACTTGGGAGGTATGAAGTATGAGATTGCTAAAATTGTTTAGCTACAGCAATATTGGTCGTTGAATGATGTGAGCAAACTAGCATTAAAAGTTGAAAAGCAACAGAAGTTTGAAAAGAGTTTTCAGTATGGCTCAAAAGAAGGCTACACAAAAGGAAGAAGTTCCAAGCCTACTGTCCAAAGCAAGGTGATATCGAAGGTGTAAGAAAAGGGTGAAGAATCTGCTGGCAGTAAAAAAACACCTAATTCTTCTACCCCAAGTGGCCGAAAATGCTTCAAATGTCATGGTTTTGGGTATATCGCATCAGATTATCCAAATAGGAGGATTGTAACTTTGGTTGAAGATCATAGTGATGGAGGAGAAGACGAAACTGATGACGAACCAAAATACGATGATGATGAGGAAGAGATTACTTATGCTGATCATGGTTTGTCTATTGTATTGCAACGTAGTTTACAAGTGTCATATGTGGCCGACGATGAAAGTTGGGTGAGAAAAAATGTGTTTCACACTAAATGCACTTCTCTTGGCAAAGTATGCTTGGTAATCATCGATAGCGACAGCTTTGAGAATGTGGTATCTTTGGAGATGGTACAGAAGCTAAAGTTGGACACCATCCCTCATCCGCATCCATACCAGTTATGTTGGCTGCAAAAAGGAAATGACATCAATGTAACTAAAAGATGTTTAGTTTCATTTTCTATTGGCAAGTATTATAAAGATGAAGTATGGTGTGATGTTGCTCCTATGGATGCTTGTCATCTGCTGCTGGGAAGACCTTGGCATTATGATAGAAGGGTGTTGTATGACGGCTACAAACATACTTATTCTTTTAAGGTGAATGAAAAGAAGATTATTTTAACTCCATTACAACCATCCGAAATCAGTGCACCAAAGAAGAAAGTTAACGCTTTTATGTCGTATGGTGAATGCAAAGGTGAATTAGACAAGGGTGGTCATGTTATGGCTCTACTAATAGTAGAAAAAAATGAACAACACGAGACACCAGAAATCATGAAACAAATCTTGGAAGAGTTTGAAGATGTTATACCAGAAGAGATTCCACATGGCCTTCCACCCTTGAGAGATATCCAGCATCACATTGATCTTATTCCAGGGGCTGTTCTACCTAATAAGGCAGCATATAGAATGAGTCCCAAGGAGCATAAAGAACTTCAAACGCAAGTTGATGAATTAGTTAAAAAAGGGTTAATCCGGGAGAGCATGAGTCCTTGTGCGGTTCCTGCCTTGTTAGTGCCTAAGAAGGATGGTTCTTGGAGAATGTGCGCGGATAGTTGCACCATCAACAAAATCACAGTGGACTATCGCTTTCCTATTCCAAGGTTAGATGATTTATTTGATCAATTGTGTGGTGCTTGTATTTTCTCAAAAATTGATTTGAGGAGTGGCTATCACCAAATAAGAATGAGGCCCGGAGATGAGTGGAAAACAGCATTTAAAACTAGAGAAGGTTTATATGAATGGTTGGTTATGCCATTTGGCCTATCTAATGCTCCTAACACCTTCATGAGATTTATGAATCACATACTTAAGCCATGCATTGGAATATTTGTTGTAGTTTATTTTGACGATATATTGGTGTACAGCAAGAGCGAAGAGGAGAATATGAATCATCTGAAAGAGATCTTTCTTATTTTGAGGCATCAAAAGCTTTATGCTAATCTAAAGAAGTGTGATTTATTTACTTCTAGTGTGGTGTTTCTGGGTTATATTGTTTCAAAAAATGGAATCATGATGGATCAAAGTAAGGTAGAGGCTATTCTCAGTTGGCCAACACCTGCTTTGTTGCATGATGTGAGGAGTTTCCTGTTAGAACCCTTGCAGATTCTAAACTTTGGGTTGATCTCTTTAGGGGATCGGCCTCCTTGGAACTCTATAGGGGTTCCTCCCTCCAAGTTGCTGCTCAAAGGCTGCAGAAAAGATTCATCTATTACTTATCAAAAGAGAAGGAATACATGGCTATTTATAGGGCTTCTAAACCCTAACTCCTAATATGACTCCTACTTAAGACTCTTGCTTCTAACCAACTTCTAATAGGACTCCTAGTCAAGACTCCTATTCCCTTACAACTCCTAATTCTTCTCTAAGAAAACACCTCCTACATGAATGCCCCTCTCAATTAGGACTCTCCTAGCTAGAGTCCTAACAGAATGTCCCTCTCAATTAGGACTCTCCTAACTAGAGTCCTAATAGTTTTACATGGATGTCCCTCTCAATTAGAACTCTCCTAGCTAGAGTCCTAACAGTTTTACATGAATGTCCCTCTCAATTAGGACTCTCCAAGCTAGAGTCCTAACAGACCCGCCCTCTTCAAATAAGCCTTGTCCTCGAGGCTGATGATTCATGAATTCTGAGAATTTGATCTTCAAGTCGTCATAGTTCTCCCAAGTGGCATCTTCTATTGGTAGGTTCGCCCAATGTATTAGAACTTCATTAGTGGGTCGTCGTCGTCGAGTCACAATCCGTCGATCAATAATGGCATTTCGCTGGGTCTGGAGTTCTCTTTGGGTAGTCATATTTGGTGGGTGGCTTTGGGCTGTCTCCAAGCACCTATTTACAACTGTCTCGCCGTCGATTTATGGGTGATATGCCATACTCCTTTTCAATTTAGTACCCTTATAGTGTAATTCTTTTGAGTCCCAATTATAATGAGCCACGGAGCTTGGTGCTTCCTCCAATTTTTTTATAATCTTACTAGTCTCTGAATCTTCCTGCCATTCCATCTTAATATCCTTAAGAAAGTTACTGGTCAGAAGTGAAATGGCCGGAACTTCAGCTTGCTCGGGTAGCTACGAAAGCGCATCTGCAAGAACATTCTCTTTCCCCTTTTTGTAAGTTATTTCATAATCAAATCTAAGAAGTTTTGTTACCCATTTTTGCTGCTCAGGGGATGATATCTTTCGCTCTAAAAAGTGCTTGAGGCTTTTATGGTCGATTTTAATTTGAAAACGTCGACCAATCAAGTAGGGTCTCCACCTCGTTGCTACGCGCACAATGGCAAGCATCTCCTTATCATATGTTGACTTATTTTGATGGGAGGGAGATAATGCCCTGCTAGTGTATGTGAATGGTTGACCATCTTGCATGAGAATGGCTCCAATTCCGACTCCAAATGTGTCAGCCTCAATAATGAAGGGTCGGTTGAAATCTGGTAGTGTTAGCACCGGCGTCGTCGTTATGGCTGCCTTAAGTTTCTTGAAGGCAGCGGAGGCTTTGTCCGACCATTGGAAGACATCTTTTTTCAGTAAGAAAGTAACTGGTGCACTAGTCTCTCCATAGTTTTTCACGAACTTGCAGTAGTAGCTTGTTAAACCCAGAAAGCCATGTAGCAATTTATTGTTTCTCGGGGTTGGCCAGTTTTGCATTACTTTAATTTTGAAGGGGTCCACTGTCACACCTTCCTCTGATATGATATGCCCAAGATATCCCACCTTTTGTTGAAGAAAGTAAAAATTCGTAGTGGCCGCTGTGTGTTCGTAAGGCGGTTTTCGGTATGACTTCTTCGTACACTCGTATTTGATAATACCCGGATCGAAGGTCCATCTTTGTAAAGATTTGTGCTCCCTTTCATCTAGCAATTCATCTACTACTGGAATAGGGTATTTATCCTTGATGGTTATGCTATTGAGAGCTTGGTAATCAATGCATATTTGCCATGTTCCGTCCTTCTTGTGTACAAGTAGCACCGGTGAAGAGTAGAGGTTGCAACTCGACCGAATAACTCCTATTTCGAGCATCTCTTTTATAATCCCTTCTATTTCATCCTTCTAGAGATGTAGATACTGATATGACCAAGTATTTGCTGAAGATTTGCCAGGAAGAATCATTATATAATGATCATGCCGACGGGTAAGAGGTAGGTTGCGCGGTTCGTCAAATATATCTGAAAATTCAGCAAGCAAAGGAAATAGATTTGGATCTTCAAATTTGGTTGGCTCTCCATTAGTTTGCTACTCAAGTTGTACCAAAAAGCCGCTGAATGCTTTATGCAAAACCTTCTCCATTTGTTGTGTGCAAATCGTCATTACGTCGCCCTCACGTTTCCCGTGCAGTATCACTTGTTTCTCCTTACTGTAAAATTTTATAATTAGTTGCATAAAATTCTAAGAAATATCACCTAATGTCATCAACCATTTAATTCTGAGTATGGCCTCATGATCATCAAGAGGGAGGAGGAAGAAATCTGCAATTATCCCTTGGTCCTGCAGCAATAGTTTCACTTGCGGGCACCTATGATCACACTTCAAAATCCGTCCGTTGGCGACCTTAACGGCAAACCTGCTGCAATTCTCAATAGGTAAGTTCATATGGACAGCAACCTTACTGTTTAGGAAGTTATTAGTGCTGCCCGTGTCGATGAGAACAGTGATCAGTTGTTGTTTGAGAAGGCCTCCAACTTTCATAGTTTGCGGATTTGAGTAGCCAGCTAGTGTATGTACCGTAACTTCGGTTGGTTGTGGCTCTTCTTCTGCATCTTCTTCTTTATGTTCAAGGCTCTCTTTTGGATGTTCAATGACCTCTTCTTCTATCGGTTCAATCATAAGAAGTCCCCCTTTACTATAGTGATGCTCATGGCTCCACGGCTCGTCACAATGCCAACATAACCCCTTCGCATATCGCTCCCGAAGCTCTTCTCTTGTTAACCTCTTTGGTGTGGGGACTTGGTCGAAAGTAGGGGGGGCTAAGGGCTTCAATATTACTGGTTGAGGAGCAACCCTAGTCCTCCGAGCTTCATGATTCAATTGCTCCTCTTGATGTCGTGCGAAAGAGATGGCTGCCATAAGCGTATACGGTTGTCACGCTTTAACTTCTCCTCGGATCTCCGACTTCAAGCCCTCAATGAAGGTCCTCAATAGTTGTTTTTGAGATCAATCACGAGTTTGATTAGATAACCTTTCAAACCTGGTTTGGTACTCCTGAATGGTGGAGGTTTGTTGGATCTTTGCTAGTTGTTCGTCAATATTCTCGTAATCGGTTGGTCTGAAGCGAATCAGCAGTCCTTCTTTGAATTGACGCCATGAAAGGACTCCATAAGTATTTTCAAACCAGTTAAACCACTGTATAGCATCCCCTTCAAGATGTATAGCTGCAATTTTCACCATAGATACATTCGCGGTTTTGTGGTACCGAAAATATCGCTCCGCGCGCGAGATCCAACCAATCGGGTCTCCTTCTTCCCATCTAGGGAAGTCCACTCTCATGCATTGATAGTTGGGGTTGGTCATAGAGCCTACCCTCCCTTGGAAGTCATATCTTCGGGTTTGGTGTGATTGGGCAAAGCTCTCTCCTTGATATGATTTCTTCGGGCTTAGTGGTCGGCCCAATCTGAGTTTGGTAAAGAGCGTCCGAATCTTATCCTCCATTCGCGCCTCCAAGGTTTCGAATTTAGCATTGATTGCCTCCTTAGATGCCATAGTATATGACCCCAAATCAATGATGTTAAGATCTCTCTTTTGCTGTTGGGTTAAAGGCATGTATAGGTTGAGAGAAGTGATGGTCGAAAGTGTTGGTGGATTGGTGGATGTAGGCTGCGGTTTAGGCTTGGTTTGTGGCTGATTTGGGTGCAGTTTGAGGGTGTGGTTTGGTAGAGTTTTAGGGCTGTGGATGAAAGTGTTGGATCTGTGGTAGATGGTAGCAAAGGTTTGACAGAAATCCATGGAAGTTGCAGCAAGTATGTGCTATCTTGTAAGAGTAGAATTGTCGTCGAAGAAACAACGGTTTCTCGACGTAATTTCCACCAAAAACTTGAGAGAATTGAGGAGGGAATTGATAGAAAAATCACAGTTTATATGACAGCAAGGATATCTAATTTAATTAAGAAAATTTCGGTAGTATAAGAGCAAGGAAATTGGTGCAAGTTGCAATTGCAGAATTATCGTCGAAAAATTTCAGCGGGTTACGATGAAAATTTGCAGCAATATAAAATCATTTTTAGAGATGAATTTCTTAATAGATCAATCTTAGATGGAAGCCAAGATGATCTATGAAGTGTATAAGAAATTTTATTCAAAAAAGATTGCAAATAGATGGGTTAAGGCAACGATATGCAGCTGAAATTTTCTGCAGCATAGATTTTCAAGTGCAGCAGATTGGACATAAAAGATCAGTAGTTTATATTAAGAATTTTTCGATGAAACCAAAGGGAAATCTACTGTTAGGAAGTGTCAAAGATGTCATAAAAATTTCGTAGAAATTTGGATAGAAAAAGCACAGTAGTAAGATCAAACAGATGGTGCTATGCGGCTTGAATTCTACAATTCAAGTGCAGCAGATTAGACATAAAATATCAGTAGTTTATATTGAGAAATTTTTTGATGAAACCAAAGGAAAATCCACTGTTAAGAAGTGTCAAAGATGTCATAAAAATTTCGTAGAAATTTGGATAGAAAAAGCACAGTAGCAAGATCAAACAGATGGTGTTATGCGGTTGGAATTCTGCAATGTATCTTTCGTCGTAGAGATGAAAACTTTGTGACGAAAAGTTTATGTAGCAACATAGGAATGATTTTTTTTTTTTTTTTTGGATTTTCGAATAAGGATAACTAAATTGCGGCAATAGTAAGGTAGGAAACTAGAACCTGTTGCAATTCACGGGGAGATCAAAGGATGATCCGTGGTGGTAGAGATGATGACGGAATTCGGTGACGAACTTTTAAGCAATTGTGGGAATTGCTTTGGATGGATGTAGAGGGTTGATGGATGGCTGTGGAAGGGCAGCGAGACACCAAGAACGCTGCTCTGATACCAGGTGTTAGAACCCTTGCAGATTCTAAACTTGGAGTTGATCTCTTTAGGGGATCGGCCTCCTTGGAACTCTATAGGGGTTCCTCCCTCCAAGTTGCTACTCAAAGGCTACAGAAAAGATTCATCTATTGCTTATCAAAAGAGAAGGAATACATGGCTATTTATAGGGCTTCTAAACCCTAACTCCTAATAGGACTCCTACTTAAGACTCTTACTTCTAACCAACTCCTAATAGGACTCCTAGTCAAGACTCCTATTCCCTTACAACTCCTAATTCTTCTCTAAGAAAACACCTCCTACATGAATGCCCCTCTCAATTAGGACTCTCCTAGCTAGAGTCCTAACAGTTTTACATGGATGTCCCTCTCAATTAGGACTCTCCTAGCTAGAGTCCTAACATTCCCATGGCTTAACTTCGTTTTACAGAAGATTTATCAAGGGTTTCAGCTCTATTGTCGCTCCAATCACCGAATGTCTAAAATTTGATAAATTCAAATGGACTAGTGAGGCTAACTATGCTTTTGAGCTTTTGAAAAGAAAGGTTACTGAAGCTCCTATCTTAGTTCTACCAAATTTTGATAATGTGTTTGAAGTTGAATGTGATGCATCTAATGTGGGAATTGGTGCTGTTTTGAGTCAAGACGGAAGGCCCATTGCATTTTTTAGTGAAAAGCTGAATGATACAAGAAAGAAATACTCTACTTATGATAAGGAGTTTTATGCGATTTATCGAGCTTTGTCTCATTGGAGTCAATATCTTCTTGCTAAGCCATTTGTTCTATATTCTGATCATGTGGCGTTAAAGTTCATTAATCACCCTCATAACCTAAACAAGAGGCATGCAGCTTGGGTGGAGTTTTTACAATCTTACAACTTTACAATCAAGCACAAATCTAGTGTTTAAAATGTAGTTGCTAACGCATTGAGCAGAAAGCATTCTTTATTATCAGCAATGGAAGTCAAAGTGGTTGGATTTGAAACATTCAAAGATCTATATAAGAATGATGTGGATTTTGGCTCGATATGGCAGAATTGTAAATCAGGTTCCTTTCAACAATTTTTTATCTTTGATGGTTTTCTTTTTCGAGCTAATGCTCTGTGTGTTCCATCTTGTTCTTTGAGACAAGTAATTCTAGCTGAAGCTCATGGTGGTGTTTTGGGCGGACATTTCGGTAGGGACAAGACTCTAGCTCTTGTTCAATCAAATTTCTACTGGCCTAAAATGTTCAGAGATGTGGATAGGCATGTGAAGCAATGCCGATTGTGTCATTTGGCAAAAACAAGAAGTCAAAATTCTGGTTTGTACACTCCATTGCTAAGGCCAAATGCTCCATGGGAGGATGTGAGTCTTGATTTCGTTTTGGGACTGCCAAGAACTCAAAGGAACAAGGATTCTATCATGGTTGTTGTTGACAGATTTTCAAAAATGTCTCACTTTGTTCCATGCAATAAATCAAATGATGCATCTCATATTGCTGATTTATATTTTAAGGAGATTGTTAAATTGCATGGTATTCCAAGAACTATGGTGTCTGATCGAGATTCAAAATTTGTTAGTCATTTTTGGAGAACTCTTTGGAGGAAGCTGGATACTTCTTTGAATTTCAGCAACTCGCATCATCCACAAACCGATAGGCAAACTGAGGTAACAAACCGAAGCTTGGGAAATTTGCTTAGAAGCTATGTTGGCAAGAATATTAAGCAATGGGATGTCATTCTTCCACAAATTGAGTTTGCCTACAATCGTTCTATGCATCATAGTCTTGGTAAGAGTCCTTTTGAGGTAGTTTACAGTGCTAATCCTACTAGTCCTTTGGACTTAATCCCTCATTCTACAACAAAGCAATTTAGTGGAGATGCTAATGAAAGAGCTAAGCAGATAAAGAAGCTACATGAGGGTGTGAAAGCAACCATTGAGAAACAAAATGAGAGGCACATGCAAGTTGCTAACAAACATAAAAAACTTATGGAGTTTAATGCAGGTGATTTGGTTTGGATTCATCTAAGGAAGGAGAGGTTTCCGCCGGGAAAATTTGAAAAACTGAAACCTAAGGCTGATGGTCCATTCAAGGTGCTTAAGAGAATTGGCAACAATGCTTATGAGATTGAGCTACCTAAAGATTATGGAGTATCCCAACATTTAATGTGGCTGACTTAAGTCCTTTTTATAATCATGAAGACGAAACAAACAAGAACTTGAGGACAAGTCTTTTTCAACCAGGGGAGATTCACACGGGAGTGTCTAATTTGCTACAATCTTCTCATATGGATCATACTGATAATATGATTTTTTTTCAGCCAACAATATTGCTACATAATCTTCAACTCAACCTACTCAGATAAGACAGCTCATCAGCATATTCCTAGCACAAAGGAATAAATTAATGGAGATGGTTGGCAGTTGTAAAGCTTTTCTTCATGGCTAAGGAATTCATTAATGGAGTTGGTTGGTAGCTGTAAAGCACTTAATTTCGAAATTTCCTATGCATGAAGGGTTGTTTCATGCACTAGTATTTTAGGGTTTAGGGCTTAGAAGAGGGTTTAGAAAATGGAGGATATTGGCAGAAGCTCTCTTGGAGTGCTCTTTGAACTCTGTATCTCTTGGATGCGTCCTTGAGTGGTGAGTCTTTTGCTTTCAGTTTTGTAACCTTGTTTATTATCATTAGGGTGGTGATCTTCTGTATCCCTTTTGATTTTTAAACTTGGTGGTGAGCTATATATCGTTTTATCGAAGTTTCTTCAAAAGTGTGTTTCTTGCCTTTTGTGACATTTTCTATCTGAACAACTGTTATATCGGTGTTCTTTCGGAATTCCATTCTGCATTTTTACCCTCCCCGGTATCAAATAGTCATGTATTCCTCCTCTTTTGATAAGCAATAGATGAATCTTTTCTGTAGCTTTTGAGCAACAATTTGGAGGGAGGAACCCCTATAGAGTTCCAAGGAGGCCGATCCCCTAAAGAGATCAACCCCAAGTTTAGAATCTGCAAGTGACACGGGAGTATCTAATTTACTACAATCTGATTATATGAGCCTTGATTATGATCTAGTATCTTTTTCAGTCAATAATGATGCCTCATAATCTTTATCTCAGCACACTCAAATATGACAGCTCATCAGCATATTCTCTGCACAAAGTTAAAGCTGTTTCAAGGTGCTTTTGTTCAAGACAAAGGAATGCATTAAAGGAGTTGGTTGGCAGTTGTGAACATTTCTTCATTACCAATGAGTGTATTAAAATAGTTGGTTAGTAGCTGTAAACACTTAATTTCGAAATTCCGAAGGGTTGTTTCATGCACTAGTATTTATTTTGGTGTTTAGGACTTAGAAAGGATTTTTAGAAACTGATAATATCTGGGCAGAAGCTCTTAGAGAAACCCTTAAACTCGTGAGTCTCTTGGATGCGTCCTTGAGTGGTGAGTCTTTTGTTTTCTAGTTCTGTATCCTCGTGTAATTTCCGTTGGGTGGTGAACTCTCTGTATCCCATTGCGATTTTAAACTTGGTGGTGAGCTACTTTTCATTTTTATCTAAGCTGCTACGTTAGTGCTACTGGTATCGGTTCTTCCTTGTCTACTATGACATTTTCTATCTGAACAAATTTTCCATCAGTGTTATTTGGAAATCCATTCTGCACTTTTACCCTCCCCGGTATCAGTTTGGTATCAGAGCTAAAGGCTAGAGGTCATGACAAGGCGGAATGGAAAAGATATAGTTGGTGAAGGTAGCGACCATGGAGATGACGCTGAGTCGTTGAGGCTGCAGCTACAAAAATTGCTGCGTAGCCTACAAGAAAAAAATGAAATAATCGATGAACTTCAAAGTAGACACAACCAGCATAAAAATGACGCTCGACAGTTTACTTCTGATGATGAAACACCTCATCTTCCAAGGGAGTCAAGAAGATGTCGGAGAAGAAATGAAGTCCAAGACGAGTGGCAGAATAAATATAATCCCAGATTTGATATTCCAGAATTTGAAGGGAAAATAAATGTTGATGACTTTATCGATTGGCTTAATATAGTAGAAAGAATCTTCGATTTTCATGAACCATTAGAACAAAAGAAGGTCGAACTTGTGGCACTCAAACTCAGGCGGAATGCATCTTTTTGGTGGGAAAATCTGAAGAAACAAAGAGAACGTGAGGGGAAGAGTAAGATCGTTACATAGGAGAAAATGAAAAGGGTGCTAAAGAGAAAATATTTACCTGATAATTATAGACAAGAGATCTTTCTCAAAATACATGATTTCAAGCAAAAAGATCTTAGTGTGGAGGAGTACACTGCAGAATTTGATAATTTGATGTTAAAAGGAGAGCTTGTGGAACCGGAAGAGCAAACAATTGCAAGATACTTAGGAGGTCTGAAGTATGAGATTGCTAAAGTTGTTCAGCTACAGCCATATTGGTCTTTAAATGATGTGAGCAAGCTGACATTAAAAGTTGAAAAGCAATAGAAGTTTGAAAAGAGTTTTCGGTATGGCTCAAAAGAAGGCTACACAAAAGGAGGAAGTTCCAAGCCTACTATCCAAAGCAAGGTGATATCAAAGGTGCAAGAAAAGGGTGAAGAGTCTGCTGGCAACAAAAAAACACCTAATTCTTCTACCCCAAGTGGTCGAAAATGCTTCAAATGTCATGGTTTTGGGCATATTGCTTCGTATTGTCCAAATAGGAGGATTCTAACTTTGGTTGAAGATCATAGTGTTGGAGGCGAAAATGAAGCTGACGACGAACCAAAATACGATGATGATGAGGAAGAGATTACTTATGCTGATCATGGTTTGTCTATTGTATTGCAACGTAGTTTACAAGTGTCATATGTGGCCGACGATGAAAGTTGGGTGAGAAAAAATGTGTTTCACACTAAATGCACTTCTCTTGGCAAGGTGTGCTTGGTGATCATCGACAGTGGCAGTTTTGAGAACGTGGTTTCTTTGGAGATGGTGCAGATGCTGAAGTTGTATACGATCCCTCATCCACATCCATACCAATTATGTTGGTTGCAAAAAGGAAATGACATCAAGGTAACTAAAAGATGTTTAGTTTCATTTTATATTGGCAAGTATTATAAAGATAAAGTGTGGTGTGATGTTGCCCCTATGGATGCTTGTCATTTACTATTGGGAAGACCTTGGCAATATGATAGAAGAGTGTTGTATGATGGTTATAAATATACTTATTCTTTTAAAGTGAATGAAAAGAAGATTATCTTAGCTCCATTACAACCTTCCGAAATCAGTGCACCAAAGAAGGAAGTTAGTGCTTTTATTTCTTATAGAGAATGCAGATATGAATTGGACAAGGGCGGTCATGTTTTGGCCCTAATGGTAGTAGAGGAGAACGAACAACATAAGGAGACACCGAAAATCATGCAACCAATTCTAGAAGAATTTCAAAATGTTATACCGGAAGAGATTCCACATGACCTTCCACCTTTGAGAGACATTCAACATCACATTGATCTTATTCCGGGGGCTGTTCTACCTAATAAGGTTGCGTATAGAATGAGTCCTAAAGAACATGAAGAACTTCAAAGGCATGTTGATGAATTGGTTAAAAAAGGGTTAATCCGGGAGAGCATGAGTCCTTGTGCGGTTCCTGCTTTGTTAGTGCCTAAGAAGGATGGTTCTTGGAGAATGTGCGTGGACAGTCGCACCATCAACAAAATCACAGTGGACTATCGCTTTCCTATTCCAAGGTTAGATGACTTACTTAATCAATTGTGTGGTGCTTGTATTTTCTCAAAAATTGATTTGAGGAGTGGCTATCACCAAATAAGAATGAGGCCCGGAGATGAGTGAAAAACAGCGTTTAAAACTAGAAAAGGCTTATATGAATGGTTGGTTATGCCATTTGGACTATCTAATGCTCCTAGCACATTCATGAGATTTATGAAACACATACTTAAGCCATGCATTGGAATATTTGTTGTAGTTTATTTTGACGATATATTGGTGTACAGCAAGAGTGAAGAGGAGCATATGAGTCATCTGAAAGAAATCTTTCTTATTTTGAGGCAGCAAAAACTTTATGCTAATCTAAAGAAATGTGATTTCTTTACTTCTAGTGTGGTGATTTTGGGGTATGTTGTTTCAAAAGATGGAATCATGATGGATCAAAGTAAGGTTGAAGCTATTCTCAATTGGCCAACACCTGCTTCATTACATGATGTGAGGAGTTTCCATGGCTTAACATTTTTTTATAGAAGATTCATCAAGAGTTTCAGCTCTATTGTTGCTCCAATCACCGAATGTCTGAAATGTGACAAATTCAAATGGACTAGTGAGGCTAACGATGCTTTTGAGCTTTTGAAAAGAAAGGTTACTGAGGCTCCTATCTTAGTTCTACCAAATTTTGATAATGTGTTTGAAGTTGAATGTGATGCATCTAATGTGGGAATTGGTTCTGTTTTGAGTCAAGACGGAAGGCCCATTGCATTTTTTAGTGAAAAGCTGAATGATACAAGAAAGAAATACTCTACTTATGATAAGGAGTTTTATGCGATTTATCAAGCTTTGTCTCATTGGAGTCAATATCTTCTCGCCAAGCCATTTGTTCTATATTCTGATCACGAGGCGTTAAAGTTCATTAATCATCAGCACAAGCTAAACAAGAGGGATGCAGCTTGGGTTGAGTTCTTACAATCTTACAACTTTACAATCAGGCACAAATCTGGTGTTCAAAATATAGTTGCTGATGCATTGAGCAGAAAGCATTCTTTATTATCAGCAATGGAAGTCAAAGTGGTTGGATTTGAAACATTCAAAGATCTATATGAGAATGATATGGATTTTGGCTCGATATGGTAGAATTGCAAATCAGGTTCCTTTCAACAATTTTCGATCTTTGATGGTTTTCTTTTTCGAGCTAATGCTTTATATGTTCCAACTTGTTCTTTGAGACAAGTAATTCTAGCTGAAGCTCATGGTGGTGTTTTGGGAGGACATTTCGGTAGGGACAAGACTCTAGCTCTTGTTCAATCAAATTTCTACTGGCCTAAAATGTTTAGAGATGTGGATAGACATGTGAAGCAATGCCGATTATGTCATTTGGCAAAAACAAGAAGTCAAAATTCTGGGTTGTATACTCCATTGCCAGTGCCAAATGCTCCATGGGAGGATGTGAGTCTTGATTTCGTTTTGGGATTGCCAAGAACTCAAAGGAACAAGGATTCTATCATGGTTGTTGTTGATAGATTTTCAAAATTGTCTCACTTTGTTCCATGCAATAAATCAAATGATGCATCTCATATTGCTGATTTATATTTTAAGGAGATTGTTAAATTGCATGGTATTCCAAGAACTATGGTGTCTGATCGAGATTCAAAATTTGTTAGTCATTTTTGGAGAACTCTTTGGAGGAAGCTGGGTACTTCTTTGAATTTCAGTAGCTTGCATCATCCACAAACCGATGGGCAAACTGAGGTAACAAACCGAAGCTTGGGAAATTTACTTAGAAGCTATGTTGGCAAGAATATTAAGCAATGGGATGTCATTCTTCCACAAATTGAGTTTACTTACAATCGTTCTATGCATCATAGTATTGGTAAGAGTCCTTTTGAGGTAGTTTATGGTGCTAATCCTGCTGGTCCTTTGGACTTAATCCCTCACTCTATAACAAAGCAATTTAGTGGAGATGCTGATGAAAGAGCTAAGCAGATAAAGAAGCTGCATGAGGGTGTGAAAGCAACCATTGAGAAGCAAAATGAGAGGTACATGCATGCTGCCAACAAATACAGAAAACATGTGGAGTTTAATGCAGGTGATTTGGTCTGGATTCATCTAAGGAAGGAGAGGTTTCCACCGGGCAAATTTAGAAAATTGAAACCAAAGGCTGATGGTCCATTCAAGGTGCTTAAGAGAATTGGCAGAAATGCTTATGAGATAGAGCTACCTGAAGATTACGGAGTATCCCCAACATTTAATGTGGCTGATTTGAGTCCTTTTTATAATCATGTTGATGAATCAAACGAAGACTTGAGGACAAGTCTCATTCAACCAGGGGAGATTGACACGGGAGTGTCTAATTTACTACAATCTGATTATATGAGCCTTGATTATGATCTAGTATCTTTTTCAGTCAATAATGATGCCTCATAATCTTTATCTCAGCACACTCAAATATGACAGCTCATCAGCATATTCTCTGCACAAAGTTAAAGCTGTTTCAAGGTGCTTTTCTTCAAGACAAAGGAATGCATTAAAGGAGTTGGTTGGCAGCTGTGAACATTTCTTCATTACCAATGAGTGCATTAAAATAGTTGGTTAGTAGCTGTAAACACTTAATTTCGAAATTCCCTATGCATGAAGGGTTGTTTCATGCACTAGTATTTATTTTGGTGTTTAGGACTTAGAAAGGATTTTTAGAAACTGATGATATCTAGGCAGAAGCTCTTAGAGAACCTCTTAAACTCTGTATCTCTTGGATGCGTCCTTGAGTGTTGAGTCTTTTATTTTCTAGTTCTGTATCCTCGTTTAATTTCCGTTGGGTGGTGAACTTTCTATATCCCATTGCGATTTTAAACTTGGTGGTGAGATACTTTTCATTTTTATCTAAGCTGCTTCGTTAGTGCTTCTGGTATCAGTTCTTCCTTGTCTACTGTGACATTTTCTATCTGAACAAATTTTCCATCAATGTTATTTGAAAATCCATTCTGCACTTTTACCCTCCCCGGTATCAGCAAGGGTTCTAACACCTGGTATCAGAGCAGCGTTCTTGGCATCTCGCTGCCCTTCCACAGCCATCCATCAACCCTCCACAACCATCCAAAGCAATTCCCACAATTGCTTAAAAGATCATCACCAAATTCCGCCATCATCTCCACCACCGCGGATCATCCTTTGATATCCCCGTGAATTGCAATAGGTTCTGGTTTCCTACCTTACTGCTGCTGCAATTTAGTTATCCTTATTCGAAAATCCAAAAAAAAAAAAATTGTTCCTATATTGCTGCATAAACTTTTCGTCACAAAGTTTTCATCTCTACGACGAAAGATACATTGCAGAATTCCAGCCGCATAGCACCATCTGTTTGATCTTGTTACTGTGCTTTTTCTATCCAAATTTCTACGAAATTTTTATGACATCTTTGACACTTCCTAACAGTATATTTCCCTTTGGTTTCATCAAAAAATTCTCAATATAAACTACTGATCTTTTATGTCCAATCTGCTACACTTGAATTGTAGAATTCAAGTCGCATAGCACCATCTGTTTGATCTTGCTACTATGCTTTTTCTATCCAAATTTCTATGAAATTTTTATGACATCTTTGACACTTCCTAACAGTAGATTTCTCTTTGGTTTCATCGAAAAATTCTCAATATAAACTACTAATCTTTTATGTCCAATCTGCTGCACTTGAAAATCTATGCTGTAGAAAATTTCAGCTGCATATTGTTGCCTTAACCTATCTATTTGTAATCTTTTTTGAATGAAATTTCTTATACACTTCATAAATCATCTTGGCTTCAATCTAAGATTGATCTATTAAGAAATTCATCTTTAAAAATGATTTTATGTTGCTGTAAATTTTCGTCATAACCCGTTGAAATTTCTCGACGAGAATTCTGCAATCGTAACTTGCACCAATTTCCTTGCTGTTATAGTGCCAAAATTTTCTTGACTAAATTAGATATCCTTGCTGTCATATAAACTATGATTTTGCTATCAATTCCCTCCTCAATTCTCTCAATTTTTTGGTGGAAATTACATCGAGAAACCGTCGTTTCTTCGATGACAATTCTACTCTTACAAGACAGCACATACTTGCTGCAACTTCCACGGATTTCTGTCAAACCTTTGCTACCATCTATCACAGATCCAAAACTTTCATCCACAGCCCTAAAATTCTACCAAACCACACCCTCAAATTGCACCCAAAATAGCCACAAAACAAGCCTAAACCGCAGCCTACATCCACCAATCCACCAACCCTTTCGACCATCACTTCTCTCAACCTATACATACCTTTAACCCAACAGCAAAAGAGATATCTTAACATCATAGATTTGGGGCCATATACTATGGCATCTAAGGAGGCAATCATTGCTAAATTCGAAGCCTTGGAGGCGCGAATGGAGGATAAGATTCGGACGCTCTTTACCGAACTCAGATTTGGCCGACCACTAAGCCCGAAGAAATCATATCAATGAGAGAGCTTTGCCCAATCACACTAAGCCCGAAGAGATGACTTCAAAGGGAGGGGAGGCTCTATGACCAACCCCAACTATCCATGCATGAGAGTGGACTTCCCTAGATGGGAAGAAGGAGACCTGATTGGTTAGATCTCGCACGCGGAACGATATTTTCGGTACCACAAAATCGCGGATGTATCTATGGTGAAAATTATAGCTACACATCTTGAAGGGATGCTATACAGTGGTTTGACTAGTTTGAACATACTTATGGAGTCCTTTCATGGTGACAATTCAAAGAAGGACTACTAATTCGCTTTAGACTAATCGATTACGAGAATATTGACGGACAACTAGCAAAGATCCGACAAACCTCTACCATTCAGGAGTACCAAACCAGGTTTGAAAGGTTATCTAATTAAACTCATGATTGGTCTCAAAAACAGCTATTGAGGACCTTTATTGAGAGCTTGAAGCCGGAGATCCGAGGAGAAGTTAAAGCGCGACAACCGTATACGCTTATGGCAGCCATCTCTTTCGCACGACATCAAGAGGAGCAATTGAACCATGAAGATCGAAGGACTAGGGTCGCTCCTCAACCAGTAATATTGAAGCCCTTAGCCCCCCCTACTGTCGACCAAGTCCCTACACCAAAGACGTTAACAACAGAAAAGCTTCGGGAGCGATATGCGAAGGGGTTATGTTGGCATTGTGACGAGCCGTGGAGTCGTGAACATCGCTGTAGTAAAGGGGGACTTCTTATGATTGAACCGATAGAAGAAGAGGTCATTGAACATCCAAAAGAGAGCCTTGAACATGAAGAAGAAGATGCAGAAGAAGAGTCACAACCGACAGAAGTTACGATACATACACTAGCTAGCTACTCAAACCCGCAAACGATGAAAGTTGGAGGCCTTCTCAAATAACAACTGAGCACTGTTCTCATCGACACGAGCAGTACTACTAACTTCCTAAATAGTAAGCTTGCTGTTCGGATAGCATTACCTATTGAGAATCACTGCAGGTTTGATGTTAAGGTCACCGACGGACAGATTTTGAATTGTGATCGTAGGCGCCAGTAGGAGAAACTATTACTGCAGGACCAAGAAATAATTGCATATTTCTTCCTTCTCCCTCTTAACAATCATGAGGCCATGCTCAGAATTAAATGGTTGATGATATTAGGTGATGTTTCCTAGAATTTTTTGAAACTAATTATGAAATTTTACAGTAAGGAGAAACAGGTGACATTACACGGGAAACGTGGGAGCGACATAATAACGATTTGCACACAGAAGGTTTTGCATAAAGCATGCAGTGGCTTTTTGGTACAACTTGAGCAGCAAACTAAGGGAGAGCCAACAAAATTTGAAGATCCAAATCTATTTCCTTTGCTTGCTGAATTTTCAGATATATTTGACGAACCGTGCAACCTACCTCTTACCCATCGGCATGATCATTATATAACGATTCTTCCAGGAAAATCTACAGTAAATGCTCAGCCATATCAGTATCCACATCTCCAAAAGGATGAAATAGAAAGGATTGTAAAAGAGATGCTCAAAACAAGAGTTATTCGGCCATGTTGCAGCCCCTACTCTTAACTAGTGCTCCTCATACGAAAGAAGGATGGAATATGGCGATTATGTGTTGATTACCGAGCTCTCAATGGCATAACCATCAAGGATAAATACCTTATTCCAGTAGTAGATGAGTTGCTAAGGGAGCACAAATCTTCACAAAGCTGGACCTTCGATCCGGGTATCATCAAATATGAGTATGCGAAGAAGACATACCGAAAACCACATTTTGAACACACAACAACCACTATGAATTTTTGCTTTCTTCAAAAGAAGGTGGAATATCTTAGGCATATCATATCAGAGGAAGGTGTGGCAGTAGACCCCTTCAAAATTGGAGCAATACAAAACTGGCTGACCCCGAGGAACATAAAATTACTACATGGCTTTCTGGGTTTAACAAGCTACTACTGCAAGTTCGTGAAAAACTATAGAGAGATTAGTGCACCAGTTACTTCCTTACTGAAAAAATATATCTTCCAATGGTCGGACAAAGCCTCCATTGCCTTCAATAAACTTAAGGCAACCATGACGACGACGCCGGTGCTAACACTACCAGATTTCAACCGACCCTTCATTATTGAGGCCGACACATCTGGAGTCAGAATTGGAGCCATTCTCATGCAAGATGGTCGACCACTCGCATACACTAGCAAGGCATTATCTCCCTCCTATCAAAATAAGTCAACATATGAAAAGGAGATGCTCGCCATTGTGCGCGCAGCAACGCGGTGGAGACCCTGCTTGATTGGTCGACGATTTCAAATTAAAATCGACCAAAAAAGCCTTAAGTACTTTTTGGAGCGAAAGATATCATCCCCTGAGCAGCAAAAATGGGTAACAAAACTTCTTAAATTTGATTATGAAACAACTTACAAAAAGGGGAAAGAGAATGTTCTTGTAGATGCGCTTTCGCAGCTACCCGAGCAAGCTGAAGTTTCGGTCATTTTACTTCCAACCAGTGATTTTCTTGAGGATATTAAGATGGAATGGCAGGAAGATTCGAAGACCAGTAAGATACAAAAAAAATTAGAGGAAGCACCAAGCTCCATGGCTCATTACAATCGGGACTCAAAAGAATTATGCTATAAAGGACGCATTGTGCTTGCGACAAATTCTACTTGCATCTTCAAGAGCAGATTTTGGACAAAGTTATTCCATATGCAGGGTACTAAATTGAAAAGGAGTACGACATATCACCCACAAACCAACAGCCAGCCGGAAGTTTTAAACAGGTGCTTGGAGACAGCCAAAAGCCACCCACCAAATATGACTACCCAAAGAGAACTCCAGACCCAGCCATGTGCCATTATTGATCGACGGATCGTGACTCGACGACGACGACCCACTAATGAAGTGCAAATATAGTGGGCGAACCTACCAATAGAAGATGCCACTTGGGAGAACTATAACGACTTGAAGATCAAATTCCCAGAATTCACGAATCATCAACCTCGAGGACAAGGCTGATTTGAAGAGGGCAGGTATGTTAGGACTCTAGCTTGGAGAGTCCTAATTGAGAGGGACATTCATGTAAAAATGTTAGGACTCTAGCTAGGAGAGTCCTAATTGAGAGGGACATTCATATAAAAATATTAGGACTCGAGACTCTAGCTAGGAGAGTCCTAATTGAGAGGGACATTCTGTTAGGACTCTAGCTAGGAGAGTCCTAATTGAGAGGGGCACTCATGTAGGAGGTTTTTTCTTAAAGAAGAATTAGGAGTTGTAAAGGAATAGGAGTTTTAAGTAGGAGTCCTATTAGGAGTTGGTTAGAAGTATGAGTCTTGAGTAGGAGTCCTATTAGGAGTTAGGGTTTAGAAGCCCTATAAATAGTCATGTATTCCTCCTCTTTTGATAAGCAATAGATGAATCTTTTCTGCAGCCTTTGAGCAGCAACTTGGAGGGAGGAACCCCTATAGAGTTCCAAGGAGGCCGATCCCCTAAAGAGATCAACCCCAAGTTTTGAATCTGCAAGGGTTCTAACTGTAATGTATCGAGAAAATCTGATTGTTAGGATCAAGAAAATTCAAAATTGAAATTTGACTCTTTCTTGCATTCGGACAAGGTTTTGTTATAGATATTCAATTACAATCATGAAGGTAAGGCATGCTCATCATCATGGTAGTACGATGGCAAGTTTACAATTTTAGGACACACATGCTAGTAATTTTGAGATGTTCAAGAAAGCAATTCCTTTTCTTTTGAGAAGTGTAATTATTTTTTTCTCCTTTTTTTGAATTATATGAGCTAGCAAATTAGCTTTCAAGCATGTTTTGCTCCCCCTTTGTCATTGTCAAAAAGAAGGGAAGACCCTTTACGTTGATTTCTAAATTATGACAAAGGTAAATAGCATTGATGAAAATTCAAGTCTTGAATGTCAAAACAATTATTTTATCATGAATATTTCATCATTGCATGCATCATTATCATCATATATATTTTTAAAACATATAAATTCATTATTATATGATTCCAAATCATCATTCCTATTATTTCAATCATTGTTTCAATCATCTTTATAGCTTATAGCTTATCAGTATAGATAAAGCTATTTGTAGAAACTTTACACATAATCAATTTACTTTTACTTACCAAAAAAAAATCTTTATAGCTTATCATGCACAATATGTCAAACCATCTAACATGATACAAACATTTATTTTCAAAGTATTTATCACTATTTTCATGTATCATAATAAAGTGTTCATGATACCGAACATTAAATCAATATTTTTTAAGTATTTATCACTTCATTTTGATCATGATACCAACCAAACATTCATCATTTAGAGCATTCATGACATTAAATCAACATTTAAAATACTTCATTTTAGCAACAACTCATAGCATTTTAAATCATGATTCACATCATAATTAAAAAGCTCAAGTATTGCGTGAATCATTACAAATCATAAATGTTTCATATCATGATGGTATCAATTTTGTTAAATTATATCCTACCATGCATAATCATAACTTTTTATTTGTATACATCAAAATAAATTAATAAATATTTCATGTATTCATATCATCACATAAGGAATATCAAGAAAAAAATAATTGGGTGATGAGATAAACCTTTCATGAATACAAAGAATTGCATGAAAATCATATCATGAATACAGGGAATACAGGTCACAATCATTCAAGAGAAAAATCATCATTCATTTTCAATTCATTCAATTTGACAAATCATGATTATGATTTTGATAAAACTCATTTCAAATTTAAATAATCAAAATCATTTTTATGGCTCACAAATTTATAACATAAATAGATTCATGATTTCATTGATAATATATTTTTCCCCCTTTTTTAAGTGTTTCATCTTAAGTGATCGATTTCATGTTAGCATGCCTTTTCATTTATGTCAAATCAAAACATGCATCAATTTTTAAAGCCACTATTATTATCATGAAAATCGATAATCCATAATTATCAAGAATCATCATACATAATTTAAAAAATATATACTCATTAATCATAACTTCAAATTAAACATGATTTAATATACTCAAAATCGAGAAATAACAATAGACATCAACATGATACACATTATTACTTCTTAACCATGATTTCATATTTTCAATCAAAATCATTTTGTTTGTTTATCATAAAATATGCAATATTATCATTTTCGAAATTACTAGCATGATCATAATATTTTTTTTTAAACATTAATTCTAAACTAAAAAAGAAAATACATCATGAAAGCATCAAGTAATTTCAAAATAAATTAGGGTGATTTCGATTACCTCATCATTGAAAGCGATTAAGGCGTAGTTTGCCACCTCGCCTTTCTTGATTTTTTTCCTCATCTTTGGAGGAGCTCGATTCATCCCACTTTATGTTCTTCTTCTTTGGCCTCTTCCTTCGTTCAAGTTTATTATTTATTTTAGATTTTTGTTTAATAAACTTATTAAGATTTAGTGTTCGAAGTTCAAGTTCATCATTGTCCTCATCACTTGAGTCATTGTTCAAATGGTATTCATTTGTCCAGAGTTCCAAATCCTTCCTGTTCTTTGGAAGGTGATTTTGTTCATCATGTTCATCATGTGCATTGTGCACCATTTCATATGTCATCAAAGAACCAATTAGTTCTTCAAGTGGTAATTTGTTTAGATTTTTAGCTTCTTATATTGCAGATTTGCATTCAAAAGCAAGAGGGACAAAATCTGTTTTAAAGTTGATTTACGAAAAACCTTTGATTTAGTTAATAGGAAATTTATATGCTCCTCGATATGAACTTCCCACAGCAATGGGTTAATTGGATTCAATCTTGCCTGGAAACTCCAACGTTTTCGATACTCTTTAATGGCCCACCTCTTGGTTTTTTTGGGAGCACGAATAGCATCCGACAAGGTGATCCACTCTCTCCGTATCTCTTTACTATTGCGATGGAAGGACTTAGCTGTATGTTGGAACACGCAGTCTTAAATAGCAGCATTAAGGTACCCATTGCTGGTTTTATTCATATATCACATATAACATTTGTAGATGATTTACTTATCTTTCTCCAAAATGAACTAACTTCAGTAAAGAACCTGGCTACTATTATGAATGACTTTGGTATGGTTTCTGGACTTCAGTTAAATCATGTGAAAAGTAAAGTATATATGAGCCCTTACGTTGAGGATAAGGTCTTTATTGCACAAACTTTGGGGGTTAGTGAGGGAAGCTTGCCAGTTCCATATTTGGGTCTCCCGCTCATATCCACAGACATTCACAAAACCCACTGTTAGCCTATCTTACAAAAAATAAAGAATAGAATTTCTTCTTAGAAAAATAGGTTTCTATCAAAAGCAGGACGACTCGAACTCATCCGTTCGGTATTGCACTCCTACTCTATATATTGGTGTAATGCATTTCTTCTGCCTGTTGGACTTCTCCAAGATATTGAACGGTTATTAATGAACTTCTTCTGGAATGACACAAATGATAAGGCAATGCATATGGTAAATTGGGATAGCATTTGCAAACCGAAAGATGAAGGGGGACTAAACTTGAGAAATACTATATATTGGAATCAAGCATGTCTGGTACAGCAATTGTGGGATCTTTTGCAAAACAAATGTTCCTTATGGTCACATTAGATTTTTGCTAGGTATCTTTCAAAGGAATCAATCTGGGAAATTCAACAAGAACATACTACAGCTTGGAAAGGAATTTTAAAGGCAAGGAATTGGCTAATCAAGCACATTTCTTATGCAATCTCTTCTGGAACTAGTACTAATATGTGGTATGATCCTTGGGTGAATGGGAAGAGTATTTTTTAATTATATGGCGACAGAATACGAAAATATCTTGGGGCTCCCAAAGATTGGAAAGTTTCCGAGTTCATTGCTAACGGTACCTGGTGTCTCCCTAATCCTATTTCTCCCGAAATGTTATCACTTTGGCCGACTATTATAGCTATTCCAATCAGGAACAACTCTTCAGATATACTTATTTGGCCTCATGACAATGGCAAATTTAGTGCCACATCCGCATTGAATCAAATTAGGCAAAGAAATAACAAGTGGGTCCCAAGCAATTGGACATGGGATCGACCGGGATCACAAAGACATTCCTTATGTACATGACAGGCCCTTCTCAATAAACTACCTACAATAGACAATATGAAAAGAAGAGGTATCTATCATGTTAACCGATGCTCCCTTTGTATGCAACAAGAAGAAACTGTTGACCACCGTTATTTTGCTTGTGATTATACAAAATGGATATGGAAGGAGATTCTCCAGCGATTTGAACTCAATAGACTGCCGCAACCAAACTTGCACCAAGAACTAGGTGACCTCATGCAATGTTTCTCAAGAAAAGGGCCTCTCACACAACTGGCAAAGGTTACTTTCAGATGCGCTATTTGGTGGATGTGAAAGGAGAGATGTAACAGAATCTTTGAATGTCAACGCACAAACAATACTCAACTCTTGAAAGAGATTATTAGAGACTCAAGATCCTGTATGGAGCAAGATCTCAAAATGGAGCACTTTACCCAAAGAGAAAAAGATATTTTTATCAAATTTAATTTTGCTATTAGCTAAAGATCTTGGGAATGATGCCAAATTATGTACCCACAAGTAGTTTTGATATATCTGGATAAACATTTTCTATGTTGACTATAATTAGGAGTTATAGTCTACAGCATGTGTAGTCATAACTATCATATTCGCACTCTATGAGTTAATTGGCTTTGTCTATGACTTGTATAGATAAAGCTATTTGTAGAAACTTTACACATAATCAATTTGCTTTTACTTACCAAAAAAAAAAAAAGTTACTTTTGAATCCCACTTCTTAGAAAGAGAATGCAAAATCTTGTTTACGAGTTCAAAATCCGAAAAACATTTTCCAAGAGCTCTTAAACTATTGACGACATCCGTGAAACGGGTGTACATGTCGCCTATAGTCTCGCTTGGTTGCATTCGAAAAAGCTCAAAATCATACAATAAAATGTTAACTTTCGAGTCTTTGACTCTACTAGTTCCCTCGTGCTTGATTTCAAGTGTTCACCAAATGTCAAAAGCCGTTTCGCACATAGAAATATGATTGAACTCATTTTTGCCCAAAGCGCAAAATAAAGCATTCATAGCCTTTGCGTTTAAAGAAAAATACTTCTTCTCCAAATCTGACCATTCGTTCATCGGTTTAGAGGGAAGTTGAAAACCGTTTTCAACGATATTCCATAAATCCAAATTCATAGAAATCAAGAAAACTCTCATTCGAGTTTTTCAATAAGTGTAGTTGTTAGAACCCTTGCAGATTCTAAACTTGGGGTTGATCTCATTAGGGGATCGGCCTACTTGGAACTCTATAGGGGTTCCTCCCTTGAAGTTGCTGCTTAAAGGCTGCAGAAAAGATTCATCTATTGCTTATCAAAAGAGAAGGAATACATGGCTATTTATTGGGCTTCTAAACCCTAACTCCTAATAGGACTCCTACTTAAGACTCTTACTTCTAACCAACTCCTAATAGGACTCCTACTCAAGACTCCTATTCCCTTACAACTCCTAATTCTTCTCTAAGAAAAAACCTCCTACATGAATGCCCCTCTCAATTAGGACTCTCCTAGCTAGAGTCCTAACATAATGTTCCTCTCAATTAGGACTCTCCTAGCTAGAGTCCTAACATTTTTACATGAATGTCCCTCTCAATTAGGACTCTCCAAGCTAGAGTCCTAACAGACCCGCCCTCTTCAAATCAGCCTTGTCCTCGAGGCTGATGATTCGTGAATTCTGGGAATTTGATCTTCAAGTCGTCATAGTTCTCTCAAGTGGTATTTTCTATTGGTAGGTTTGCCCACTGTATTAGCACTTCATTAGTGGGTCATCATCGTCGAGTCATGATTCGTCGATCAATAATGGCACTTGGCTGGGTCTGGAGTTCTCTTTGGGTAGTTATATTTGGTGGGTGGCTTTGGGCTGTCTCCAAGCACCTATTTAAAACTTTTGGCTGGCTGTTGGTTTATGGGTGATATGTCGTACTCCTTTTCAATTTAGTACCCTGCATATGGAATAACTTTGTCCAAAATCTGCTTGTGAAGATGCAAGTAGAATTTGTCACAAGAATTGGTGCTTCCTCCAATTTTTTATTTATTTTTTTTTTTTTATAATCTTATTAGTCTCTGAATCTTCCTACCATTCTATCTTAATATCCTCAAGGAAGTCGCTAGTCCGAAGTGAAACGACCGAAACTTCAGCTTGCTCGGGTAGCTGCGAAAGCACATCTGCAAGAACATTCTCTTTCCCCTCTTTGTAAGTTGTTTCATAATCAAATCTAAGAAGTTTTGTTACCCATTTTTGCTGCTCAGGAGATGATATCTTTCACTCCAAAAAGTACTTAAGGCTTTTTTGGTCGGTTTTAATTTGAAATCATCGACCAATCAAGTAGGGTCTCCACCGCGTTGCTGCGCGCACAATGGCGAGCATCTCCTTATCATATGTTGACTTATTTTGATAGGAGGGAGATAATGCCTTGCTAGTGTATGCGAGTGGTCGACCATCTTGCATGAGAATGACTCCAATTCTGACTCCAGATGTGTCAGCCTCAATAATGAAGGGTCGGTTGAATTCTGGTAGTGTTAGCACCGGCGTCGTCGTCATGGCTGCCTTAAGTTTGTCAAAGGCAGCGGAGGCTCTGTCAGACCATTGGAAGACATCTTTTTTCAGTAAGGAAGTAACTGGTGCATTAATCTCTCCATAGTTTTTCACGAACTTGTAGTAGTAGTCTGTTAAACCCAGAAAGCCATGTAGCAATTTTATGTTCCTCGGGGTTAGCCAGTTTTGCATTGCTCCAATTTTGAAGGGGTCTACTGCCACACCTTTCTCTGATATGATATGCCTAAGATATTCCACCTTTTTTTGAAGAAAGCAAAAATTCATAGTGGTTGTTGTGTGTTCAAAAGGTGATTTTCGGTATGTCTTCTTCGCATACTCGTATTTGATGATACCCGGATCGAAGGTCCAGCTTTGTGAAGATTTATGCTCCCTTAGCAACTCATCTACTACTGGAATAGGGTATTTATCCTTGATGGTTATGCTATTGAGAGCTTGGTAATCAACACATAATCGCCATATTCTATCCTTCTTTCGTATGAGGAGCACCGGTGAAGAGTAAGGGCTGCAACATGGCCGAATAAATCCTGTTTTGAGCATCTCTTTTACAATCCTTTCTATATCATCCTTCTGGAGATGTGGATACTGATATGGCTAAGCATTTGCTGCAGATTTGCTTGGAAGAATCGTTATACAATGATCATGCCAACGGGTAAGAGGTAGGTTGCACGGTTCGTCAAATATATCTTAAAATTCAGCAAGCAAAGGAAGTAGATTTGGATCTTCAAATTTTGTTGGCTCTCCCTTAGTTTGCTGCTCAAGTTGTACCAAAAGGCAGCTGCATGCTTTATGCAAAACCTTCTTCATTTGTTGTGTGCAAATCATCGTTATGTCGCCCTCACGTTTCCCGTTCAGTATCACCTGTTTCTCCTTACTGTAAAATTTCATAATTAGTTGCATAAAATTCCAAGAAATATCACATAATGTCGTCAACCATTTAATAATGAGCATTGCCTCATGATCATCAAGAGGGAGAAGGAAGAAATCTGCAATTATCTCTTGGTCCTGCAGCAATAGTTTCTCCTACGGGCGCCTACGATCACAATTCAAAATCCGTCCGTCGACGACCTTAACGTCAAACCTGCTACAATTCTCAATAGGTAAGGCCATATGGATAGTAACCTTACTATTTAGAAAGTTATTAGAACTGCTCGTGTATGTACCGTAACTTCAGTCGGTTGTGGGTCTTCTTCTGCATCTTCTTCTTCATGTTCAAGGCTCTCTTCTGGATATTCAATGACCTCTTCTTCTATTGGTTCAATCATAAGAAGTCTCCCTTTACTACAGCGATGCTCACGGCTCGTCACAATGCCAACATAACCCCTTCGCATATCGCTCCCGAAGCTCTTCTCTTGTTGACCTCTTTGGTGTAGGGACTTGGTCGATAGTAGGGGGGGCTGAGGGCTTCAATATTACTGGTTGAGGAGTGACCCTAGTCCTCCGAGCTTCATGGTTCAATTGCTCCTCTTGATGTCGTGTGAAAGAGATGGCTGCCATAAGTGTATACGGTTGTCGCGCTTTAACTTCTCCACGGATCTCTGGCTTCAAGCCCTCAATGAAGGTCCTCAATAGCTGTTTTTGAGACCAATTACGAGTTTGATTAGATAACCTTTCAAACCTGGTTTGGTACTCCTGAATGGTGGAGGTTTGTCGGATCTTTGCTAGTTGTTCGTCAATATTCTCGTAATCGGTTGGTCTGAAGCGAATCAGTAGTCCTTCTTTGAATTGTCGCCATGAAAGGACTCCATAAGTATGTTCAAACCAGTCAAACCACTGTATAGCATCCCCTTCAAGATGTATAGCTGGAATTTTCACCATAGATACATCCGCGGTTTTGTGGTACCGAAAATATCGGTCCGCGCACGAGAACCAACCAATCGGGTCTCCTTCTTCCCATCAAGGGAAGTTCACTCTCATGCATGGATAGTTGGGGTCAGTCATATAGCCTCCCCTCCCTTGGAAGTCATCTATTCGGGCTTGGTGTGATTGGGTAAAGCTCTCTCCTTGATTTGATTTCTTCGGGCTTAGTGGTCGGCCCAATCTGAGTTCGGTAAAGAGCATCTGAATCTTATCCTCCATTCGCACCTCCAAGGCTTCGAATTTAGCATTGATTGCCTTCTTAGATGCCATAGTATATGCCCCCAAATCTCTCTTTTGTTGTTGGGTTAAAGGCATGTATAGGTTGAGAGAAGTGATGGTTGAAAGGGTTGGTGGATTAGTAGATGTAGGCTACGGTTTAGGCTTGTTTTGTGGCTGTTTTGGGTATAGTTTGAAGGTGTGGTTTGGCAGAGTTTTAGGGTTGTGGATGAAAGTTTTGGATCTGTGGTAGATGATAGCAAAGGTTTGACAAAAATCCGTAGAAGTTGCAGCAAGTATGTGCTATCTTGTAAGAGTAGAATTGTCGTCGAAGAAACAACGGTTTCTCGACGTAATTTCCACCAAAAACTTAAGAGAATTGAGGAGGAAATTGATAGCAAAATCACAGTTTATATGACAGCAAGGATATCTAATTTAATCAAAAAAATTTCGGTAGTATAACAGCAAGGAAATTGGTGCAAGTTGCAATTGCAGAATTATCGTCGAAAAATTTCAGCGGATTACGATGAAAATTTGCAGCAACATAAAATCATTTTTAGAGATGAATTTCTTAATAGATCAATCTTAGATGGAAGCCAAGATAATCTATGAAGTGTATAAGAAATTTCATTCAAAAAAGATTGCAAAAAAGATGGGTTAAGGCAACGATATGCTGCTGAAATTTTCTGCAGCATAGATTTTCAAGTACAGCAGATTGGACATAATAGATCAGTAGTTTATATTAAGAATTTTTCGATGAAACCAAAGGGAAATCCACTGTTAGGAAGTGTCAAAGATACCATAAATATTTCGTAGAAATTTGGATAGAAAAAGCACAGTAGCAAGATCAAACAGATGGTGCTATACGGCTTGAATTCTATAATTCAAGTGTAGCAGATTGGACATAAAAGATTAGTAGTTTATATTGAGAATTTTTTGATGAAACCAAAGGGAAATCCACTATTAGGAAGTGTCAAAGATGTCATAAAAATTTCATAGAAATTTGGATAGAAAAAGCATAGTAGCAAGATCAAATAGATGGTGCTATGCGGTTGGAATTCTGCAATGTATCTTTCGTCGTAGAGATGAAAACTTTGTGACGAAAAGTTTATGCAGCAATATAGGAACAATTTTTTTTTTTTTGGAAAAATAGGCTTCTATCAAAAGCAGGACGACTCGAACTCATCCGTTCTGTATTGCACTCCTACTCTATATATTGGTGTAATGCATTTCTTCTGCCTGCTGGACTTCTCCAAGATATTGAACGGTTATTAATGAACTTCTTCTGGAATGGCACAAATGATAAAGCAATGCATATGGTAAATTGGGATAGCATTTGCAAACCGAAAGATGAAGGGGGGCTAAACTTGAGAAATACTAGAGATTGGAATCAAACATGCTTGGTACAACAATTGTGGGATCTTTTGTAAAACAAATGTTCCTTATGGACACAATGGGTTTCTGCTAGGTATCTTTCAAAGGAATCAATCTGGGAAATTTCAACAAGAACATACCACTCTGCAGCTTGGAAAGGAATTTTAAAGGCAAGGAATTGGCTATTCAAACACATTTCGTATGCAATCTCTTCTGGAACTAGTACTAATATGTGGTACGATCCTTGGGTGAATGGGAAGAGTATATTTCAATTATATGGCGACAGAATACGAAAAGATCTTGGGGCTCCCAAAGATTGGAAGGTTTCCGAGTTCATTGCTAACGGTACCTGGTGTCTCCCTAATCCTATTTCTCCCGAAATGTTATCACTTTGGCCGACTATCATAGCTATTCCAATCAGGAACAACTCTTCATATATACTTATTTGGCCTCATGATAATGGCAAATTTAGTGCCACATCCGCATTGAATCAAATTAGGCAAAGAAATAACAAGTGGGTCCCAAGCAGTTGGACATGGGATCGATCGGGATCACAAAGACACTCCTTATGTACATGGCAGGCCCTTCTCAATAAACTACCTACAATAGACAATATGAAAAGAAGAGGTATCTATCATGTTAACCGATGCTCCCTTTGTTTGCAACAAGAAGAAACTGTTGACCACCTCTATTTTGCTTGTGATTATACAAAATGGATATGGAAGGAGATTCTCCAGCGATTTGAACTCAATAGACTGCCGCAACCAAACTTGCACCAAGAACTAGGTGACCTTATGCAATGTTTCTCAAGAAAAGGGCCTCTTACACAACTGGCAAAGGTTACTTTTAGATGCGCTATTTGGTGGATGTGGAAGGAGAGATATAATAGAATCTTTGAATGTCAACACATAAACAATGCTCAGCTCTTGAAAGAGATTATTAGAGACTCAAGATCCTGTATGGAGCATGATCTCAAAACCGAGCACTTCACCCGAAGAGAAAAAGATATTTTTATCAAATTTAATTTTGCTATTAGCTAAAGATCTTAGGAATGATGCCAAATAATGTACCCACAGGTAGTTATAGTCTACAGCATGTGTAGTCATAACTATCGCATTCGCACTCTATGAGTTACTTGGCTTTGTTTATGACTTGTATAGATAAAGCTATTTGTAGAAACTTTACACAATCAATTTACTTTTACTTACCAAAAAAAACATTTTTTTTTTTTTTTGGATTTTCGAATAAGGATAACTAAATTGTAGCAGTAGTAAGGTAGGAAACCAGAACCTGTTGTAATTCACGGGGAGATCAAAGGATGATCCGTGGTGGTGGAGATGATGGCGGAATTCGGTGACGATCTTTTAAGCAATTGTGGGAATTGCTTTAAGCTGTTGTGGAGGGTTGATGGATGGCTGTAGAAGGGCAGTGAGATGCCAAGATCGCTGCTCTGATACCAGGTGTTAGAACCCTTGTAGATTCTAAACTTGGGGTTGATCTCTTTAGGGGATCGACCTCCTTCGAACTCTATAGGAGTTCCTCCTCCCTTGAAGTTGCTGCTCAAAGGCTGCAGAAAAGATTCATCTATTGCTTATCAAAAGAGAAGGAATACATGTCTATTTATAGGGCTTCTAAACCCTAACTCCTAATAGGACTCCTACTTAAGACTCTTACTTCTAACCAACTCCTAATAGGACTCCTACTCAAGACTCCTATTCCCTTACAACTCCTAATTCTTCTCTAAGAAAAAACCTCCTACATGAATGCCCCTCTCAATTAGGACTCTCCTAGCTAGAGTCCTAACATAATGTTCCTCTCAATTAGGACTCTCCTAGCTAGAGTCCTAACATTTTTACATGAATGTCCCTCTCAATTAGGACTCTCCAAGCTAGAGTCCTAACAGTAGTCCAATCCGTTAAACAACGGTGGACGAAAAACTGATAAGCCCTCTTGAAAGCCATGAAGAGCCATTTCTCTCAGGTGTAAATCTGAAATGAGAAATACCGGGCTCTGATACCAATTGTTAGGATCAATAGCACTAAGAGGGAAGGGGGGGGGGGGGGGGGGGTGAATTAGTGCAGCGAAAATTTTTCGACGATAAAAAAACGTTCGAACGATAAAAACGATTTAGGTGTGAAAGCTGATTCTAAGATTAGTTTAACTTAAGATCAAGCGAGATGACGTTAAAGTCAATCTATGAAGGCAGTTTGCAGTTATGATGAAAACCAGAATATAAGCGCAAACTGAAATACAACGTTCGTACGAAGAAACTGATTTACGTCTAAATGCTGATTCGTAAATCACTTTGATTAGGCGAGATGCAGCTTAGGCAAGGATATAAAGGCAGTTTGCAGTTAAGATAAAAATCAAACGTAAACGCAAACTGAAATATGATGATCGTACGAAAAAATAGATTTACGTCTAAACGCTGATTCGGAAAGTGCAAAGCTTGAAACCCGATCGTATATGTGCAGAAAGTAGTAAGCTTTAGAGGAGGTTTGCAGTAAAGATAATATGCTCAAAGTAAATGCAAACTGAGATTTAGAGTGGTCCAGTCAATCTTGACCTACTCCACTTTTGGCTTCCTCCACCGATGAGGTCACCGATGTCAACTAGAGGCCTTCCTTCAATAGGCGAAGGCCAACCAACCTTTTACAGTTTCACTCCTTTTGACGGGCTTAGGAGACAACCCTTACATAATTTTCTCTCCTCTCTTTACAACTTAGAACTTGGAAGAACAGAGGGAGAAGAACTTTTGGCCTTTACAACAATTTTGAGCTCTAAGAATCACAAAAAAAGATCAAGATTTCAGTGTAAGTTCTTGCCCTTTCAGTGCTGAATGGGTGGGGTATTTATAGGCCCCCACCCAGTTCAAATTTGGAGCTCAAAACTGTCAATTCTCGGAATTCCGGGATCAGGCGATTGTACCTCCTGACTGGAGCGGTTGCACCGCCTGGCGGAGCTCGAAGACTAAGCCTTTGGGCGGTGCCACCTCCTGTCAGAGGCTGTTGCACCTCCTGCCAGAGCTTGAAGTCCGAGCTCAGGTGGTTGCACCTCCTGATTGAGGCGGTTGCACCTCTTAGCCAGTGCTCGGAGACCGAGCCCAAGCGGTGCCACCTCCTGCCAGGGGAGGTTGCACTGCCCAGTCTCGCTCGGAGACTAAGCCCAAGCGGTGCCACCTCCTGGCTGGGGCGGTTGCACCGCCCAGTCTCACTCGGAGACTTAGCCTAGGCGGTGCTACCTCCTGGCTTGGGCAGTTGCACCTCCCGCCAGAAATCAGGGTCCGAATGGGTTGATCCATTCGGCCCAATTTGGGTTTTTCAGGGGCCCAATTGCCCCAAGATTAAGTTAATGGTATCACCTCCCATTTCCAACTTAATCATTGTACTAACTATGATTTTTCCTAAGATATTTACTGCAACTTGCTCCGGTGCGTCAATCGCTTCTTCCGACGAGCTTCCAGCGAACTTCCGTCGATCATCCGATGAACCCTCGGTGATGCTCCTGCGGACTTCCGGCAAACTCCTGGACTTGCGACGATCCACTTGGCGAGTTCCGACGAGCTTCTTTGGCAAGCTCATGGACTTCTCAGATTTGTTCCCGCAGAACCTCCGACGATTGTCCGAACTTCCGTCGAACTCTCGAACTCCCAATATGATCATTGTCTTGACTCCGGCGCAACTCTTGCTGCATGTCTTTCTTCCATCGTAGTTAATCCTACACACTTAAAACAAAACTTCGATTGAGATAATTAATCCTAAGCAATTAACCAAGTTGTCTGATTCTTCGGCGCATCGTCCTCTCCTGCAGCCTATTGCCCAATCGGTCAGTTGACTTCGCAACTCCGATATCCTTGGCACAATACCCACTCTTTTTGGCCCGATGCCCAAGTCCACGGCCCGAAGCCTTCTGTCGATACGTCGACCGATCCACCGGCCCGACGTCCAATCTTCTGACATGTTCCTTCGGCACAACATGATTTTCCTGCTTTAATTGTCTCATCCTGATCGAAGCATCCTGCGTCACTCAAAACGCAGATTAAATCATAAACATATATCAAGTGGTTTCATCATCAAAATACGAGATTCAACAATAACGTCCTTGAACTCTTTCAGGACTTTCGCCACCACAACAGGTTCTTGAATGGCCTTCTAGTTGAGTGGCTCTAGCTTCATAGCAGCCACGAATGTCAATTCACCTTTTCGCACCCCTTTATTCAGTTGTAATGCCGATATGTGTTGGGGCTCCTTGGTTCCTCTCCAAGAGACGGGAACCACACAGGGGTCATCGCCTCCCATCATACATAGGGAGTTCAAGAACGGCATTGGCACCAACTTCGCCGCGTGCATAAACTCCATTCCAAGAATCACTTGGAAGTCATCCAATGGCACGGTCATCATGTTGGTGTTCCCGCTCCATGTCCCGATTTTGATGGGAACACCCTTCGCCAACCCGGAGATTCGCTTGGCCTCCGAGTTCACCGCCTTCATTTGGCTTGGGCTCTTCTCCAAGATCAACCCAAGTCGCTGTGCTTCTCGATCAACTATGAAGTTGTGGGTAGCGCCCGTGTCCACCATTACATAGGTCGTTTGGCCATTTAGCTTGATGTCCACATACATCAGCTCACTACTTCCTGCTTTTTGTAGCTTTGTCTTGATGTTCTCCCCCACTTGACCCCGCATGGCATTCAACAAATGCATTGCTCCCATTCGGGGTCCTTGCGACTCCTCGTCGTCGCTGCTGGATTCAAAACTACTCGAACTAAGAGCAACAGCTTTGCCCTTGTCCGATCGGGGGTGGGGGGGTGGATGGAAGCCGTCAAAGCATTGAGTGCCTGTTTTTGTGGGCACTCCCTCACCATGTGCAGTCCTCCGCATAAGAAACATCCTCTAGGTTTTGAGGTCTTGCCTTTCGGGTTTGGCCCTTCTTCTTTTGTTCGCCCCCAAGCTCCTTCCCACAAGAATGTTTTGGAGGGCGATTGCCTGAAGATTGTTTCCTTCTCCCTGGGTCTTCGGAGGAAACAAAGTCGGTGAGTCTTTCTGTAGCAGCAATTACCCCGACCACATCGGTAACATTCCTTCGATTTAGTTCCTGTTGAGCCCATGGCTTCAAACCATCGAGGAAGCTGAACAACTTGTCCTTCTCGGACATGTCCTATATGTCCAGCATTAGTGCAGAAAATTGTTTCACATAGTCTCGGATGGTGGTACTCTGGCGGAGTTGTCTCAACTTCCTTCTTATGACGAACTCTGTGTTCTCTAGTAGGAACTGAGTTCTCAACTCCCGCTTTAAGTCCTCCCATGTGTCGACTGTTGGGAAATCATAGGGGGGGCGACATCATATGCGCAGCGGAAGAACAAGAAAAACAAAAATCCCCGATTCCCAAAAAGATGCTCATCGTCGTGCGAAGATTGGTGCGCAAAATCCGCAAAAAACACAAAAACTGCGTATAGAGATTGTGTTACCTAGGGAGATCGTATATCCCTGTTTCCTTGCAGATCCTTAGGAGAGGGTGAAGGAGGTCAAGCGTCCTCCTCTCTAGCGGTGATCCACACAACAGGGTTACGACGACGCTCCTCAAAACTCCAGGCCTACTCTGAGGTGGAGAGGGAGAGGAGAATAGGAAGGGCAAGCAAAGACTCTAGCCTATGAGGCTGTGAATCCCTCCTATTTATAGAGATCCCGTGTCAAAACCCTAATGGGTCCTTTCCCTAGTGGGTATTGGATCTGCATCCAATAAGACAAGGGCTCCGTCGGATATCTCATA
This sequence comes from Musa acuminata AAA Group, assembly GCF_036884655.1. NCBI lineage: Eukaryota > Viridiplantae > Streptophyta > Magnoliopsida > Zingiberales > Musaceae > Musa > Musa acuminata. The sequence continues at coordinate 28,477,162 of NC_088335.1, forward strand.
TCCGAACCTCTACTCATCGCAATGCCTACCATATGTGTGTGACCCTCTAGGCCCAATATCGAGCTGGCCATGAGTCATACCTGTCAGAACTCCTTCTAACTAAGTGAATTATTATCTCTGTAATAATTCACTCGACTCATCGACTACGGAAGTACTAGGCCACTACGCCGTAGTCCCCAGACGATACAGGGGAATCCAATCCATTGGACCTGTCTGTCCTCAGTTACCATGTACCTATAGTCCCTCATCCATCTAATATCCCAGAGACCGTATATCGAGCATGGTGCTGTCAGACCCATACGGTTTCTACTCGAGTCTCGCTCTAATCGGATTCTCCCGGAGAACTCTTTCTCTCTCAACCCGAATGACCTTGGCCAGGGATTTGTCTGAGCAAGAACACATGGGATATTCCTCTCATGATACCGAGAGTGGATGATCCTCTATCGACACTCAATAGCCCTCGTAAGGTCGACTACCACTCCCAATGACCAGCTGTACTAGATCTGGGAACAGCCAAACCTATAAGTCTGGTATCAAAGAGTGGAGCACTCATACAGGACATCCTTGGTGTCTCAAGTCTAAGAACCAGATACACCACTAGGACTACAGAATTGTTGTCTGACAATAAGGCATCATCAACCATCCAGCATTCCGTAAGCGGATCAATCAGTGAACTCATTCTCCAATGAGCACTTGTACTGTATCCCTAGTGTCCCTACACGAGTAGCTATGAGACCAGCTGCATCCATCATATGGACGGGTATACAGCACACCAGTCTATCCGGTTATCATGATGTCCCTCTCGAGTAACCTATGACCGGGATTATTTAGGATATGTGTTTAAAGGTGAATCGATCTCATTATCGTGATCTCATCACGATCCGATTCCCATTGCACAAATCCAAGGACATCACAATATATATGCATTTATGCAATAGTTATAAAGTGATATACGCCAAAATATAATAAGCAAAAAGATTCTGTATCAAGTCACACGTGCCATCACTCACGTGATTGGCTTGCTGGGCACTTATGACTAGCAATCTCCCACTTGACCTAAAGCCAATCACCTATGTGTCTGATCCCCATCAGACCCCTGTGACGCTCAAAGACAATCTGAGACAATGGCTTTGTTAGTGGATCTGCAATGTTATCTTCGGATGGAACTCTTTCCACTGCTACATCTCCTCGGGTCACGATCTCTCTGATAAGGTGGAACCTCCTCAGAACATGCTTAGATTTCTGATGAGACCTAGGTTCCTTCGCTTGAGCAATTGCCCCGTTGTTGTCGTAATATAGGGAAATCAGCTCCTCACTTTCCAGCACGACTCCCAAATCTGTGATGAACTTCTTCAACCAGACTCCCTCCTTTGCTGCATCTGATGCAGCAATGTACTCCGCCTCTGTGGTCGAGTCAGCAGTGGTATCTTGCTTGGAACTCTTCCAGCACACTGCTCCTCCATTCAAGGTGTACACATACCCTGAATTCGACTTGCTATCATCGACATCAGACTGAAAACTTGAGTCAGTGTAGCCTTCAACCTTAAGGCTATTACCTCCATATACTAGTAAAAGATCCTTAGTCATTCTCAAGTACTTAAGGATACACTTTACTGCTTTCCAGTGCTCCAAGCCTGGATCCGCCTGATACCTGCTCGTGACACTCAGAGCATGCGCTATATCAGGCCTAGTACATAGCATGGCATACATGATAGACCCTATTGCTGAGGCATAAGGTATCATATCCATGTTCGCCCTTTCTTCTGGAGTCTTTGGGGACATACTCGTAGAAAGCGATATCCCATGTCTCATCGGTATGAGACCTCTTTTGGAATTTTCCATGCCAAACCTTTTGACAATAGTTTCTATGTACCTGGACTGGGACAAGCCAAGCATCCTTTTAGATCTATCTCTATAGATTCTAATCCCCAAGATATAAGATGCTTCTCCTAAGTCCTTCATGGAGAAGTGTCTAGATAACCAAGCCTTTATTGTGGATAGCATTCCTATGTCATTCCCAATGATGAGGATGTCATCCACATATAACACCAAAAAGCTAATAGCGCTCCCACTTACCTTTCTGTATACACAAGGCTCATCTTCGTTCTTAACGAAGTCATAAGATCTGATTGCCTCATCAAATCTTATGTTCCAACTTCGGGAAGCTTGCTTTAGTCCATAAATGGATCTAAGCAACCTACACACCTTATCTGGGCAGTTCTTGGACACGAATCCCTCAGGTTGCATCATATACACCTCCTCCTCCAGGTTCCCGTTGAGGAATGCGGTTTTCACATCCATCTGCCAGATCTCATAATCATAGTGTGCTGCAATAGCCAATAGAATTCTGATGGATTTTAGCATTGCTACGGGTGAGAAAGTTTCGTCGTAGTCAACACCTTGCCTTTGACGATACCCCTTAGCCACTAGCCTTGCTTTATAGGTCTCTACCTTTCCATCTACTCTGATCTTTTTCTTAAAGATCCACTTGCAACCGATGGGTACAATACCTTCGGGTGCATCAACTAGGTTCCAAACCTTATTGGAGTACATAGAATCCATCTCAGAATTCATGGCTTCTTTCCACTTCCCGGAGTCTATACTCATAATAGCCTCCTCGTAGGTCTGAGGATCAATATCCTCTACATCCTCTGCTCTAATATGTCCCACATATCTCTCAGGAGGATGGGATACTCTATCAGACCTGCGTAAAGTTGAAACTTGTGTATTAGATACCTGAACAGACTCGGGCTGTAGAGTGGTGCTTGAGCTTGGTTCTCCAACCTCGCTCAATTCTATCATTCTCCCACTGTCTCCGTCAAGAATGTGTTCCTTCTCAAGGAACACTGCTCTCTTAGCTACAAAGACCTTTTGGTCCTCGAGATGATAGAAGTAATACCCACAAGTTTCCTTGGGGTATCCCACAAATTTACATCGCCCTGTCCTTGATTCTAACTTATCGGGGTTGTGTCTTTTAACATGGGCAGAGCAGCCCCAAATCTTAACTACTTTAAGATCAGGCTTCTTCCCTTTCCATATCTCATATGGTGTAGACACCACCGACTTAGTTGGAACTCTGTTCAGAAGGTAAGCTGCGGTTTCTAGGGCATATCCCCAGAATGAGATGGGTAGGTCAGCGAAACTCATCATGGACCGTACCATATCTAATAATGTACGATTTCTCCTTTCAGAGACACCATTGAGCTGAGGTGTATAAGGAGGTGTCCATTGGGATAATATCCCATGGTCCTTGAGGAAGTGAGTAAACTCTGTACTTAAGTACTCACCTCCTCGATCTGATCGAAGAGTTTTGATACTCTTTCCAGTCTGGTTCTCCACCTCATTCTTATACTCTCTGAATTTCTCAAAGGCCTCGGACTTGTACTTCATTAAGTACACATATCCATACCTTGAGAAATCATCAGTAAATGTAATGAAGTAGGAGTAACCTCCAATGGCATGAGTTGACATGGGTCCACATACATCACTATGTATGAGTTCCAACAACTTAGTGGCTCTCTCTCCAGTTCTACTAAATGGAGATTTGGTCAGTTTTCCACGAATGCAAGGCTCACAAGTTGCATATGACACATAGTCGAATGGATCTAGATATCCATCATTTAGCAACTTTTGAATCCTTCTTTCATGGATGTGACCTAGCCTACAATGCCACAGGTATGCACTGTTCAACTCATCTCGTTTCCTTTTGGACACATTTATATTCATGATATGTGGAGTGGTGTCTAACATAAATAAACCATTATGCAATGTTCCTTTCGTGATGATCTTATCATCTAATAATATCGAACAACCATTGTTCTCAAAAACAAATTTATATCCACTAACTATTAAACATGAAATGGAGATAATGTTTTTGATAATAGAAGGAACAAAATAACATGCATCTAATGCAATAAAAGCTCCACTAGGCAGATGTAGGGCGACCTCGCCAACAGCTAATACAGCAACTTTTGCTCCATTACCCATCTTGAGGTCCATCTCGCCTCTCTCTAGTCTCCTTGGCCTTGCCAGAACCTGCAACGAATTACATATATGATAAGCACTACCGGTATCTAATACCCATGTGTTATCATAAGAGTCTGACAAATGGAGACTGATCATGAATGTACTTGAAGCTTCATCAAGCTTTTGTTTCGCCCTTTCTGCAAGGTACTCTTTGCAGTTTCTCTTCCAGTGCCCATCTTTACCACAGTGGAAGCACTGGCCTTTGTCCTTTGTTGGGTCTTTCTTAGCAACCTTTGCTTTACCTTGTTTGCCCTTGCCCTTTCCCTTCTTAAGGGACCTTTCTGCTTTCCTTTTCTTTCTGGTCTCACCAGTGTAGAGAACTGGCTTCTCTTTCTTAATAGTACTCTCTGCCTCCCTCAACATATTGAGGAGCTCTGGGAGAGTCACCTCAAGCTTGTTCATATTAAAGTTCATTATGAACTGTGAAAAGGAATCTGGTAGGGACTGAAGCACAATGTCCACACACAAGTTATCCTCTAGGACCATTCCTAGACCTGTGAGTTTCTCTATCCACTCAATCATCTTTAGGACATGGTTTTGAACCGGTGTCCCCTCAGTCATCCTAGCGCGGAAAAGGCTCTTGGATATCTCATATCGTTGAGTCCTTCCCTGTTCCTCAAACAATTTACGGACATGTAGGAGAATGGATCTGGCATCCATCTTTTCATGTTGTCTCTGTAACTCTGGAGTCATAGAGCCCAACATATAGCACTGAGCAAGAGTGGAGTCATCAATGTACTTCACGTAGCGAGCGATCTCATCCTCGCTTGCCCCTTCTTCGGGCGTAGGCATCACTGTATCAAGGACGTACACGATTTTCTCCGCTGTGAGAACAATTCTCAAGTTACGGAGCCAATCCGTATAATTTGGACTAGTGAGGCGGTTGACATCAAGTATGCCACGTAAGGGATTTGAAAGCGACATTTTCTGAAAATAAAGATGTAGCAAAAATGAATAACATGCAGATTTTGCAAGAAATAAACTATCAAGATATGGACTTCTATCTTAATATGCTCCCACTATTTTACTAACGAGTCACGCGACACCCTCAGCACGTGAAACGGAAGTCTCCGGCAGACTTCTAGTGGGGATCAGGATCCAATCAGCGTCTTAGTGTAACCTCGAGGGACTCGACCAATCACACTAAGCCTAAAAGGTAGACAACTCTTGCCGATCACAACTCCTTGTGATTCCCGTCCTGTTCGGCCTCCGAATCACCATGGCCTCGAGGGACTCGACCAACCATGATGCTCGGTTAAGTCAACACCTTCGTTACAAGATGAGTCTGATTTGATGATATACCCTCGAGGGACTCGACCAAGCATATCATGCCCTCAGGTCACCGGTGACATCTCTATGTCGTAAGCAAGATAGCGAATCGCGATATAGGTGAGTCTCGAGGGACTCGACCAACTCAACCTACACCGGGATTCGGTTCCTACTCATAACGATGGAAGGCCACGTGGGTCAATCTAATTGCCTCACGTTTACCGACTTAATATTATCGAGAGATGTTTCTATGATTTGGTCTCCTAATATGACATGTCACACATATACATATTTAATATATATCTACATCGCATGCAAATATATATACATATCTAGTATGTGTATAAGCAATCACACCAGATGATCATGGACCACAACCTAATATGATTAGGCCCGAGCCAGTAGGCCTAATCACTCACATCAAGATCTATGTGTGCAACGGTGCATCTCCATGCCTTGTGATCGTCCATCTCGTCCTCGTTGGTTCCGTCGACATCTTGATGCATCTTCATGCATCACGATCGTCCGTCTCGTGGGTCCCGCTATGGCTTCCACGCTCCCGCTGCACCTCCTCATGTGATTACAACTTAATCATAGGCACGCAGGCCCGACAATAAACGAGAAATATAATGGAGGTTCGCAGACCTCAATAATAATAATCACAAGTACACACATCACACGGTCCATGATCATCCGTCCACTCATCATACATCACATGTATAAATAATCATCATCATGTAAGACTACTAGATAATAATAAAAATAATAATCAACTAAACCTTTTAATTAATTAATATTTTTTGAAATCAGGGATATATAGGGAATTTCTCAATTCCTAAGGGTATTTTCATAATTTGGACAAAAGACAGAAACTGGAATTTCTCAAATTCCGAGGGGCAAAACTGTCTTTTGCGCAGAAAACCCTAATACCCTTTCCCCTTTTCGCTGCTGCGCCGCCGCCGCCGCCACCCTGCTGGCGGCGGCCTGTGCGGCGAGGGCGAGGGCACTGCCCTCGCCTGCAGGTGGCACGCCCGCTGGGGTCGCTGCCGTTGCAGGTGGGCGCCCCCGCGGGCGCCGCCGCCTTCGCGGGCGGTTTTGCCCGCGAGTCAGCGCCCGCAGGTGGTGCTGTCTCGCTGGCGGCCGCCCCTGCGGGGTTTTTGCCCGTGGGAGCAGCGGCCACAGGCGCCGCTGCCCTGCGGTGCCTCAGCCCGCGCTGCTGCCCCGCGGCGCCTCTGCCCGCGGGCTTAGTGGCCGCAAGCGCTTCTACCGAGCGGGCTCCCAGCCCCGCCGGCCGCAAGCCTGCTGCAAGCAGACCGCCGGCCGGCTGCTGCAGGCACAGCGCTTGCGCATGCGCCGGCGCTGTGCTGCCTGGCTGCGGCTGCGGCTGGCTGCAGGCATGCAGATCGAGGGCAGCAACTATTGCTGCCCTTCCTTGCTTTTGCGTCAACGATTTTGACGTCAATATTCTTCCTAAACACAACACACGCAGTTCAAAAACCAATCATTCGCACGAACAACCTGGCTCTAATACCACTGTTGGGAAATCATAGGGGGGGCGACATCATATGCGCAGCGGAAGAACAAGAAAAACAAAAATCCCCGATTCCCAAAAAGATGTTCATCGTCGTGCGAAGATTGGTGCGCAAAATCCGCAAAAAACACAAAAACTGTGTATAGAGATTGTGTTACCTAGGGAGATCGTATATCCCTATTTCCTTGCAGATCCTTAGGAGAGGGTGAAGGAGGTCAAGCGTCCTCCTCTCTAGCGGTGATCCACACAGCAGGGTTACGATGACGCTCCTCAAAACTCCAGGCCTACTCTGAGGTGGAGAGGGAGAGGAGAATAGGAAGGGCAAGCAAAGACTCTAGCCTATGAGGCTGTGAATCCCTCCTATTTATAGAGATCCCGTGTCAAAACCCTAATGGGTCCTTTCCCTAGTGGGTATTGGATCTGCATCCAATAAGACAAGGGCTCCGTCGGATATCTCATATCCGAACCTCTACTCATCGCAATGCCTACCATATGTGTGTGACCCTCTAGGCCCAATATCGAGCTGGCCGTGAGTCATACCTGTCAGAACTCCTTCTAACTAAGTGAATTATTATCTCTGTAATAATTCACTCGACTCATCGACTACGGAAGTACTAGGCCACTACGCCGTAGTCCCCAGACGATACAGGGGAATCCAATCCATTGGACCTGTCTGTCCTCAGTTACCATGTACCTATAGTCCCTCATCCATCTAATATCCCAGAGACCGTATATCGAGCATGGTGCTGTCAGACCCATACGGTTTCTACTCGAGTCTCGCTCTAATCGGATTCTCCCGGAGAACTCTTTCTCTCTCAACCCGAATGACCCTGGCCAGGGATTTGTCTGAGCAAGAACACATGGGATATTCCTCTCATGATACCGAGAGTGGATGATCCTCTATCGACACTCAATAGCCCTCGTAAGGTCGACTACCACTCCCAATGACCAGCTGTACTAGATCTGGGAACAGCCAAACCTATAAGTCTGGTATCAAAGAGTGGAGCACTCATACAGGACATCCTTGGTGTCTCAAGTCTAAGAACCAGATACACCACTAGGACTACGGAATTGTTGTCTGACAATAAGGCATCATCAACCATCCAGCATTCCGTAAGCGGATCAATCAGTGAACTCATTCTCCAATGAGCACCTGTACTGTATCCCTAGTGTCCCTACACGAGTAGCTATGAGACCAGCTGCATCCATCATATGGACGGGTATACAGCACACCAGTCTATCCGGTTATCATGATGTCCCTCTCGAGTAACCTATGACCGGGATTATTTAGGATATGTGTTTAAAGGTGAATCGATCTCATTATCGTGATCTCATCACGATCCGATTCCCATTGCACAAATCCAAGGACATCACAATATATATGCATTTATGCAATAGTTATAAAGTGATATACGCCAAAATATAATAAGCAAAAAGATTCTGTATCAAGTCACACGTGCCATCACTCACGTGATTGGCTTGCTGGGCACTTATGACTAGCATCGACTCGGCACCGACCTTGTTGGATCTCCTCCCAACGGGTTCGCTACCAAAGTTTCGCATCTCCATTCAGATACATTGTTGCTATAGAAACTTTAGTATCTTCAGAATCTAGCCTTGAAGCTTGAAAGTATTATTCCATGTCGAACAGAAAGTTCTCGAGCTCTTTGGCATCTCTGGCCCCTCCATATCCATGAGGCTCGGGTGCCCTCAAGTTTTGTGGCGGTGCAACGCGGGTGTTGCTTCCTCCCGCATTTAGTGTTCTTGTGAGCATGGCCACCTTTGAAGTGAGTTCCACCACAACATCCTGTAAGTGTTGCACGGAGTCTTTGGTGTCATCAGACAGTCGGTCGACTAGGGCCTTGACCTTGTCGATCCTAGACTCCACTTCCTCTTGCGAGCTCTCTACCCCAACAAGCCTTTGTTGGCCATGGTTGAGTTCCTCCATGCTCGCTTCAAGAACATCCAGGCGGGTTTCCGCCGTTGTGAGTCTCTCCTTATGACTCTTTTTCCCAGTTAGCGCTCTAGATTGTGCTTCCTCCACTCGCGGAGAGTAGCCAACTTCTCACTCATCATGTTCGCTGCCGCGCTCCTCTTGAGCGGCTCCAACAGCATGAGAGCAAGTGTGCACATGCAGCCCACCTGCGGCTGCTTGGGGCAAGGGTCCGGCTTGCCCCGTCTTGCTTGATTCGCCACGATGCTTTGCCATGGTGAAGTTACGAAGTTCGTTCGCTGCTCGCTCGAAGTGCTTGCCCGCTCTGATACCATAATGTCACGGCCTTAGCTGGAATTGCCTAAGGCGTGAGGCACCCTTGCGGCCAAAGACACAAACTTAGCTTGCGTTGCCTAAGTCGCAAGTCACCCTTGCGGCAAAGACGCGAACTTAGCTTGCGTCGACTAAGTCATGCTTCACCCTTGCGATATTGCTCTGCAAGGATCAGCCCACTTGTAACCTCTTGCAGGTCCCAAAGGACCTGTAAAAAGAGAAAGTTGATTAGTTCAAAAGAACGAGCAACGGACAAGTCCCGAAGTCTCGCGAAAAGGGGAAGCTTTACAAGCAATTCAGCGAGCACCTTGTGTGCACAAGAGAAAAGAGGGAGAGGGGGAAAACAATGGCTTTAGAAGGTTAAACGAATAGCTGCAAGCCCACAAACAGCCACTCACCTGGTCCCGGGCACGACAACAAGTTCCCGTCAAGGCAACGTACGAACTTGCGAAAGAGTGTTCAACGCTTGGTATATATCCGAAGCCCTATCCAGCCCTGTGCTACCCGGGGGGTTCAAAGGGGCTGAGATGGCTGATGTTTTGGTGAGCGGAGGCAAATTGCAGAAATCAGCCCGTGGCACGCGAAAACGGAGCTGTTTTGGGCTGTTTTGGGGCTGTTTTACTCGGTTTGGTGAGCGGTCGCTTTGTAACGCTGCAGCTTGTTCGAACTTACATTTTTACAAGCAAAATGACCCAAAATCATGAGAAACCATGCTGTCAAGCAACTATACATGTAGGTGTGAGCGACAAACGGTTCGTTGAACGGAGTTGTTGCGAGTGCGCGACGACCATTCGTGACAATAAGGAGGAACAAAGGTGAGGTGGGCTGGGTGACAGTGGTGGCGGTTGCAACGCGAAGGTTGGAATCATCAAACTGTGATCTCTCTCTATAGCCCCTCTTTCCAACGAACAGGGATCAACTCTGCGCACAGCCCCTAGCTTGTCATCTTCCCCTCCTCGTTAAAGAAACAAAGAAGAAGAGGGCCAGTAGTTCTGCACGCTCCTCGTCTTCTCAATGGAATAGAGGAGGATTTCTTTGAGGGCGGCGAGTGTGCCCTTCCAATGACAAATCGGCTGCTCCCAACGCTACAGGGACATGGCAGCGATGGTCCTTGGGTTTGGTGACGGTGGAGGGAGGGTAGATTCAACGGCGAGGCTCCCTGCCCTTACCTCTCAAGTTGCTCTTCCACTATCTTCTTTCCGGCGAGATGCTCCTTCGAAGAAGCTGCATCGAAGCAGGTCGCGCTCTAGATCGTGGCCTCCTGCACTTTTTTCCAGTGAACCTTGGACTTGGACTAGCCTCTTCAAGGCTCCAATTGGAAGTCTAGATCTCAGCTAGGATTTCTTTGCTCCAAAAGTTCATGCTGAAAAGAAGATTGCTGTGTATGAATAGCTAATTCTGTAGAGCTGATTGAGACATGGTCTATGGCAATTATTGGCTATGTGGTAGGTCTCAAAACGTCTTATTTCTCACTATCGTCATTTATCAAAACTAGATGGGGAACATCAGCATTTGATCTTCATATGCTAGAGAACAATTCATTTTTTGTAAGCTATACTCTGAAAAAGATTTGCAACGGGTCCTTGAAGGGTTCTGGACTATTCGCGGCCATCCATTGATTCTACGACGCAGGTCCCCTGATGTCCATTTGGAGTTAGACAGCCTACAATCTATTCTCTTATGGGTATCGCTTCAAGGTCTTCCTCCTACATCTTTGGAGTCAACATTTTATTGCAAAGTTATGCAGCACTTTAGGACAGCCACTCTACATTGACAAAGCAACAGCTGCGCATACGAGATTAGCATTTGCCCGAGCATGTGTACTGGTTTCTTCCGACGATGATCTCCCTATGATACCGGAGAGGGTAAAATGCCGAATAGATTTCGAAAGAAAACTGATACAATAGTTTCTCAAGTAGAAAATGTCATAGTATACAAAGAACGAACTCTTGAAGAAAAGTCGCAGTATAGTTGTATTTACTAGAATGAGTGTTTTGAATAGAAAAAGCATGAACTCACGATAAAACTTAAAGAAGATCGAAAAATAGTTCACCAACAAGTTAAAATCACAAAGGGATACAGAAATTCACCACCCCAAGGATTATAAATGAGGATACAGAATAGAAATCAAAAGACTCACCACTTAAGGACACATCCAAGAGATACAGAGTTTAAGGGAGTTCTCTAAGAGAGCTTCCGCCAAGTTATTATCAGTTTCTAAAGTTCTTTCTAAGTCCTTCATATGCTGGAGAACGATTTCTTTGTTTGCAAGCTATACTATGAAGAAGATTTGCAATGAGTCCTTGAAGGGTTCTGGACTATTCGTGGCCATCCAATGATTCTACGACGCTGGTTCCCTAATGTCCATTTGGAGTTAGACAGCCTACAGTCTATTCTCTTATGGGTATAAGATAGTTGAGGCAGAATATCCTTACTAACGAGGTTTGTTTGGGCCTGAGTTTGTTATGGCAGAATATCCTTACTGGTGATGTTTGTTGGTGCTTGAGTTTGTTGAGACACAAAGTCCTGATTGGCACAATGAGTGGATATTGGAATTCCTTTTATGGATAGATCCGATAATATAGTAAGGGATGAAGTTCCTAACTTCTGCTTCTCCTGTCCATGAGTATCATGGGAAACTTCTGTTATGGAAGGCCCCGACATAATAGGAAGAGATAAAGTTCCTAATTTGTCTTGTCTACGATGTTGTCCCTACGAGTCGGAATGCTCACTCGTCTTCGTCACCACGGGTTCTACTACCACTGGAGGAGGCTCACCTTGATGCTGAGGCGCCTAACATGGCTGGTAGATCTTATTAATCGGTTTCGGAGTTTACTGACAAGCTCCATTTGCATGACCAAAAGTTAAGCAACTCTGGCATCATTGTGGCTTCCAAAGATTATTCCCTTTAAGATCACGATAAAAAACCTCATTAGGGATATCTTCATCGGAAGAAACCAGTACACATGCTCGGGCAAATGCTAATCTCGTCTGCAAAACTGTTGCTTTGTCAATGTAGAGTGGCTGTGTCAAAAACGTTGACTCCAAAGATGTTGAGGGAGACCTTGAAACGATACCCATAAGGGAATAGACTGTAGGCTGTCTAACTCCAAACGGACATCAGGGGACCAGCGTCGTAGAATCATTAGATGGCCGCTAATAGTCCAGAACCCTTCAAGGACCCATTGCAAATCTTCTTTAGAGTATAGCTTACAAATAAAGAAATCGTTCTCCAGCATATGAAGGTCAAATGCCGATGTTCCCCATCTATTTTTGATAAATGACGATAGTAGGAAATATGATGTTTTGAGACCTACCACACAGCCAACAATCATCATAGACCATGTCTTAATCAGCTCTGCAGAATCAGCTATCTCGTACACAACAATCTTCTTTTCAGTCTGAACTTTTTTTTTTTGGTAAGTAAAAGTAAATTGATTATGTGTAAAGTTTCTACAAATAGCTTTATCTATACAAGTCATAGACAAAGCCAAGTAACTCATAGAGTGCGAATGCGATAGTTATAACTACACATGCTGTAGACTATAACTCTCAATTATAGTCAACATAGAAATGTTTATCCAGATATATCAAAACTACCTGTGGGTACATAATTTGACATCATTCCCAAGATCTTTAACTAATAGCAAAATTAAATTTGATAAAAATATCTTTTTCTCTTTGGGTAAAGTGCTCCGTTTTGAGATCTTGCTCCATACAGGATCTTGAGTCTCTAATAATCTCTTTCAAGAGCTGAGCATTGTTTGTGCGTTGACATTCAAAGATTCTGTTACATCTCTCTTTCCACATCCACCAAATAGCGCATCTGAAAGAAACATTTGCCAGTTGTGTGATAGGCCCTTTTCTTGAGAAACATTACATGAGGTCGCCTAGTTCTTAGTGCAAGTTTGGTTGCGGCAGTCTATTGAGTTCAAATCGCTGGAGAATCTCCTTCCATATCCATTTTGTATAATCACAAGCAAAATAGAGGTGGTCAACAGTTTCTTCTTGTTGCATACAAAGGGAGCATCGGTTAACATGATAGATACCTCTTCTTTTCATATTGTCTATTGTAGGTAGTTTATTGAGAAGGGCCTGCCATGTACATAAGGAATGTCTTTGTGATCCCGGTCGATCCCATGTCTAATTGCTTGGGACCCACTTGTTATTTCTTTGCCTAATTTGATTCCATGCGGATGTGGCACTAAATTTACCATTGTCATGAGGCCAAATAAGTATATCTGAAGAGTTGTTCCTAATTGAAATAGCCATAATAGTCGGCCAAAGTGATAACATTTCGGGAGAAATATGATTAGGGAGACACCAAGTACCGTTAGCAATGAACTCGGAAACCTTCTAATCTTTGGGAGCCCCAAGATCTTTTCGTATTCTGCCGCCATATAATTGAAAAATACTCTTCCCATTCACCCAAGGATCATACCAAGCCTGAACTTTTGGAGCAAAGAATTCCAACCTAAGGTCTGGGCTTCTAATCGGAGCCTTGAAGAGGCTAGTCCAAGACCGAGGTTCACTGGAAATAAGAGCAAGAGGTCGCGATCTAGAGCGTGACCTACTTCGATGCTGCTTCATCGAAGGAGCATCTCACCGGAAAGAAGGTAGTAGAGGAGTAACTTGAGAGGTAAGAGCAGGGAGCCTCCCGTCAAATCTATCCTCCTGCCACTGTCACCAGATCCAGGGACCATCGCTGCCATGTCCCTACAGCGTTGGGAGCAGCCGATTTGTCACTGGAAGGGCTGCACACTTGCCGCCCCCAAAGAAATCCTCCTCTATTTCACCGAGAAGATGAGGAGCATGCAGAGCTACAGGCCCTCTTTTTCTCTGTTCCTCTGATGAGAAGGGGAAGATGGCAAGCTGGGGCTGCACGCAGAGTTGATCCCTGTTCAGGGGTCTGTTACACGATCTGTTCCTACAACCTCTTCTCTTCTCGCAGGAGAGACCCAAAATCCTCCTCTGTTCACGTAAGAGGAAGAAGAAAAGCATAGGATGCGATCTCCCTCCTCCTCTGATCGATCTCCCTCCTCCTCCTCCGATCGATCTAGCCAATCGCTCCTTGAGAATAGAAACCTCTGCCCCTTTCCTCGTCGTCGCCCTCCTCTGTTCCACAAGGAAGAACAGTGCCAACCGCAGAGAGGATAGGGTTCCTTTTCCCTTCTGCAAAGAAGAACAGAAATTTCTCTATTCCACGAGAGCTCAGATCCGCTGGCCGCGAGCCTTCACCCTCCTCTGTTTCTCGAGAGGAAAGATGAGCAGTGTCGCCGCCTCTTCGTTCCCTCTTCCTCCTTCGCCAATCTTGCCCAAACGCGCAAGGATCAGAGTGTTTCAAGGTGGGAGGGCTGCACACTCGCGGCCCCCAAGGATCTCCGCTTTCCCCTCGTCTATTCCACGAGAGAAAGAAGAGGAGCCGCCACAGAGCCTCCTCTCACCGGGCCCCTTTTCCTCGATGAGAAGTGGAAGAAGGAGAGCAGGGGAAAGGGGGGCAGTGCAGAAAGGTAGTGCCACCATTGTCACGCCGCCCCGTCGCCCCTCGCTCTTCGATTTATCACATTCAAGAGGTGTGATCCTGTCTAAAATCAATAATATTATAATTCATCATCAATTTAATCCAAGATCCAATCTAACAATTTGAGTCACATTCAAGAGGTGTAATCCTGTCTAAAATCAATAATATTATAATTCATCATCAATTTAATCCAAGATCCAATCTAACAATTTGAGGATACAAAGTATACAATCACAAAAAGATAATTATTTATCATGAGTTCTTATCCTTATACAACTTAAACTTATCATTCCATAAACATGAGCGGTCCTTTAAACTTTTACAACACATAAGTATCAACATTACATCAGAAGTAAAGTATACTATACAACAAAAAAATCTATCATCCAACAAAGATTAACTTAAAAAACTTCTAGCCTTTCACTGCTTCAACCCAATTCTAGCTTTTTAGTCCGTGACAAGTTATCCTGAAAAATTTATATAGCAACGGCATGAGCACAAAGAGCTCAGCAAGCGACTAACATATCCATGACGATAGAAGAAGTTCAAGCAGGCTTAGTATCAAGATAACAAAAGCAGAAATACAAACGTTCATTTGGAATCATCTCATTTGATATAAAAAAATCACAAAAGGTTACCTCATTCGAAAATAGGCGTTAGACATAACAATAAGAGAAAGGAAATTTGAGCATTTCATTGGCAAAAGAAGCATTTAGGCATGTATCAAATGGCACATGAAGCATTTAGGTGCATATCAAAGGTGTAAAAGTGTTTGGGAGCATAACAATAACATATGAAACACTTTAAAGTATAACAAGTGAACCGAATAATAAACACAAGCTTGTATGTCATTTTTGATGTAGCATGCATTCCATTTTTTTTATCAAAAGCATAAATATAAACTCATAAGCAAAGCTTTGGATATCATATCAAAAACATAAAGGGTGCTGTGGGACCACATACATAATGTGATTCATCCATTTCTGGATGACCACCAAGCATAAATCTCCCACGTTTGGGAGCTCCATCCACCCACATCTTAGTGATGTCAATGGGGCCGGCAGAGCAATCGCGGGCTCTAAGCATAACTCCATTTACCATTTTTGGCAAAGGTTCACAATATCCCACAAGACACCAGAGTACAAAAGGGTAGTATGAACAATAACATTGGTACATATCAGAAGCACATGCAGAACAACGGAAATATGCATGTGCCTTTATCAAATAAGGAAATGCAAACAAAGCATTATATAATAAATTTCAAACATATAATAATTTTAGGATGAACAATACAAGAATTTCAAAGGACTAATATAAAGCTCAATTGGAGAAGAATTTAGCAGAAATCAAATTTCCAATAGGATGAAAATTGAATAAGCAAAACCCAATAAAGTTTTCAATTCTGATAGAATTTGAATTGTACATTTCCTGAATTGTTTGAGTGACCAAGCATGCTCCAATTCACTAAAAATAGGTGTTATTGGAAAGTTGTATCAATCTATTTTTAGATGAACTAAAAACAGGAAGTTACGACAAATAGAGTAAAGGAAGGTCAGAATTGATTATCTCTGTTTTACAGAATTGATAGAATCAATTTAAATAAATGTTTCAAAAGGCAAACATACTTCAAATTATCCAAATTATATGTCAAAAGAAAGATATGCGAACCTAATTTCCAAAGAACTAAGTTTTGCATAATTTAGAATTTTCACTAGAGAGTTATGAGTAATTTAGTAATAGAAGGTCTGAATTAATTATCTCTATTTTGCAGAATTAATAGAATCAATTTAAATAGATGTTTTAGAAGGAAAACGTACTTCAAAATTTCTAAATTATATCTCTAAAGAAAGATACGTGAATCTACTTTCCAATGAGCTAAGCTTTATATAATTTAGAATTTTCACTAGAGAGTTATGAGCAATTTAGTAACAGAAGGTCAGAATTGATCATCTCTGTTTTGCAAAATTGATAGAATAAATTTAAATAAATTTTTCAGATGGAAAATATACTTCAAAATTTCCAAATTAGGTGTCAAAAGAAAGATATGTGAATCTAGTTTCCAAAGAACTAAGTTTAACATAATTCAGAATTTTCACTAGAGAGTTATCAGCAATTTAGTAACAGAAGGTCAGAATTCATAGTATCTGTTTTACCAAATACATAAGGTTTTTTCATTCAATTTTTTGGATAGGTAAATTTACTCCAAATCTTTCAATTTTTATGTCAAATGAAAGCTCTATAAGTCTCCTTTCGTATGAAAGAGGTTTTTCCTCAATCCGAAATTGTTGCAAAAAGTTATGGCCACACAAGTACTGAAAGATCAAAATCTAAAAAATTTCAAATTCAACATTTGATGTATAAACGGCATAGATATCTTACATACAGCCAAAATCTCCCAATTTTCTCAAAATCAAGGTGAAAACAAGGATCAAAATTTATCTCTAGGATAGGTTAGAATACTTGCCTTAAAAAGTTTTGAGCGTTGTGGGATAAAGGGCGTTGTGGGATCACATACATAATGTGATTCATCCATTTCTGGATGACTACCAAGCATAAGTCTCCCACGTCTGGGAGCTCCATCCACTCACGTTTGAGTGATGTCAATGGGGCCGGTAGAATAATCGCGGGCTCTAAGTATAACTCCCTTTACCATTTTTGGCAAAGGTTCACAATATCCCACAAGACACTAGAGTACAAAAGGGTAGTATGAACAATAACATTGGCACATATCAGAAGCACATGCGGAACAACGGAGATATGCATGTGCCTTTATCAAGGAAATGCAAACAAAGCATTACATAATAAATTTCAAACATATAACAATTTTAGGATGAACAATACAAGAATTTCAAAGGACTAATATAAGCTCAATTGGAGAAGAATTTAGCATAAATCAAATTTCCAATAGGATGAAAATTGAATAGGCAAAACCCAATAAAGTTTTTAATTCTGATAGAATTTGAATGGTACATTTCCTGAATTGTTTGAGTGACCAAGCATGCTCCAATTCACTAAAAATGGGTTTCATTGGAAAGCTATATCAATCTATTTTTAGATAAACTAAAAACAGAAAGTTACAACAAATAGAGTAAAGGAAGGTCAGAATTGATTATATCTCTGTTTTACAGAATTGATAGAATTCAATTTAAATAGATGTTTCAAAAGGCAAACATACTTTAAATTTTTCAAACTATATGTCAAAAGAAAGATATACGAATCTAGTTTCCAAAAAACTAAGTTTGCATAATTTAAAATTTTCACTAGAGAGTTATGAGCAATTTAGTAATAGAAGGTCAGAATTAATCATCTCTGTTTTGCATAATTGATAGAATCAATTTAAATAGATGTTTCAGAAAGCAAACGTACTTCAAAATTTCTAAATTATATGTCAAAAGAAAGATATGCGAATCTAGTTTCCAAATAACTAAGCTTTGCACAATTTAGAATTTTCACGAGAGAGTTATGAGCAATTTAGTAACAAAAGGTCAGAATTGATCATCTCTGTTTTGCAGAATTGATAGAATCAATTTAAATAGATGTTTCAGAAGGAACAAGTACTTCAAATTTTCCAAATTAGATTTCAAAAGAAAGATATGTGAATCTAATTTCCAAAAAACTAAATTTAATATAATTCAGAATTTTCACTAGAGAGTTATGAGCAATTTAGTAATAGAAGGTCAGAATTCTTAGTATCTATTTTACCAAATACATGAGGTCTTTTCATTCAATTGTTTGGATAGGTAAGTTTACTCCAAATCTTTCAATTTTTATGTCAAATAAAAGCTCTATAAGTCTCCTTTCGTATAAAAGAGGCTTTTACTCAATCCGAAATTGGTGCAAAAAGTTATGGCCACACAAGTACTGAAAGGTCAAAATCTGTAAAATTTTAGATTCAACATTTGATGTATAAACGGCATAGATATCTTACATGCAACCAAAATCTCCCAATTTTCTCAAAATCAAGGTGAAAACAAGGATCAAAATCTATCTCTAGGATGGGTTAGAACACTTGTTTTAAAAAGTTTTGATTTTCAAATATGGGGGATTTGATGCAAAGCCTTAAGCCAAGATAAAACTTCTTCTTCTTCAATTCTTTCTCTTTCTCTTCTCTTTCAATTCCTTCTCCTCTTCTCAAGTTACGTTGGCTGCAAAGTTTCCCTCAATTGTGCCTTAAATTACTTATGTTTGGCTCATGCTAAAATAGTGAGGTGGCAAGCATGCATGGAGGTTTAGGTGTCATCTTTAGAATAAATATAAGTGACTCATCTTTGCTAATGACACATGTCCTCCATTTTATTTTTATTTTATTTTTCTTAGTGTGAATCTTTCATAAATCACCTTCAATTAATGAGATTCACATTTTGGTCCCTCACAATAATTTTAATATATATATAAAATATTTAGTGCAAAAAAAATTATAAAAAAAATCTTCATATTTACAAATAAGTCCTTATAAATTTTCAAAAATGAGGGATGTTATAACCGTCGCCGAGCAGTAGACCTCCCAGAAGAGAAACCCCTCCGGTCACCTGCCACGTCTGTTCTGAAGAAGAGGAGCCGTCGCAGAACCGTCGATCTTGAAAGCAAAGATCCACCGATTGCTAATGCCACTTCTTCTCTATTCCTTGAGAAGAGGGCTAATCGCATCAAGATGCATCAAGATTTCTGTAGGAAGGGGTTAGAACACTTGCCTTAGAAAAATTTGAATTCCAAAAGTATGGAATTGATGGAAAATCTCAAGCCAAAGCAAAGCTTTTTCTCCTTCTTCTGCATCAATTCCTCTTCCCTTCTCCTCTCAAACCTATGTTGCCTGCAGCAAGTATCTCTCCATTGTTAAGTTTTACAGATCATGAAGTATTAAAATTCATAAATCGCCAACACAAACTAAACAAGAGGCATGCAGCTTGGGTGGAGCTTTTACAATCTTATAAAT
The DNA here is from genome assembly GCF_036884655.1 of Musa acuminata AAA Group. NCBI lineage: Eukaryota > Viridiplantae > Streptophyta > Magnoliopsida > Zingiberales > Musaceae > Musa > Musa acuminata. Next base: position 28,496,708 of record NC_088335.1, read on the forward strand.
TTACAATTAAGCACAAATTTGGTGTTCAAAATATGGTTGCTGGCGCATTGAGTAGAAAGCATTCTTTATTATCGGCAATGGAAGTCAAATTTATTGGATTTGAGACGTTCAAAGATCTATATGAAAATAATGTAGATTTCAGCTCAATATGGCAGAATTATAAATCAGGATCCTTTCAATAATTTTCTATCTTTGATGATTTTTTTTTTAAGCTTCTTTGAGATAAGTAATTTTAGCTGAAGCTCATGGTGGTGTTTTGGGAGGACATTTCGGTAGGAACAAGACTCTAGCTCGTGTTCAACTAAATTTTTATTGGTCTAAGATATTCAAAGATGTGGAGAGATATGTGAAGCAATGTCGAGTGTGTTATTTGGCAAAAACAAGAAGTCAAAATTTTGGTTTGTACACTCCATTGATAGTACTAAATGCTCCATGGGAGGATATGAGTCTTGATTTCATTTTGGGATTGTTAAGAACTCAAAGGAATAAGGATTCTATCATGGTTGTTGTTGACAGATTTTCAAAAATGTCTCACTTTATTCCTTGCAATAAAATGAATGATGTATCTCATATTGCTGATTTGTATTTTAGGAAGATTGTTATATTACGTGGTATTCTAATAACTATGGTGTATGATCGAGATTCAAAATTTGTTAGTCATTTTTGGAGAACTCTTTGGAGAAAACTAGGTACTTCTTTGAATTTCAATAGCTTGCATCATCCACAAACTGATAGGCAAACTATGGTAACAAATAAAAACTTGAGAAATTTACTTAGAAGCTATGTTGGTAAGAATATTAAGTAGTGGAATATCATTCTTCCACAAATTGAGTCTGCCTATAATCGTTCTATGCATCATAGTATTGGTAAGAGTCCTTTTGAGGTAGTTTATGGTGTTAATTTTGCTGGTCCTTTGAACTTAATCCCTCATTCTACAACAAAGTAATTTAGTGGTGATGTTGATGAAAGAGCTAAGCAGATAAAGAAGATGCATGAGGGTGTGAAAGCTACCATTAAGAAGCAAAATGAGAGATACATGTATGCTGCTAACAAATACAGAAAACATGTGGAGTTTAATAGAGGTGATTTGGTCTAAATTCCTCCAAGGAAAGAGAGGTTTCCACCGGACAAATTTGGAAAACTAAAACCAAAGGCTGATGATCCATTCAAGGTTCTTAAGAGAATTGATAAAAAATGCTTATGAGATTGAGCTACCCGATGATTACAGAGTATCCCCAACATTTAATATGGCTGATAAGTCCTTACTTACCAAAATGTTGATGAATCAAACATGGACTTGAGGACAAGTCATTTTCAGTTGGGGGATATTGACACGGGAGTTTCTAATTTACTACAATCTGATCATATGAATCTTGATTATGATATTGTATTTTTGTCAGCCAACAATGATGCCTCATAATATTTAACTCAGCCCTCTCAAATATGATAGCTCATCAGCATATTCCCTACACAAAGTTAAAAGCTGTTTCAAGGTACTTTTCTTCATGACTAAGGAATATATTAAAGGAGTTGGTTAGCAGCTATGAATATTTCTTCATGACCAAGGAATGCATTAAAGGAGTTGATTAGCAGCTGGCATAGAAAAATCTTTAGAAACTGATGATATCTTGGCATAAGCTCTCTTGGAGAACTCTCTTAAACTCTATATCTCTTGGATGCATCATTGAGTTGTAAGTCTTTTGATTTATGTTTTGTATCCTCGTTTATAATCCTTGGGGTGGTGAATTTCTATATCCCTACTTATTGAACTTCTTTTAGAATGGCACAAATGGTAAGACAATACATATAGTAAATTGGGACAGCATTTGCAAACTGAAAGATGAAGGGAGGCTAAACTTGAGAAATACTGGAGAATGTAATAAAGCGTGTTTGATAAAGTAATTGTGAGATCTTTTACAAAATAATTGTTCCTTATGGTTACAATGGGTTTATGCTAGGAATCTTTCCAAGGAATCAATTTAGGAAATTTCAGCAAGAACATATCACTTTGCAACTTGGAAAGGAATTTTGAAGGAAAGGAATTTGGCTAATCAAACACATTTCCTATGTAATCTCTTCCAGATCTTGTACTAATATGTGATACGATCCTTGGGTTAATGGGAAGAGTATATTTCAATTATATGGTGATAGAATACGAAAAGACCTTGGGGCTCCCAAATATTAGGAGGTTTCCAAGTTCATTACTAACGGTACTTTGTGTCTCCCTAATCCGATTTCTCCTAAAATGTTATCACTTTGGCCGACTATTACAGCTATTCCAATCAGGAACAACTCTTTACATATGCTTATTTGGCCTCATGATAATGGCAAAATTAGTACTACATCAATATTGAATCAAATCAGGCAGAGGAACAACAAGTTGATCCCAAGCAGTTGGACATGGGATCGATTGGGATCACAAAGACATTCCCTATGCACATGGCAGGCCCTTCTTGATAAACTACCTACAATAGACAATATGAAGAGAAGATGTATTTATCATGTTAACCGATACTCTCATTGTATGCAACAGGAAGAAACTGATGACCACTTCTATATTACTATATGGATATGGAAGGAGATGCTTCAGCGATTTGAAATCAATAGGCTACTACAACCAAACTTGCATCAAGAATTAGGCAAACTTATGCAATGTTTCTCAAGAAAATGACCTCTTACACAATTGGCAAAGGTAACTTTCAGATGCGCAATTTGGTAGATGTGGAAGGAGAGATATAGTAGAATCTTTGAGTATCGACACACAAACAATGCTCTGCTTTTGATAGAGATTATTAGAGACTCAAGATCATGTATGGAGTACGATCTCAAAATAGAGCACTTTACACGAAGAGAGAAAGATATTTTTATCAGATTTAATTTTACTATTAGTTAAAGATATTGGGAATGATGTTGAAGAATTATATGTATCCTGAAGTTATCTACTTTAATAATGTGTTGTGCCCACAGTTAAAAGTCATAGTCATAGTCTACAGCATGTGTAGTCATGACTATACTTTATTTGTTAGCTACAGTTATGAGTCATAGTCTATAGCATGTGTAGACTACCTACTTTGTTTGACTACTCTTGGAGATGAGTTTGTGGGGAGAGACCATTTCACCTTTGAGGCGGGGTGCACAATCCTAGAAAATGTCATAATAGACAAGGAACGAACTCTTGAAGAAAAGTCACAAGATAGTTGTATTTGCTAGAATGAGTGTTTTGAATAGAAAAGGCACGAACTCGCGATAAAACTTAAATAAGATTGAAAAATAGTTCACCATCAAGTTAAAATCACAAAGGGATACAGAATTTTTTTTTTTTTTGGTAAGTAAAGGTAAATAGATTAAGTGTGAAGTTTGTATAAATAGCTTTGTATAGCTATACAAGCCATAGACTAAAGCCTGATATCTCATAGAGTAGTCTAGGATTGTGCACCCCACCTCAAAGGTGAAATGGTCTCTCCCTACAAACTTATCTCCAAGAGTAGTCAAACAAAGAGGTCTACACATGCTGTAGACTATGACTCCTTTTTTTTTTGTAAGTAAAAGTAAATTGATTATGTGTAAAGTTTCTACAAATAGCTTTGTTTATACAAGTAATAGACAAAGCCAGGTAACTCATTGAGCACATATGCGGTAGTTATGACTACATATGCTATAGACTTTAACTTCTAACTATAGCCAACATGTCAAGATATGCCAAAACTACCTGTGGGTACAGCATTAAATATCATGCCCATGATTTTTAGCTAATAGCAAAATTTAATTTGACAAAAATATCTTTTTCTCTTAGTGTAAAGTGATCTATTTTGAGATTGTGCTCCATGCATAATCTTGAGTCTCTAATATTCTATGTCAAGAGCTGAGCATTGTTTGTGTATTGACACTCAAAGATTCTACTACATCTCTCCTTCCATATCCACCAAATAGAACATCTGAAAGTAACTTTTGCCAATTATGTAAGAGGACCTTTTCTTGAGAAATATTTCATGAGGTCGCCTAATTCCTGATGCAAGTTTGGTTGTGGCGGCCTATTGAGTTCAAATCACTGGAGAATATCCTTCCATATATATTCATTTAGTATAGTCACAAGCAAAATAGAGGTGGTCAACAGTTTTTTTTTGTTACATACAAAGGGAGCATCGGTTAACATGATAGATACATCTTCTCTTCATGTTGTCTATTGTAGATAGTTTATTAAGAAGGGCCTGCCATGTGCATAAGAAATGTCTTTGTGATCTTGGTCGATCCCATGTCCAATTGCTTGAGATCCACTTATTATTTCTTTGCCTGATTTGATTCCATGCGGATGTGGCACGGAATTTGCCATTGTCACAAGGCCAAATAAGTATATCTGATGGGTTATTTTTTATTGGAATAGCTATGATAGTCGGCCAAAGTGAACATTTCAGGAGAAATAGGATTAGGGAGATACTAGGTACCATTAGCAATAAACTTGGAAACCTTCTAATCTTTGGGAGCTCCAAGGTCTTTTCATATTCTGTCACCATATAATTGAAATATACTCTTCCCATTTATCCAAGGATCGTACCACATATTAGTACTAGTTCCAGAAGAGATTGTATAAGAAATATGTTTGATTAGCCAATTCCTTACCTTTAAAATTTCTTTCCATGCTGCAGAGTGATATGTTCTTGTTGAAATTTCCCAAATTGATTCTTTTGAAAGATACCTAGCAGAAACCAAATTTGACCATAAGGAACTTTTATTTTACAAAAGATCCCACAATTAATATACCAAACATGCTTTTTTTTTTTGTAAGTAAAATGTAAATTTATTATTTATAAAGTTTCTACAAATAGCTTTATCTATATAAGTCATAGACAAAGCCAAGTAACTCATAGAGTGCAAATGCGGTTGTTATGACTACACATGTTATAGATTATAACTCCTAACTGTAGCCAACAAATAAAATGTATATTTAGAAATGTCAAGACTACGTGTGGGTACAGTATTTAACATCATTCCAAGATCTTTAGCTAATAGCAAAATTAAATTTGATAAATATATCTTTTTCTCTTGGGTAAAGTGCTCCATTTTGAGATCGTGCTCCATACAGGATCTCGAGTTTCTAATAATCTCTTTTAAGAGCTGAGTATTATCTGTGTGTTGACATTCAAAGATTCTATTACATCTCTCATTCCACATCTACCAAATAATGCATCCAAAAGTAACCTTTGCTAGTTGTATGAGAGGTCCTTTTCTTGAGAAACATTGCATGAGGTCGCCTAGTTCCTAATGCAAGTTTGGTTGTGGCAGTCTATTGAGTTCAAATTGTCGGAGAATCTCCTTCCGTATCCATTTAGTATAGTCACAAGCAAAATAGAGGTGGTCAATAGTTTCTTCTTATTGCATACAAAGGGAGCATCGGTTAACATGATAGATATCTCTTCTCTTCATATTGTCTATTGTAGGTAGTTTATTGAAAAGGGTCTGCCATATACATATAGAATGTCTCTGTGATCCCGATCGATCCCATGTCCAACTGCTTGGGATCCACTTGTTATTTCTTTGCCTAATTTGATTCCATGCGGATGTACCAAACATGATTTATTCCAATCTATGATATTTCTCAAGTTCAGTGCTCCTTCATCTTTTGGTTTGCAGATGCTGTCCCAATTTATCATATGTATTGCTTTATCATTTGTGTGATTCTAGAAGAAGTTCATTAATAACCATTCAATATCTTAGAGAAGTCCAACAGGCAGAAGAAAAGCATTAGACCAATATATAGAGTAAGAGTACAACACCGAATGGATGAGTTCAAGTCGTCCTGCTTTTGATAGAAGCCTATTTTTCCAGGAAGAAATTCTATTCTTTATTTTTTGCAAGATAGGCTGGTAGTGGGTTTTATGAACACTAGTGGATATGAGTGAGAGGCTCAGATAAGGAACTGGTAGACTTTCCTCACTAACCCCTAGAGTGTGTGCAATAAAATCATTTTCCTCAATGCAAGGACCTATATAGACTTTACTTTTCAAATAATTTTACTGAAGGCCAAAATCCATGCCAAAGTCATTAAAAATAGTAGCCAGATTCCTCACTGAAGTTGGATCATTCTGGAGAAAGATAAGTAAATCGTCTACGAAAGTTATGTGTGATATGTGAATAGAACCAGCATTAGGTACCTTAATGCTGCCATTCGAGACTGCCTATTCCAACATATAGCTAAGTCCTTCCATTGCAATAGTAAAAAGATATGGAGAGAGTGGATCACCTTGTCGGATGCCATTCGTGCTCCCAAAAAAACCAATAGGTGAGCCATTAAATAGTATAAAAAATTTTGGAGTTTCCAAGCATCTTTGAATTCAATTAACCCATTGCTGTGGGAAGTTCATATCGATGAGCATCTTATAGATAAATTTCCTATTAACTGAATCAAAAGCTTTCCGTAAATCAGCTTTACAACATATTTTTGTCCCTCTTGCATTTGACTGTAGATCCTTGACCAAGTCATTAGCAAGCAGAATATTATGATGTATACTTCTCCCTTTCATGAAAGCTGCCTAATTTGGACTAATAATCTTGTGCATTACCTTTTGCATTCTATCTGCCAACACTTTAGAGATGATCTTGTAAATAAAGTTATATAATGATATGGGTTGATAGTTCTTTAGTGAATCAGCACTTGCATTCTTGGGAATTAAAGAAATAAAAATGTAATTCATCTCTCTAAGAATATGACCTGAAGAAAAAAAATGTTGGCAAGCCTTAATTGTTAGGATCGGAGCGGCACTAAGAGGGGGGGTTGAATTAGTGCAGCGGTGAAGTGCGATAAACTTTTCACGATTTAAACACTTTTCGAAAACTTCGTACGATAAAAGCAACGTTTTCGTTTAAAAACGTTTCAATTGCGTTTTAACTTGAAGAGATAAGTAAGACGGAGACAAAGCAGTATAGCATTAAAGTGCAAATGGTTTGTAGTAATATAAATGACAATAAGTAAATGCAAACCAGAGATTACGCCGATTTTACAGTGGTTCGGTCAAATGACCTACATCCACTTGCGAGGCCCCTCTTCGATGAGGCTCCCACCTTCCACTAGCAAATCTCTTGAAAGGAAAGGGTAAATACCCCTCTTACAACTTTTACAAGCGGTTCACTCTCTTACAGATTTTCAGCAAGAAAGAAGGAGGTGAACACTAGCAAATTGAAAACAAGAAAGGCAAAACTCTTCTAAGACTTTTCTCTCAATCACTTGCTACTCAAAAATTTATATTCTCAGCTGAGACTTGAGGGGTATTTATAGGCCTCAAGAGGATTCAAATTTGGGCTCCAAAAATTTGAATTCTCTTATGTTCCCGATGCTGGCGGTGCCACCGCCCAGCCCAGGAGGTGTCACCACCCAGCTCTCGGGTGCTGGGCGGTGCCACCGCCTAGGCCAATTCAACTCACTGGTTAGGCTCCAAACTTGGCCCAAACCAGTCCGAACTCGGGCCCAATTGGCCCCTACTTGGGTTATAAGATTAACACCTAATCCTAACCCTAATTAACATGCTAACTATGAATTTAAAGACATTTTCTAAGCTATTACAAAGTCTATAAGTCAAGACTTTTTCCGGCGAGCTTCCGGCGAACTTCTGACGGTTTTCTGATAAACTCTCGAAAACCATTCTGCAGACTCCCGGCAAGCTCCTAGACTGCACGATTTGATCTTGATAAGTTCCAACTGCTAGTCATAGGTGCCCAGCAAGCCAATCACGTGAGTGATGGCACGTGTGACTTGATACATAATCTTTTTGCTTATTATATTTTGGTGTATATCACTTTATAACAATTGCATATGTGCATATATATATTGTGATGTCTTTGGATTTGTGCAATGGGAATCGGATCGTGATGAGATCACGATAATGAGATCGATTCACCTTTAAACACATATCCTAAATAATCCCGATCATAGGTTACTCGAGAGGGACATCATGATAACCGGATAGACTGGTGTGCTGTATACCCGTCCATATGATGGATGCAGCTGGTCTCATAGCTGCTCGTGTAGGGACACTAGGGATACAGTACAGGTGCTCATTGGAGAATGAGTTCACTGATTGATCCGCTTACGGAATGCTGGATGGTTGATGATGCCTTATTGTCAGACAGCGATTCCGTAGTCCTAGTGGTGTATCTGGTCCTTAGACTTGAGACACCAAGGATGTCCTGTATGAGTGCTCCACTCTTTGATACCAGACTTATAGGTTTGGCTGTCCCCAGATCTAGTACAACTGGTCATTGGGAGTGGTAGTCGACCTTACGAGGGCTATTGAGTGTCAATAGAGGATCATCCACTCTCGGCGTCATGAGAGGAATATCCTATGTGTTCTTGCTCAGACAAATCCCTGGCTAGGGTCATTCGGGTTGAGAGAGAAAGAGTTCTCCGGGAGAATCCGATTAGAGCGAGACTCGAGTAGAAATCGTATGGGTCTGACAGCACCATGCTCGATATACGGTCTCTAGGATATTAGATGGATGAGGGACTATAGGTACATGGTAACTGAGGACAGACAGGTCCAATGGATTGGATTCCCTTGTATCATCTGGGGACTACGGCATAGTGGCCTAGTACGTCCGTAGTCGATGAGTCGAGTGAATTATTACAGAGATAATAATTCACTGAGTTAGAAGGAGTTCTGACAGGTATGACTCACGGCCAGCTCGATATTGGGCCTAGAGGGTCACACACATATGGTAGGCATTGCGATGAGTAGAGGTTCGGATATGAGATATCCGACGGAGCCCTTGTCTTATTGGATGCAGATCCAATACCCACTAGGGAAGGACCCATTAGGGTTTGACATGAGATCTCTATAAATAGGAGGGATTCACAGCCTCATAGGCTAGAGTCTTTGTTTTGCCTTTCCTATTCTCCTCTCCCTCTCCACCTCAGAGTAGGCTTGGAGTTTTGAGGAGCGTCGTCGCAACCCTGCTGTGTGGATCACCGCTAGAGAGGAGGACGCTTGACCTCCTTCACCCTCTCCTAAGGATCTGCAAGGAAACAGGGATATACGATCTCCCTAGGTAACACAATCTCTATACGCAGTTTTGTGTTTTGCGGATTTTTGCGCACCAATCTTCGTACGACGACGAATATCTTTTTGGGAATCGGGGATTTTATTTTTCTTGTTCTTCCGCTGCGCATATGATGTCGCCCCCAATGATTTCCCAACAGTGGTATCAGAGCCAGGTTGTTCGTGCGAATGATTGGTTTTGAACTGCGTGTGTTGTGTTTAGGAAGAATATTGACGTCAAAATCGTTGACGCAAAAGCGAGGAAGGGCAGCAACAGTTGCTGCCCTCGATCTACATGCCTGCAGCCACCTGCAGTGGCAGCCGCAGCCGCAGCCAGGCAGCACAGCGCCGACGCATGCGCAAGCGCTGTGCCTACAGTAGCCGGCCGGCGGTCTGCTTGCAGTAGGCTTGCTGCTGGCGGGGCTGGCAACCCACGGGCAGAGGCGCCGTAGGGCAGCGGCGCCTGCCGCCGCATGGAAGTGGCGCCTGCCGCTGCAGGGCAGCGGCGTCTGCCGCTGCAGGGCAGCGGCGTCTGCCGCCACAGGGCAGCGACGCCTGCCGCCGCTGCTCCCGCGGGCGAAACCCCCCCCACAGGGGCGGCCGCCCGGCGGGACAGCACCGCCTGCGGAGGCAGCGGCGCCCGAAGGGGGCGCCCACCCGCAGCGGCATCGCCGCCAGCGGGCGTGCCGCCTGCAGGCGAGGGCAGTGCCCTCGCCCCGCCGCATAGGCCGCTGCCGGCAGGGTGGCGGCGGCGGCAGCAGCGAAAAGGGGAAAGGGCATTAGGGTTTTCTGGGCAAAAGATAGTTTTGCCCCTCGGAATTTGAGAAATTCCAGTTTCTGTCTTTTGTCCAAATTATGAAAATACCCTTAGGAATTGAGAAATTCCCTACATGTCCCTGATTTCAAAAAAATATTAATTAATTAAAAGGTTTAGTTGATTATTATTTTTATTATTATCTAGTAGTCCTACATGATGATGATTATTTATACATGTGATGTATGATGTGTGGACGGATGATCATGGACCGTGTGATGTGTGTACTTGTGATTATTATTATTGAGGTCTGCGAGCCTCCATTATATTTCTCGTTTATTGTCGGGCCTGCGTGCCTATGATTAAGTTGTAATCACATGAGGAGGCACAGTAGGAGCGTGGATGCGATAGCGGGACCCACGAGACGGACGATCGTGATGCATGGAGATGCATCAAGATGTCGACGAAACCGACGAGGACGAGATGGACGATCACAGGGCATGGAGATGCATCGTTGCACACATAGATCTTGATGTGAGTGATTAGGCCTACTGGCTCGGGCCTAATCATATTAGGTTGTGGTCCATGATCATTTGGTTGATTGCTTATACACATACTAGATATGTATATATATTTGCATGCGATGTAGATATATATTAAATATGTATATGTGTGACATGTCATATTAGGAGACCAAATTATAGAAACATCTCTCGATAATATTAAGTCGGTAAACGTGAGGCAATTAGATTGACCCACATGGCCTTCCATCGTTATGAGTAGGAACCGATTCCCGGTGTAGGTTGAGTTGGTCGAGTCCCTCGAGACTCACCTATATCGCGATTTGCTATCTTGCTTACGACATAAAGATGTCACCGGTGACCTGAGGGCAAGGTATACTTGGTCGAGTCTCTCGAGGGTATATCATCAAATCAGACTCATCTTGTAACGAAGGTGTTGACTTAACCGAGCATCATGGTTGGTCGAGTCCCTCGAGGCCATGGTGATTCGGAGGCCGAACAGGATGGGAATCACAAGGAGTTGTGATCGGCAAGAGTTGCCTACCTTTTAGGCTTAGTATGATTGGTCGAGTCCCTCGAGGTTACACTAAGACGCTGATTGGATCCTGATCCCCACTAGAAGTCTGCCGGAGACTTCCATTTCACGTGCTGAGGGTGTCGCGTGACTCGTTAGTAAAATAGTGGGAGCATATTAAGATAGAAGTCCATATCTTGATAGTTTATTTCTTGCAAAATCTGCAAGTTATTCATTTCTGCTACATCTTTATTTTCAGAAAATGTCGCTTTCAAATCCCTTACGTGGCATACTTGATGTCAACCGCCTCACTGGTCCAAATTATACGGATTGGCTCCGTAACTTGAGAATTGTTCTCACAGCGGAGAAAATCGTGTACGTCCTTGATACGGTGATGCCTACGCCCGAAGAAGGGGCAAGCGAGGATGAGATCGCTCGCTACGTGAAGTACATTGATGACTCCACTCTTGCTTAGTGCTATATGTTGGGCTCTATGACTCCAGAGTTACAGAGACAACATGAAAAGATGGATGCCAGATCCATTCTCCTACATGTCTGTAAATTGTTTGAGGAACAAGGAAGGACTCAACGATATGAGATATCCAAGAGCCTTTTCCGCGCTAGGATGACTGAGGGGACACCGGTTCAGAACCATGTCCTAAAGATGATTGAGTGGATAGAGAAACTCACAGGTCTAGGAATGGTCCTAGAGGATAACTTGTGTGTGGACATTGTGCTTCAGTCCCTACCAGATTCCTTTTCACAGTTCATAATGAATTTTAATATGAACAAGCTTGAGGTGACTCTCCTAGAGCTCCTCAATATGTTGAGGGAGGCAGAGAGTACTATTAAGAAAGAGAAGCCAGTTCTCTACACTGATGAGACCAGAAAGAAAAGGAAAGCAGAAAGGTCCCTTAAGAAGGGAAAGGGCACGGGCAAACAAGGTAAAGCAAAGGTTGCTAAGAAAGACCCAACAAAGGACAAAGGCCAGTGCTTCCACTGTGGTAAAGATGGGCACTAGAAGAGGAACTGCAAAGAGTACCTTGCAGAAAGGGCGAAACAAGAAGCTTGGTGAAGCTTCAAGTACATTCATGATCAATCTCCAATTGTTAGATTTTTGTGATAGTGCATTGGTATTGGATGCCAATATTGCTTATCACATCTACAATTTATTGTAAATTCTAGCAAAGCTAAGGGGAGATTGACGAGAGGAATATTGCATAAAGGTTTGTTTATGCAAGACACTACTCCACATATCATGAATGTAAGTGTCTAAGAGGAAACGAGATGAGTTGAATAGTGCATACCTGTGGCATTGTAGGCTAGGTCACATCCATGAAAGAAGGATTCAAAAGTTGCTAAATGATGGATATCTAGATCCATTCGACTATGTGTCATATGTAACTTGTGAGCCTTACATTCGTGGAAAACTGACCAAATCTCCATTTAGTAGAACTGGAGAGAGAGCCACTGAGTTGTTGGAACTCATACATAGTGATGTATGTGGACCCATATCAACTCATGCCGGAGGTTACTCCTACTTCATTACATTTACTGATGATTTCTCAAGGTATGGATATGTGTACTTAATGAAGTACAAGTCCGAGGCCTTTGAGAAATTCAAAGAGTATAAGAATGAGGTGGAGAACCAGACTGGAAAGAGTATCAAAACTCTTCGATCAGATCGAGGAGGTGAGTACTTAAGTACAGAGTTTACTCAGTTCCTCAAGGACCATGGGATATTATCCCAATGGACACCTCCTTATACACCTCAGCTCAATGGTGTCTCTGAAAGGAGAAATCGTACATTATTAGATATGGTACGGTCCATGATGAGTTTCGCTGACCTACCCATCTCATTCTGGGGATATGCCCTAGAAACCGCAGCTTACCTTCTGAACAGAGTTCCAACTAAGTCGGTAGTGTCTACTCCATATGAGATATAGAAAGGGAAGAAGCCTGATCTTAAGGTTGTTAAGATTTGGGGCTGCCCAGCCCACGTTAAAAGACACAACCCCGATAAGTTAGAATCAAGGACAGAGCGATGCATATTTGTGGGATACCCCAAGGAAACTTGTGGGTATTACTTCTATCATCTCGAGGACCAAAAGGTCTTTGTAGCTAAGAGAGCAGTGTTCCTTGAGAAGGAACGCATTCTTGGCGGAGACAGTGGGAGAATGATAGAGTTGAGCGAGGTTGGAAAACCAAGCTCAAGCACCAATCTACAGCCCGAGTCTGTTCAGGTACCTAATACACAAGTTTTAACTTTACGCAGGTCTGATAGAGTATCTCATCCTCCTGAGAGATATGTGGGACATATTAGAGGAGAGGATGTTGAGGATATTGATCCTCAGACCTACGAGGAGGCTATTATGAGTATAGGCTCCGGGAAGTGACAAGAAGCCATGAATTCTGAGATGGATTCTATGTACTCCAATAAGGTTTGGAACCTAGTTGATGCGCCCAAAGGTATTGTACCCATCGGTTGCAAGTGGATCTTTAAGAAAAAGATCGGAGTAGATGGAAAGGTAGAGACCTATAAAACAAGGCTAGTGGTTAAAGGGTATCGTCAAAGGCAAGGTGTTGACTACGACGAAACCTTCTCACCCGTAGCAATGCTAAAATCCATCAGAATTCTATTGGCTATTGCAGCACACTATGATTATGAGATCTGGCAGATGGATGCGAAAACCGCATTCCTCAATGGGAACCTCGAGGAGGAGGTATATATGATGCAACCTGAGGGATTCGTGTCCAAGAACTGCCCAGATAAGGTGTGTAGGTTGCTTAGATCCATTTATGGACTAAAGCAAGCTTCCCGAAGTTGGAACATAAGATTTAATGAGTCAATCAGATCTTATGACTTCGTTAAGAACGAAGATGAGCCTTGTGTGTACAGGAAGGTAAGTGGGAGCACTATCACCTTTTTGGTGTTATATGTGGATGACATCCTCATCATTGGGAATGATGTAGGAATGCTATCCACAGTAAAGACTTGGTTATCTAGACACTTCTCCATAAAGGACTTAGGGGAAGCATCCTATATCTTAGGGATTAGAATCTATAGAGATAGATCTAAGAGGATGCTTGGCTTGTCCCAGTCCATGTACATAGAAACCATTGTCAAAAGGTTTGACATGGAAAACTACCAGAAGAAAGGGCAAACATGAATATGATACCTTATGCCTCAGCAATAGGGTCTATCATGTATGCCATGCTATGTACTAGGCCTGATATAGCGCATGCTCTGAGTGTCACGAGCAGGTATCAGGCGGATCCAGGCTTGGAGCACTGGAAAGCAGTAAAGTGTATCCTTAAGTAGGACTAAGGATCTTTTACTAGTATATGGAGGTAATAGCCTTAAGGTTGAAGGCTTCACTGACTCAAGTTTTCAGTCTGATGTCGATGATAGCAAGTCGAATTCAGGGTATGTGTACACCTTGAATGGAGGAGCAGTGTGCTGGAAGAGTTCCAAGCAAGATATCACTGCTGACTCGACCACAGAGGCGGAGTACATTGCTGCATCAGATGCAGCAAAGGAGGGAGTTTGGGTGAAGAAGTTCATCACAGATTTGGGAGTCGATACAGATAGCGACAAGTCGACTTCCTTATATTGCGACAACTATGGGGTGATTACTCAAATAAGGGAACCCGGGTCTCATCAGAAGTGTTCTGAGGAGGTTCCAACTTATCAGAGAGATCGTAACCCGAGGAGATGTAGTAGTGGAAAGAGTTCCATCCGAAGATAACATTGCAGATCCACTGACAAAGCCGTTGTCTCAGATTGTCTATGAGCGTCACAGGAGTCTGATGGGGATCAACACATAGGTGATTGGCTTTAGGTCAAGTGGGAGATTGCTAGTCATAGGTGCCCAACAAGCCAATCACGTGAGTGATGGCACGTGTGACTTGATACATAATCTTTTTGCTTATTATATTTTGGCGTATATCACTTTATAACAATTGCATATGTGCATATATATATTGTGATGTCCTTGGATTTGTGCAATGGGAATCGGATCGTGATGAGATCACGATAATGAGATCGATTCACCTTTAAACACATATCCTAAATAATCCCGATCATAGGTTACTCGAGAGGGACATCGTGATAACCGGATAGACTGGTGTGTTGTATACCCGTCCATATGATGGATGCAGCTGGTCTCATAGCTGCTCGTGTAGGGACACTAGGGATACAGTACAGGTGCTCATTGGAGAATGAGTTCACTGATTGATCCGCTTACGGAATGCTGGATGGTTGATGATGCCTTATTGTCAGACAGCGATTCCGTAGTCCTAGTGGTGTATCTGGTCCTTAGACTTGAGACACCAAGGATGTCCTGTATGAGTGCTCCACTCTTTGATACCAGACTTATAGGTTTGGCTATCCCCAGATCTAGTACAGCTGGTCATTGGGAGTGGTAGTCGACCTTACGAGGGCTATTGAGTGTCAATAGAGGATCATCCACTCTCGGCGCATGAGAGGAATATCCTATGTGTTCTTGCTCAGACAAATCCCTGGCCAGGGTCATTCGGGTTGAGAGAGAAAGAGTTCTCCGGGAGAATCCGATTAGAGTGAGACTCGAGTAGAAATCGTATGGGTCTGACAGCACCATGCTCGATATACGGTCTCTGGGATATTAGATGGATGAGGGACTATAGGTACATGGTAACTGAGGACAGACAGGTCCAATGGATTGGATTCCCCTGTATCGTCTGGGGACTACGGCGTAGTGGCCTAGTACGTCCGTAGTCGATGAGTCGAGTGAATTATTACAGAGATAATAATTCACTGAGTTAGAAGGAGTTCTGACAGGTATGACTCACGGCCAGCTCGATATTGGGCCTAAAGGGTCACACACATATGGTAGGCATTGCGATGAGTAGAGGTTCGGATATGAGATATCCGACGGAGCCCTTGTCTTATTGGATGCAGATCCAATACCCACTAGGGAAGGACCCATTAAGGTTTGACACGGGATCTCTATAAATAGGAGGGATTCACAGCCTCATAGGCTAGAGTCTTTGTTTTGCCTTTCCTATTCTCCTCTCCCTCTCCACCTCAGAGTAGGCCTGGAGTTTTGAGGAGCGTCGTCGTAACCCTGCTGTGTGGATCACCGCTAGAGAGGAGGACGCTTGACCTCCTTCACCCTCTCCTAAGGATCTGCAAGGAAACAGGGATATACGATCTCCCTAGGTAACACAATCTCTATACGCAGTTTTGTGTTTTGCGGATTTTTGCGCACCAATCTTCGTACGACGACGAACATCTTTTTGGGAATCGGGGATTTTGTTTTTCTTGTTCTTCCGCTGCGCATATGATGTCGCCCCCAATGATTTCCCAACACCAACGAGCTTCTTCAGCAAGCTCCGATCTTTCTCGGTGAGCTCCGCGAACTTCCAACGAACGTTCCAGCGAGCTTCCGAAAAACCCTTCGGCAAGCTCCCTACTCATTCTCGGCTAGTTCCGGCAGCATTCCCGACGAACCTTCGGACTTCCGTCGAACTCTTGAACTCACAATGAATCCTTCGTGCTTGACTCCGACACTTTGTTTTGCTTTATGTCTTCGTCGTTATCGTAGTTAATCCTGCACACACAAGCTAAAACTCTACTCCGATCTAGACAATTATTACAATGCGAATTGACATTCTGTTGCCCGGCACGTCATTGGTTGGCGCTTCGTCCGATTCTTCGGTGCATCGTCCTCTCTTGCAGCTTGTTGCCCAATCGGCGGTTGACCTCCGCAACGCCGATATCCTTGGCGCAATTCCGCTCTTGGCCCGATGCCCGACGTCCGAAGCCTTCTGCCATCCAATATCCTAACGTGATCTCCTCTGGCGCAACGTCAATTCCTCCTGCGTTAACTGTCTAATCCTGATCGAGTAGACCTGCATCACTCAAAATGCAGTTAAACATAAACATAATTATCAATTGATTTCATCATCAAAATATGAGATTCAACAATCTCCCCCTTTTTGATGATGACAACCAATTGATGACGGAGTTAAAGTTGACTCCCGGAGTTTAAACAAACTCCCCCTATCAATATGCCATATTGATAGAACCTTGAATTCAAACTGAATTCAAGTCATTGCAATATTCATCATGAATACTTGCAACACGTCATTATGAACTTATGCATAGACTTATGCATATCATGTCATCAACATACTTCTCCCCCTTTGTCATCAACAAAAAGGAGAAGTACAACTATTCTTTGTGTTTGTAATATAAGTTCAACTCATTGCATGAAAAACATAATATTAAGTTTTATCATCATGCAGTTTTGAAGCTAGAAAATTTAGCAAGTAATGCATCATGCTTAGGACATTCAAGCTATCAAGTTTTAGATATGCAAGTTTTACAGCATACAAGATAGCACTTTTTGTAATGTTCAAGATAGCAAGTTCTACATCATGCAAGCTAGCAATATTGAGATGTTCAAGAAAGCAACTCTTGCTTCTTGAAATATGCAAATTTGTCAAGTTTTGCTAGATGTGCAAGTTAGCATTTTTGCCTCTTAAGATAGGCAAGATAGCACATTTGCTTCTTTTGAGATAGCAACTTTTTGCTTCTCTTTAGACTACAAGCTAGCAATTTTTACGATATGTAAGTTTCACAATATACAAGCTAGCAAAAATTTCGAAAGCAAATGCAAGATAGCTTTCTTGTGTAAACTCATAATTCTTGCTTCCTATTGCAATTTGCAAGTTGTAAGTTTTGCTTCTTGAGATAGGTGAGATAGCACTTTTGTAAATTTTGTTTCTTAAGATAAGCAAGCTTGTGATGTTCAAAATAACAAGCTCTTTCTTCTAGAAGTGTCATTTTTGCTTTCTTTGCAAAGTGTAAGCTAGCAAAATGTTTGAAAAAGTGATCAAGTTTTGCAACATACAAGCTAGCAAAAATGCCAAACTAGCAAGAGATAATGTTTTACATGAGGCAAGCAAACAATTTGGCAAATGTTACATTTGCATCTTCTCTTTTGAGAAGTGCAATTTTTGCTTTCATCTTGAATTGTGCAAGCTAGTTAGTTTGCCTCTTTTCATGATGTCCACGCTAGAAATTCTTGCTCCCTCTTTGTCATTGTCAAAAAGAAGGGAAGACCCTTATATCAATTTTCATATTATGACAAAGGTAAGTATCATTCTTATTTGTGCATCATTATATATTCAAATTAAAACATACACAATTTCAATAACCTTATTTTTCATGCACGATACCAAAAAATAAATCAATCATCATTAATAAGCATATCATACATGATACTCAAACATTAAAATTTTTAAGCATTTATCAACATGTTGATCATGATACCAAACATTCATCATTTAAAGCATTCATGATACACATCATATGCAATAAATACATCATGTACATTATTATCATAAGTATTGCATACATCATTTTAACTTTATGAATATTTTATCATTGCATGCATTATACCAAAACATTTCAAGCCATGCAAGCCATAAATACAAAGAAATCATGTCATGAAGGATAAAATCATTTGAATACCAAAAGACATGATTCATATAGTAAATATCTTCTTTAAATAAAATATCAAGAAAATCATAGGAGTACAAAGAAGAGATCTTGTTTTAAAAGAAAAATCAAGTAATAACTCCAAGAACTCACAAGGAAAAATCATGATTCATTTAGAAAATCTCCTCTCAAGAGAATAACAAGTAAAATTGTAGAAGATCGATTAATGAGAAATTTTGATTTATAATAAAATCTCATGTATTGAATGTCGAGAAATCAAAATGATGATTTATATAAAAAATATCACAAGTTATATTCAAGAGAAAAATCATCATTCATTTTCAACTTATTCAATTTGTCACATCAATATTTCTTAGATATGCATGATACCAAAACATGGTTTTAAATCTTTAACATATAACATGCATAAATTGAATGGAGAAGGGAAGAATTCAAACGTACAAAGATTTCAACCATCTCATAAACAAATGTAAGACTAAGTCATGAATCCAAAATTCCATGAATCAAAATGATCATCAAAGGTAATCTCATGTTATTCCAAGAAATCAATATCATGATTTTGATAAAACTCATTTCAAATTTAAATCATCAAAATCATCAAAATATCAACATTACTTTCAAGAGATTCAAAATGGTATATATAGATTTATCATAATAAACATCAAGATCAATAGGATAGAGAAAAATAATTTTTCAAGGAAAAAATATTTTCCTCTTTTTAGTTGTTTCAATTCATATGATTTTATTTCACTTATACCAAATAAAAACATGTATAATGTTTAAAACCGAAAGTGTAAGATTTATTACAACAAAGATTAATAAGGCACTTTCATTATGGTAAAAATCAATAATCCATAAATCACAGGATTCATATGCATAATTTCGAAATTTATTAAGCATGATCATTATGCATGACACTAAAACATGATTTCAAAATGTTTAATATTTTCATTACATCATTATGCAATGGTTTTATTAAACATAATTTTGAATGATTCTTATAGATAACTAAAACTTTTTTAGTTTTAATTTATGTGATTGACTTTATATTAGCATGCTCAAGTTTTGTTCTTATGTCAAAAATATACATCATGAAAACCAAAGACAAGGTTTAAAAAAAATCATCAAGCCTTCCATATAAAAACCATGCATCATCATTGAAGGTTAATATGAAAATCAACAAAATACACATTCTTGCTTCTCAAGCACATATATATGATTATTTAAATCTAACATTTTATTCTATTAACATAAAACATACAATTTTCAAGAAAAATAATTATTCAAAAGAAAATAGAAAATGCATCTTGGAAAACATCAAGTAATTTCAAAATAATTCAAGAGAGTTGAGTTACTTACCTTGTAGTCGAAGCCCGTCAAAGCCCAATTCGCCGTTTCACCTTTGGAAGTTTTTGATTCATCCTTGGTTGCCTTCCTCTTCTTTGGCCTCTTCCTCCGTTCAAGTTCATTGTTTATTTTAGATTTTTGTTTAATGAACTTATTAAGATTTGGTGTCCGAAATTCAAGTTCATCATTGTCCTCATCACTTGAGTCATCGCTCAAGTGGTATTCATTTGTCCGGAGTTCCAAAACCTTCCTATTCTTTGGAAGGTGGTTCAAGTGTTGATTGTGTTCATCATGTGCATTGCGCACCATTTCATATGTCATCAATGAGCCGATAAGTTCTTCAAGTGGAAAAATATTTAAATCTTTTGTTTCTTGTATTGCCGTTACTTTTGATTCCCAAGCTTTAGAAAGTGATCGCAAAACTTTACTAACAAGTTCAGAATTCGAAAAACATTTGCCAAGAGCTTGTAAACCATTGACGACATCCGTAAAACGGGTGTACATGTCAACAATGGTTTCGCTCGGCTTCATTCGAAAAAGCTCGAAATCATGCATTAAAATGTTGATTTTCGAATCTTTGACTCTAGAAGTGCCTTCGTGTGTGATTTCAAGAGTGTGCCATATGTCGAAAGCCGTTTTGCACGAAGAAACCCGATTGAACTCATTTTTGTCCAAAGCGCAAAATAAGGCATTCATAGCCTTTGCATTTAAAGAAAACATCTTCTTCTCCAAATCATTCTAATGGTTCATTGGAAGAGAAGACAATTCAAATCTATTTTCGACTATGTGCCATAAATTCAAATCCAAAGAAAATAAGAAAACTCTCATTCGAGTTTTCCAATAAGTGTAGTCCGTCCCATTGAAAAACGGAGGACAAATGAGAGAGTGACCCTCTTGAAAGCCGTAAAGAGCCATTTCTATTTGGGTGTTAAACCAAGATAGAAAAACGTGGCTCTGATACCAATTGTTAGGATCGGAGCGGCACTAAGAGGGGGAGGTGAATTAGTGCAGCGGTGAAGTGCGATAAACTTTTCATGATTTAAACACTTTTTGAAAACTTCGTACGATAAAAGCAACGTTTTCGTTTAAAAACGTTTCGATTACGTTTTAAGTTGAAGAGATAAGTAAGACGGAGACAAAGCAGTATAGAATTAAAGTGCAAATGGTTTGCAGTAATATAAATGACAATAAGTAAATGCAAACCAGAGATTACGCTGATTTTACAGTGGTTCGGTCAAATGACCTACATCCACTTGCGAGGCCCCTCTTCGATGAGGCTCCCACCTTCCACTAGCAAATCTCTTGAAAGGGAAGGGTAAATACCCCGGTCAAATGACCTACATCCACTTGCGAGGCCCCTCTTCGATGAGGCTCCCACCTTCCACTAGCAAATCTCTTGAAAGGGAAGGGTAAATACCCCTCTTACAACTTTTACAAGCGGTTCACTCTCTTACAAATTTTCAGCAAGAAAGAAGGAGGTGAACACTAGCAAATTGAAAACAAGAAAGGCAAAGACTCTTCTAAGACTTTTCTCTCAATCACTTGCTGCTCAAAAAGTTATATTCTCAACTGAGACTTGAGGGGTATTTATAGGCCTCAAGAGGATTCAAATTTGGGCTCCAAAAATTTGAATTCTCTTATGTTCCCGATGCTGATGGTGCCACCGCCCAGCCAAGCGGTGCCACCGCCCAGTGCTCGGGTGTTGGGTGGTGCAACCGCCCAGCCCAGGAGGTGTCACCGCCCAACTCTCGGGTGCTGGGCGGTGCCATCGCCCAGCCTAGGCGGTGCCACCGCCTCGGCCAATTCAGCTCACTGGTTGGGCTCCAAACTTGGCCCAAACTAGTCCGAACTCGGGCTCAATTGGCCCCTACTTGGGTTATAAGATTAACACATAATCCTAACCCTAATTAACATGCTAACTACAAATTTAAAGATATTTTCTAAGCTATTTAAAGTCCGTAAGTCAAGACTTTTTCCGGTGAGCTTCCGGCGAACTTCCGACGGTTTTCCGATAAACTCTCGGAAACCATTCTACGGACTCCCGGGAAGCTCCTAGACTTCACGATTTGATCTTGACGAGTTCCAACGAGCTTCTTCGGCAAGCTCTGATCTTTCTCGGCGAGCTCCGCGAACTTCCAACGAACCTTCCGGCGAGCTTCTGAAAAACCCTTCGGCAAGCTCCCTACTCATTCTGGGCTAGTTCCAGCAGCATTCCCGACGAACCTTCGGACTTCCGTCGAACTCTTGAACTCGCAATGAATCCTTCGTGCTTGACTCCGACACTTTGTTTTGCTTTATATCTTCGTCGTTATCATAGTTAATCCTGCACACACAAGCTAAAACTCTACTCCGATCTAGACAATTATTACAACGCGAATTGACATTATGTTGCCCGGCACGTCATTGGTTGGCGCTTCGTCCGATTCTTCGGTGCATCGTCCTCTCTTGCAACTTGTTGCCCAATCGGCGGTTGACCTCCGCAACGCCGATATCCTTGGTGCAATTCCGCTCTTGGCCCGATGCCCGACGTCCGAAGCCTTCTGCCATCTAATATCCTAACGTGATCTCCTCCGGTGCAACGTCAATTCCTCATGCGTTAACTGTCTAATCCTGATCGAGTAGACCTGCATCACTCAAAATACAGTTAAACATAAATATAATTATCAATTGGTTTCATCATCAAAATACGAGATTCAACATTAATCACATCATTTCCAATAATAGACCATGCAGTTTGGTAAAATTCAGTTGGAAATCCATTTGGACTAGGGCTTTTGTGCTTTGGTGACTTAAAGACAATTCTTACAATTTCGTCATCTGTAATTGGGGCACTAAGGATTAAAATAGCATCCGAATCAAGCTTTCTAGTTGGCTCCACATGAATGTTATTAGGTTGCACCGCTTGATTGAGTAAGGAATAAAAAATTCATTCAGTGTTTGCTTTCACCTCATCTAAATTCTCAATAAGATTACCATATTTGTCTTTGCATTTTCTGATGCGATTAACGGCCCTTCGAGTAGCAATGGAAGCATAGAAAAACTTAGTATTGGAATCTCCTAGAGTAAGCCAATGTTGTCGAGACTTTTGCTTTGCAAAACTTTCCTCCTGCTTTAAGGCTTTCATGAAGTTATTTCTGGCTTCTATCTCTTTGTAGATAAGATTCTCATCTTGGCACTGAAGTTGTAGCTCATGTTGTATTGCCATTAGTTCCTTTCTGCAAATTTGAACCCGGGTGGTAATATTTCCAATGGTGTTTGTATTCCACTCCTTAAATGCTGCTTTGCCGGCTTTGAGTTTTTAACATAAGATGTAAAGTGGCGAACCATGTATATTAACATTCCAAGCCGATTTGATAATATCAAGGAACTGAGGATGAGTACTCCACATGTTAAAGAATCTAAATGATTTTTTTGCCTCTGGGTGTTGCTTTGTCTGCATGTATATATATTAAGGAATGATCAGAAAATAATGGTGTATCATACTCAAGAAGTGAATCAGGGTAAACTATTAACCATTCTTGGTTTATCAAACACCTGTCGAGTCGAGCCATTATTTTTCTGTTAGCAGCACCTTGATTACTCCAGTAGAGCCAATTGCCCATAGATTTTATATCAATCAAGGCGGTAGTGTCAATTTTTGCTGGGTGTAGATTAGATAGAAAAAGCACATCAAGATCATGTCAATTTTTGGGACATTCCCTTGTTTCCTGATCATCTAAGAAACAAAACTCGGTTGCACTATCAATAACCGAAACTGAGTATATTGTAGCTAGTGCATGCTGTGCACAAGTTGTGTGGATGAAAAACACCTTAGAAGATTATAAAGTCCATCTTAAAAACATTCCCATTAAATGTGATAATACAAGTGCAATATGTTTAACAAAGAATCACATTCAACACTCAAGAACAAAACATATTGATATTAGACATCACTTCATACGAGATCATGTCACTAATCATAATGTAATCATAGAGTTCATTGATACTAAGCATCAACTAGCTGATATTTTTACAAAACCTTTAAGCGAAGAATAATTTGATTTCATTAGAAGAGAATTAGGAATGTTAATGTGTCCGAATGCATAAACTTGTTAAAATTATTTTTCGGACTTTATTGATTGAATGATCAAATCACTTGATTGTCATTACATGCCTAAAATTACATGTTGGAAATTATGTGTTTTGGATATAAAAATTTCCATAACAATGAGCATGTTTTGTCTTCATGATTGTATAGTATAGTCTTGTCCGAATGCATGAAAGTGTTAATTTCATTTTCGGATTCTCTTAACTAGTGGTATCCTAACAATCGGATTTTCTCGATACATTATTCTCTTCCGAACTTAATAAGCATATGTCATATCAAGTTTGATTCTCATCATTGATTTTTGACATATGAAATCAACTAGCAAATACATCTCTCATACACTTATCATGTGAAAAATATTTTTTTAAGAAATAGATTTGATGAAATGATTCCTGCTTGTAAATTTCTTCTTGAAATATGGATGATAGTGTTTTTACTTGCAAGGATTTGTTTCACATACATATCTTGATCCTTGTAAAAATGAAGTATGATTTAATCTCTCATCGATTTTAACTTCATTCAAAGTAAACTCACAAATAGCTAGTATCACAAATAGCCTTCCTCCTTCATGCAAAAAGATAATAACAAATAAAAAGGAAGAAGTATTTAAAGATATCTCCATGTCATGTTTTCCTTGAGAAGTTTGCATAATTGGTATCCTATCACTTACTGTTGGAAAATAACATGAACCTAGTTATGGCATGAATAATTACTGCACTTATGCTTAAAATTTGCTTATATCGTTCTCCTTTTTGTTGATGACAAAGAGGGAGAAATATATGAATTGATATTATGAGTAATATTTGAATGAGAAATATATGAATTGATGCTATGAGTACCATATTTGCACTATGTTATTGCCATATTTGCACTATGTTATTGCCATATCATGATAAAATATCAAGAACTTGCATAGCAACTTTACTTGTTGATATCTTGCCATGTGATGCTACGATTGCTAAACACTTAATGTTTGCTTTATGTTAAGATATCAAAAGCTTAAATTATAAATTTACATGTTGATATCTTATGTTGAACTGCTACCATCATTCATATTTGAAATGTAAAACTTGAGAATGGATGTCAAGTCTTGACATCATTTTCAGTAAGATATATCGTGATAGGAATCATGATGGAAGTAACTGATAAGGTTAAGAGTTCTTAACTTATCAATAAGTCTATTGAATTCAAAGGCCTTGAATTCAAGAATGACTTATCTCAAGTATGGCATATAGATAGGGGGAGTTAAGGTTAACTCCGTTATCAATTGATTATCATCATCAAAAAGGGGGAGATTGTTGAATCTCGGATTTTGATGATGAAGTCAATTATCATTTGTTATCTAATCCATATGTTGAGATAAGTGTGCAGGATTAACTACGATGAAAGTAAGACATGCAGTAGGAGTTACGCCGGAGTCAAGACTAAGATCACGTTGGGAGTTCGAGAGTTCGACGGAAGTCCGGATGGTCATCGGAAGTTCTGCGGGAACAAATCTAAGAAGTCCAGGAGATTACCAAAAGAAGCTCGTTGGAACTTGCCAAGTAGATCATCACAAGTCCAGGAGTTTGTCGGAAGTCTGTCGGAGCATCGCCGAAGGTTCGTTGGATGTTCGCCGGAAGTTCGCTGGAAGCTCGTCGGAAGAAGTGATTGACGCACCGGAGCAAGATGTAGTAAATGTCTTAAGAAATGTCGTAGTTAGCATACAAATTAAGTTAGGAATGAGAGG
Organism: Musa acuminata AAA Group; assembly: GCF_036884655.1. NCBI lineage: Eukaryota > Viridiplantae > Streptophyta > Magnoliopsida > Zingiberales > Musaceae > Musa > Musa acuminata. The sequence continues at coordinate 28,522,193 of NC_088335.1, forward strand.
TGATCCCATTAACTTAATCTGGGGGCAATTGGGCCCTTGACAGACCCAAATTGGGCCGAATAAATCAAAACTATTAGGACCAGAATTCCTGCTAGGCGGCGGCACCGCCAGGGTCGATGATGGCACCGCCCAGGAGAGGGTCTCCCAGGAAAGCTAGGCGGTGCAACCGCCCCAGTCAAGCGGTGGCACCGCCTGGGCTCAGTCTCCGAGCAAGACTGGGCGGTGCAACCGCCCCAGTCATGCGGTGGCACCGCTTGGGCTCAGTCTCCGAGCGAGACTAGTGTTATGACTCTAGCTAGGAGAGTCATAATTGAGAGGGACATTCATGTAAAGTTTTTTCTTAGAGAAGAATTAGGAGTGGTAAGGGAATAGGAGTCTTGAGTAGGAGTTCTATTAGGAGTTGGTTAGAAGTAAGAGTCTTAAGTAGGAGTGCTATTAGGAGTTAGGGTCTAGAAGCCCTATAAATAGCTATATATTCCTTCTCTTTTCTTAAGCAATAGATGAATCTTTTCTGCAGCCTTTGAGTAGCAACTTGGAGGGAGGAACCCCTATAGAGTTCCAAGGAGGTCGATCCCCTAAAGAGATCAACCCCAAGTTTAGAATCTGCAAGGGTTCTAACACCTGGTATTAAAGCAGCGTTCTTAGCGTCTCGCTGCCCTTCCATAGTCATCCATCACCTCCACAACCATCCAAAGCAATTCCCACAATTGCTTAAAAGATCGTCGCCGAATTCTACCATCATCTCCACCACCACAGATCATCCTTGATCTCCCCGTGAATTGCAACAGGTTCTGGTTTCCTACCTTACTGCTGCTGCAATTTAGTTATTCCTATTCGAAAATCCAAAAAAAAAAAAAAAATTTCGTTCCTATATTGTTGCAAATTTTCATCGTAAGTTGCTGAAATTTTTCGACGAGAATTCTGCTATCGCAACTTACACCAATTTTCTTGCTGTTACTGCTAAAATTTTCTTGATTAAATTGGACATCCTTGCTGTCATATAAACTGAGATATTGCTGTCAATTCCCACCTTAAATCTCTCAAATATTTTATGGAGATTTCGTCGAGAAACCGTTGTTTCTTCGACGATAATTCGGCTCTTACAAGACAACACAATTCTGGAGCAAACTTTCACTGATTTCTATCAAACCTATACATGCCTTTAACCCATCAACAGAAGAGAGATCTTAACATCACAGATTTGGAGTCATATACTATGGCATCTGAGGAGGCAATCAATGCTAAATTTGAAGCCTTTGAGGCACGAATGGAGGATAAGATTCGGACTCTCCTTACCGAATTCAGTTTGGGCCGACCACCAAGCCCGAAAAAATCACATCAAGGAGAGAGTTCTAACCAATCACATCATGCCCAAATAGATGACTTCCAAGAGAGGGGAGGCTCTATGACCGACCCCAACTATTCGCGCATGAGAGTGGACTTCCCTAGATGGGAAGAAGGAGACCCAATTGGTTGGATCTCGCGTGCAGAGCGATATTTTTGGTACCATAAAACTGCGGATGCATCCATGGTGGAAATTGCAGCTATACATCTTGAAGGGGATGCCATACAATGGTTTGACTGGTTTGAACACACTTATGGAGTCCTTTCATGGCGACAATTCAAAGAAGGACTACTGATCTGCTTCGGACCAACTTATTACGAGAACATTGACGGACAACTAGCAAAGATCCGACAAACCTCCACCATTCAGGAGTACCATACCACGTTTGAAAGGTTATCTAATCAAACTCGTGATTCGTTTGAAAAACAGTTATTGGGGACCTTTATTGAGGGCTTAAAGCCGGAGATCCGGGGAGAAGTTAAGGCGCGACAACCTTACACGCTTATGGCAGCCATCTCTTTCGCACGACTTCAAGAGGAGCGATTGAACCATGAAGCCCGGAGGACTAAGATCACTCCACGACCTACAATACTAAAGCCCTCAGCCCCCCCTACTATTAACTGAGTGTCACGCCCCCCTGAATTATCGCATTCAGGAAGTGTGACCCTGTCTAAAAATCAATAATATTATAATTGATCATCAATTCAATCCAGGATCCAATCTAACAATTTGAGGATACTAAGAATCATTCAAAAATCAATATTCACAATTCATAAACATGTACATTACATAAATCATAATCCACTTCACTTAGAGATTCACAAAATCCAAAGACAAGTCAACTAAACATCAACCACAACACAAATCCATAATCATAGAAGTATATACAATCACAAAAAGATAATTATTTACCATGAGTTCTTATCCTTACACATCTTAAACTTATCATTCCATACACATGAGCGGTCCTTTGACATTTTACAACACATAAGTATCAACAGATCCTTAACATTACATCAGAAGTAAAGTTTACTATACAACAAAAACCATCATCCAACAAAGATTAGCTTAAAAATCTTCTAGCCTTTCACTGCTTTAACCCAATTCTAGCTTTTCATTGCGTGACAAGCTACCCTGAAAAAATTTATATAGCAACGGGGTGAGCATAAAGAGCTCAGCAAGCGTCTAACATATCCATGGCAATAGGAGAAGTTCAAGCAAGCTTAGTATCAAGATACAAAAGTAGAAATACAAGTGTTCATTTGAAGTCATCTCTTTTGATATAAAATCACAAAGGTTTACCTCGTTCAAAAACAGGCATTAGACATAACAATAGGAGAAAGGAAATTAGAGCATTTCATTGGCAAAGGAAGCATTTAGGCATGTATCAAATGGCACATGAAGTATTTAGGTGCATATCCAAAGGTATAAGAGTGTTTGGGGGCATAATAATGACAAACGAAACACTTCAAAGTATAACAAGTGAACCGAATAATAAACACAAGCTTGTATGTCATTCTTGATGTAGCATGCATTCCATTTTTATCCAAAGCATAATATGAACTCATAAACAAAACTTTGGATATCATATCAATGAGCATAGATGGCGCTGTGGGACCACATACATAATGTGATTCATTCATTTCTGGATGACCACCAAGCATAAGTCTCCCACGTCTGGGAGTTCCATCCACCCACGTCTGAGTGAAGTCAATGGGGCCGGCAGAGCAATCGCGGGCTCTAAGCATAACTCCCTTTATCATTTCTGGCAAAGGTTCACAATATCCCACAAGACACCAGAGTACAAAAGGGTAGTATGAACAATAACATTGACACATATCAGAAACACATGCGGAACAACGAAGATATGCATGTGCCTTATCAAACAAGGAAATGCAAACAAAGCATTACATAATAAATTTCAGTTATACAATAATTTCAGGATGAACAATACAAGAACTTCAAAGGACTAATATAAAGCTCAATTGAAGAAGAATTTAGTAGAAATCATATTTACAATAGGATGAAAATTGAATAGGCAAAACCCAACAAAGTTTTCAACTATGACAGAATTTGAATGGTACGTTTTCTGAATTGTTCGAGTGACCAAACATACTCCAAATCACTAAAAATAGGTGTCATTGGAAAGCTGTTTCAATCTATTTTCAGATAAACTCAGATTCATAATTTTTTTGAGTTCTTAACAGGAAGTTACAACAAATAGAGTAAAGGAAGGTCAGAATTGATCATCCCTGTTTTGCAGACTTGATAGAATCGATTTAAACAGAAGTTTTAGAAGGCAAACATACTTCAAAATTTCCAACTAGGTGTCAAAAGAAAGATACACGAATCTAGTTTCCAAGGAACTAAGGTTTGCTTAATTCAGAATTTTCTCTAGAGAGTTATGAGCAATTTAGTAACAGAAGGTAAGAAATTTCAATCCCTATTTTGCAGAATCTGTAGGGTTAATTGAAACAGAAGTCTTAGTAGTCATTTAAACTCCGAATCATTCAATCTTAGTGTCAAAATAAAGATATTTGAGTCTACTTTCAAATGGAATAGGTTTTGTCTAAATCAGAGTTTATTACAAAATGTTATGACCGAAATATTGAATAGAGGTCAGATTACCAAAAAAATTTCAGATTCATGGATTTATATCAAAAGGAAAGAACGGTTTGGTACTAAGCTAAAATCTTTTGCATTATGAAGAATTAAAAGGAAAACAAAGATTAGGAGTTCTGTAGGAAGAGATTAGAACACTTGCCTTAAACAAATTTGATTCCCAAATGGGGGGAGTTGATGCAAAACCTCAATCAAATCTTCTTCTTCAATTCCTCTTCTTCTTCTTCTTCCCTTCTCTTCTCTTCTTAAACTCACGTTGGATGCAGCATCTAAAGGTTACATTTAGTTTCTCCTTTAATCTCTTACTTAATTACTTTTTGTTAACACAAGAGTTGTAAAGTTTCAAGGTGGCAAGCATGCATGAAAAGTGCTAGGTGTCATCCTTAGAGCAAACTTAGGTGGCACCATTAGGCTAGCTAGTGACACATGTCCACTAAATTTTTTTTTTTTTTTTATAACTTAAATCTGAAACTTTCATAAATCATATTAAACTTCTATTATAATATTATTTAATATAAAAAATTATTAAATAATCCTCATATTTACAAATAAGCATTTATTAAATTTTTAAAAATGGGGGATATTACACTCTCCCCTTCTTAAAAGAAAATTTAGTCCTCTAAATTTATCATACCTCATTCAGCGAAAAGATGAGGATAACCTTTCTTCATTTCTTCCTCTAGCTCCCAGGTCATTTCATTTGTAGAATGATGCTTCCAAATTACTTTAACCAGAGTAATGATTCTATTTCTTAAGATCTTCTCTTTTTTATCAATAATCCGAATGGGCTCTTCCTTGTAAAATAAGTCTTTCTCAATCACAATCGGCTCATACTCAATGACATGAGAGGGATCAGGTATATACTTTCTGAGCATTGACACATGAAATATATCATGAATATGACACATCGATGGTGGTAAGGCAATCTTGTAAGCGACAGAGCCAATTCTTTCAAGGATCTCAAAAGGTCCAATGAACCTTGGGTTTAACTTTCCTTTCTTTCCAAATCTTGTAACGCCTTTGGAAGGGGAGACCTTTAGGAATACAAAATCCCCTACTTGGAACTCGATATCTCGTCTTCTGTTATCAGCATAGCTCTTTTGCCGACTCTGAGCAGCCTTTAGCCTTTTTATGATAACCTGAATCTTTTCAGTAGTCTCTTGTACTTTATCTGGTGCTAACAACTTCCTATCACCAACTTCTTCCCAACATATAGGCGTTCTGCATTTTCGCCCATACAATGCCTCATAAGGAGCCATCTGAATGCTCGAATGGTAACTATTATTGTAAGTGAACTCAATAAGAGAAATATCTTTATCCCATTCACCTCTCCAATCCATAACATAGGCTCTAAGCAAATCCTCAAGTACTTGAATTGTTCTTTCAGATTGACCATCGGTCTGAGGGTGATAGGCAGTGCTAAACTTTACTTTGGTGCCCATAGAATCTTGTAATCTCCTCCACAATCTAGAAAGAAATCTGGAGTCTCTATCTGAGATAATCTCCTTCGGGACACCATGAAGTCTTACTATTTCATCAACATACAAATCTGCAAGCTTATCAAGAGAATAAGTCATATTGATTAGTAAGAAATGTGCAGATTTGGTTAACCTATCAACAATGACCCAAATAACATCGTGCTTTCTAGAGGTTCTGGGTAGTCCTGAAACAAAGTCCATAGTAATGCATTCCCATTTCCATTCAGGAATATCTAAGGGCTGTAACAAACCTCCAGGTCTCTGGTGTTCTGCTTTGATTTGCTGACAAGTCAAACACCTTGAAACATATATTGCAATCTCCTTCTTCATGCCTTTCCACCAATAATGACTTTGGAGATCTCTGTACATTTTTGTGCTACCAGGATGCATAGTGTACTTTGAATTGTGGCCTTCGTTCAAAATTTGGTTCTTGATATCTGAGTCATTTGGAACACATATTCTATCCCCAAATCTCAATAGGCCATCATCTGAAATTTGAAAATTCAACTTCAATCCCTTTTCAACTTCATTCCTCAAGTATATTAAATGTGGATCTCATAGTTGTCCTTCTTTAATTTGTTGAATGAGATCAGTTTGCACCTGGATAGAGGCCATCAACATTATTGAGTCTTGCCCTTTCCTTATTACATTTGAATCATAATTTCTTTCTAATAGCTTCCATTGCTTTACAACTAGACTAGCCATAAAACTTGTAGATTTTCTACTAAGTGCATCAGCTACAACATTTGCTTTACCTGGGTGATAACGGATGGTACAATCATAATCCTTCAGAAGTTCTATCCATCTTCGCTGCCTCATATTTAACTCCTTCTGTGTAAAAATATACTTTAAACTCTTGTGATCAGTGAAGATATCAAATGTCCGCCCATACAAGTAATGTCTCCAAATCTTTAGAGCAAAGATGATTGCTGCCAATTCCAAATCATGAGTCGGATAATTCAATTCATAATTCTTTAGCTTCCTTGAAGCATAAGCAATTACTTTCCCTTCTTGCATCAAAACACTTCCAAGGCCTTTTCTTGAAGCATCAGTATAAACTACAAATCCTTCATTACCACTTGGAATAGTGAGAATAGGGGCACTAGTTAATCTTCTTTTTAATTCTTGGAAACTTTGCTCACAATCACCACTCCATTCAAATTTCGCATTCTTTTGAGTCAGTTTGGTAAGGGGATGAGCAATTTGAGAAAATCCCTCCACAAATCTCCTGTAATAACCTGCCATGCCCAAGAAACTTCTAATTTCTGTTACATTTGTTGGCACTTCCCAATTAACTACTGCTTCCACCTTCTTTGGATCAACAGATATGCCCCTTCCTGAAATCACGTGGCCTAAGAAAGCAATTTCCTTCAACCAAAATTCACATTTGCTGAACTTTGCATACAGCTTCTTTTCTCTTAGTATAGATAATACATCTCTCAAGTGTTTATCATGCTCTTGATTACTTCTTGAATATACTAATATGTCATCAATGAATACAATTACACAATCATCTAAGAGTGGCTGAAATATTCTATTCATCAGTTCCATAAAAGCTGCAGGAGCATTAGTCAAGCCAAAAGGCATAACTAAAAATTCGTAGTGACCATATCGAGTCCTAAAGGCTGTTTTTGGAATATCCTCCTTCTTGACCTTCAACTGATAGTAACCTGATCTTAGATCAATCTTGGAGAATACTTGTGCACCCTGCAATTGATCAAACAAGTCATCAATCCTGGGTAGGGGATACTTGTTTTTTATGGTCACTTGATTCAACTGTCTATAATCAATACAAAGCCTCAACGTCCCATCCTTCTTCTTAACTAATAGCACTGGAGCACCCCACGGTGAGACGCTGGGTCGAATGAAACCCTTATCTAACAATTCTTGTATTTGCTTCTTCAATTCCTCGAGCTCGAGTGGTGCCATTCTGTAGGGTGGCTTAGATATTGGGGCTGTCCCAGGGACCAAATTAATAGCAAATTCTCCCTCTCTATCTGGAGGTAAACCAGGCAATTCATCTGGAAATACATCAGGGAACTCTTTGACCACTGTAATTTCATTTAGGTGAGTTTCTTGATTTGAATGCTCCTTTACACACACAATGTAACAAAAACAACCCTTCTGCATAAGACGATAAGCTTGAAGTGTTGATATCAAGCAAGGAGGCAAATCATGCCTAATACCCTCAAAGTAAAATATAGGCTGATCTGGTATGCAGAAAGTAATTATTTTTGTATAGCAATCAATACTAGCATGATAGGAAGATAGCCAATCCATGCCAAGTATAATATCAAAACCTTGGATTTCTAGGAGTATCAAATCGGCAAGGAGTTCATGTTCTCCAATAGAAATCAAACAAGATGAATAAACCAGATTTGTAGTCAAGGAATCCCCAACAGCAGTAGTTACGTGTAGCAAATAATCTAGTGGTTTAGGTTGAATGCCCAAGTAACAAGCAAAATATTGTGAAACAAAAGACAAGTTGGAGCCAGGATCAAACAAAACTTTTGCATTTCTATTAGAAACATGTAGAATACCTTCAACCACTGATTTAGAGGCTCTGGAATCTTGTTCTGTGATAGCATATACTCTAGCATGGGCTGTCGGCTTAGGGAGTAGCGGCTCTTTCTTCTTGTTTAGTGGGCAATCTCTGACTTTATGATCTAACTTTCCACAAGCAAAACAGGCTCCAGTCACCCGAAAACACTCACTTGTTTCATGATTACGTCCACATTTTGTACACGATAGAGTTCTTTGCGATGAAGTTCCTTCCTCAAATCTAGGTACCTTTACCTTCTTATTACTTCTTTCTGCTTCATTTCCTCTCTTACTTTTACCAACAAACTTATCCTTGCTATTCTTGTCCCTGATTTCTTGGATCTCCTCCAAGTCTTTTTCAAGTATGAAAGCTCTTTCTACTACATCAGTGTATACTTGGAGTTTTAAAACTGATATCCGGCTTCTTATTGCCGGCCTTAATCCTCTTTCAAATCTTCTTGCTTTCCTATATTCATCATCAATCATATGTGTGGCAAATCTAGAGAGCTCGGTGAATTTAGACTCATATTTGGCTACTGTCAAATTTCCCTGGATGAGATTCAGGAATTCCAATTCTTTCTACTCTCTTATACAATCTGGAAAATATTTATCATTGAACTTCTCTGTAAATACCTTCCAAGTGATTGGCTCCTGTCGAGCTTCAGAAATCCTCTTCATAGTTCGCCACCAGTGCTCAGCCTCTCCTTCTAGCATGAAGGCAGCAAGAGAAACCTTCTTATCATCTGGGCAATTTAAAACATCAAATATTTTCTCCATCCGCATCATCCATTGTTCTGCTACCATTGGATCAGGCTCACCACCAAAACTGGGAGGACTAAGCTTTTTAAACTGTTCAATTCCCAACCCAGTCTGGTTTGAATTCCCACCTTCATCATTTCTTCCCTGTCGGACTTGTTGTTGCATTACTTGTGTCATCGCCTCTAGAGTTTTCATAATTCCACTCAATTGATCAGAAGTAGATGCAACAGGAGAACCAGATGACCTTGTCATCCTTGCTTCCTAAAAATAACAAAAAAAAAACTTTTGATCAGTCACTAAATAAAAATCACTAAACCTCAAAATTTATTACACATCTAGCATATCAAAATTCTTAGAAATCCTCAAATCATGCTCTGATACCAACTATGTCACGCCCCCCTGAATTATCGCATTCAGGAAGTGTGACCCTGTCTAAAAATCAATAATATTATAATTGATCATCAATTCAATCCAGGATCCAATCTAACAATTTGAGGATACTAAGAATCATTCAAAAATCAATATTCACAATTCATAAACATGTACATTACATAAATCATAATCCACTTCACTTAGAGATTCATAAAATCCAAAGACAAGTCAACTAAACATCAACCACAACACAAATCCATAATCATAGAAGTATATACAATCACAAAAAGATAATTATTTACCATGAGTTCTTATCCTTACACATCTTAAACTTATCATTCCATACACATGAGCGGTCCTTTGACATTTTACAACACATAAGTATCAACAGATCCTTAACATTACATCAGAAGTAAAGTTTACTATACAACAAAAACCATCATCCAACAAAGATTAGCTTAAAAATCTTCTAGCCTTTCACTGCTTTAACCCAATTCTAGCTTTTCATTGCGTGACAAGCTACCCTGAAAAAATTTATATAGCAACGGGGTGAGCATAAAGAGCTCAGCAAGCGTCTAACATATCCATGGCAATAGGAGAAGTTCAAGCAAGCTTAGTATCAAGATACAAAAGTAGAAATACAAGTGTTCATTTGAAGTCATCTCTTTTGATATAAAATCACAAAGGTTTACCTCGTTCAAAAACAGGCATTAGACATAACAATAGGAGAAAGGAAATTAGAGCATTTCATTGGCAAAGGAAGCATTTAGGCATGTATCAAATGGCACATGAAGTATTTAGGTGCATATCCAAAGGTATAAGAGTGTTTGGGGGCATAATAATGACAAACGAAACACTTCAAAGTATAACAAGTGAACCGAATAATAAACACAAGCTTGTATGTCATTCTTGATGTAGCATGCATTCCATTTTTATCCAAAGCATAATATGAACTCATAAACAAAACTTTGGATATCATATCAATGAGCATAGATGGCGCTGTGGGACCACATACATAATGTGATTCATTCATTTCTGGATGACCACCAAGCATAAGTCTCCCACGTCTGGGAGTTCCATCCACCCACGTCTGAGTGAAGTCAATGAGGCCGGCAGAGCAATCGCGGGCTCTAAGCATAACTCCCTTTACCATTTCTGGCAAAGGTTCACAATATCCCACAAGACACCAGAGTACAAAAGGGTAGTATGAACAATAACATTGACACATATCAGAAACACATGCGGAACAACGAAGATATGCATGTGCCTTATCAAACAAGAAAATGCAAACAAAGCATTACATAATAAATTTCAGTTATACAATAATTTCAGGATGAACAATACAAGAACTTCAAAGGACTAATATAAAGCTCAATTGAAGAAGAATTTAGTAGAAATCATATTTACAATAGGATGAAAATTGAATAGGCAAAACCCAACAAAGTTTTCAACTATGACAGAATTTGAATGGTACGTTTTCTGAATTGTTCGAGTGACCAAACATACTCCAAATCACTAAAAATAGGTGTCATTGGAAAGCTGTTTCAATCTATTTTCAGATAAACTCAGATTCATAATTTTTTTGAGTTCTTAACAGGAAGTTACAACAAATAGAGTAAAGGAAGGTCAGAATTGATCATCCCTGTTTTGCAGACTTGATAGAATCGATTTAAACAGAAGTTTTAGAAGGCAAACATACTTCAAAATTTCCAACTAGGTGTCAAAAGAAAGATACACGAATCTAGTTTCCAAGGAACTAAGTTTTGCTTAATTCAGAATTTTCTCTAGAGAGTTATGAGCAATTTAGTAACAGAAGGTCAGAAATTTCAATCCCTATTTTGCAGAATCTGTAGGGTTAATTGAAACAGAAGTCTTAGTAGTCATTTAAACTCCGAATCATTCAATCTTAGTGTCAAAATAAAGATATTTGAGTCTACTTTCAAATGGAATAGGTTTTGTCTAAATCAGAGTTTATTACAAAATGTTATGACCGAAATATTGAATAGAGGTCAGATTACCAAAAAAATTTCAGATTCATGGATTTATATCAAAAGGAAAGAACGGTTTGGTACTAAGCTGAAATCTTTTGCATTATGAAGAATTAAAAGGAAAACAAAGATTAGGAGTTCTGTAGGAAGAGATTAGAACACTTGCCTTAAACAAATTTGATTCCCAAATGGGGGGAGTTGATGCAAAACCTCAATCAAATCTTCTTCTTCAATTCCTCTTCTTCTTCTTCTTCCCTTCTCTTCTCTTCTTAAACTCACGTTGGATGCAGCATCTGAAGGTTACATTTAGTTTCTCCTTTAATCTCTTACTTAATTACTTTTTGTTAACACAAGAGTTGTAAAGTTTCAAGGTGGCAAGCATGCATGAAAAGTGCTAGGTGTCATCCTTAGAGCAAACTTAGGTGGCACCATTAGGCTAGCTAGTGACACATGTCCACTAAATTTTTTTTTTTTTTTTATAACTTAAATCTGAAACTTTCATAAATCATATTAAACTTCTATTATAATATTATTTAATATAAAAAATTATTAAATAATCCTCATATTTACAAATAAGCATTTATTAAATTTTTAAAAATGGGGGATATTACACCGAGTCCCTGCACCGAAAAGGTTAACAAGAGAAGAACTTCGGGAGAAATCTGCGAAGGGGTTATGTTGGCATTGCGACGAGCCGTGGAGCCGCGAGTATCGCTGTAAAAAATGTAGACTTATTATGATTGAACTAGTAGAAGATGAGGTCATTGAACATCTAGAAGAGAACCATGAACATGAAGAAGAAGATATGGAAGAAGAGCCACAGCCGACCGACATTACGGTACACGCACTAGTCGGCTACTCAAATCCGCAAACAATGAAAGTTGGAGGCCTTCTCAAGCAACAGCCAATCACTATTCTCATCGACACGGGTAGCACTAACAACTTCCTGAATAGTAAGTTTGCTGCTCGGATGGCACTGCATAGTGAAGGTTGTAGCAAGTTCGATGTAAAGGTTGCCGATGGTAGAATCCTAAAGTACGACCAAAGATGCCCGCAGGTGAAACTATTACTGCAAGACCAAGAAATTATCACCGATTTCTTTGTCCTACCAGTCGATAACTGTGAGGCAGTGCTTGGTATAGAATGGCTGACTACACTTTTTTTTTTTTGTAAGTAAAAGTAAATTGATTATGTGTAAAGTTTCTACAAATAGCTTTATCTATACAAGTCATAGACAAAGCCAATTAACTCATAGAGTGCGAATGTGATAGTTATGACTACATATGCTGTAGACTATAACTCCTAATTATAGTCAACATAGAAAATGTTTATCCAGATATATCAAAACTACTTGTGGGTACATAATTTGGCATCATTCCCAAGATCTTTAGCTAATAGCAAAATTAAATTTGATAAAAATATCTTTTTCTCTTTAAGTAAAGTGCTTCATTTTGAGATCTTGCTCCATACAGGATCTTGAGTCTCTAATAATCTCTTTCAAGAGCTGAGCATTGTTTGTGCGTTGACATTCAAAGATTCTGTTACATCTCTCCTTCCACATCCACCAAATAGCGCATCTGAAAGTAACATTTGCCAGTTGTGTGAGAGGCCCTTTTCTTGAGAAACATTGAATGAGGTCGCCTAGTTCTTGGTGCAAGTTTTTTGCGGTAGTCTATTGAGTTCAAATCGCTGGAGAATTTCCTTCCATATCCATTTTGTATAATCACAAGCAAAATAGAGGTGGTCAACAGTTTCTTTTTGTTGCATACAAAGGGAGCATCGGTTAACATGATAGATACCTCGTCTTTTCATATTGTCTATTGTAGGTAATTTTTTGAGAAGGGCCTGCCATGTACATAAGGAATGTCTTTGTGATCCCGGTCGATCCCATGTCCAACTGCTTGGGACCCACTTGTTATTTCTTTGCCTAATTTGATTCTATATGGATGTGGCACTAAATTTGCCATTATCATGAGGCCAAATAAGTATATCTGAAGAGTTGTTCATGATTGGAATAGCTATAATAGTCGGCCAAAGTGATAACATTTCGGGAGAAATAGGATTAGGGAGACACCAGGTACCGTTAGCAATGAACTCGAAAACCTTCCAATCTTTGGGAGCCCCAAGATCTTTTCGTATTCTGTCGCCATATAATTGAAAAATACTCTTCCCATTCACCCAGGGATCATACCACATATTAGTACTAGTTCCAGAAGAGATTGCATAAGATATGTGTTTGATTAGCCAATTCCTTGCCAATTATCACCGATTTCTTCCTCCTACCAATCGATGACTATGAGGCAGTGCTTGGTATAGAATGGCTGACTACACTAGGTGATGTCTCTTGGAACTTTTCTAAATTAATTATGAAATTCTACTGTAAGGGCAAACATATCATCCTACGCAGGAAGCGCGGAAGCAACGTTACCACTATTTCGACCCAACGAATGGAGAAAGTTTTGCACAAGGTAAATGGTGGCTTTTTGATGCATCTCCAGCCACAACCAGAAGAGAAGAAAATAGAAATTGAAGATCAAAATCTTGCCCAATTACTTACTGAATTTGTCGACATATTTGCTGAACCGCACGGTCTTCCTCCTCGGAAACATGACCATCGAATTCCAATCCTTCCGGGCAAGCCACCAGCGAACACTCGACCGTACCGATATCCCCACCTCCAGAAAGATGAAATTGAAAAGATCGTAAAGGAGATTCTTGAAACAGGGGTGATTCGGCCAAGTTGCAGCCCATATTCCTCACCAGTGCTACTTGTACGCAAGAAGGACGGAACTTGGCGGATGTGCATCGACTATCGAGCTTTAAATGTCATCACCGTCAAGGACAAATACCCAATACCAGTGGTGGATAAACTTCTTGATGAATTGAAAGGAGCTCAAGTCTTCACGAAGTTGGACCTCCGATCCGGTTACCACCAAATTCGGGTATGTGACGATGACATTCCAAAAACTGCATTTCGCACACATGATGGCCATTATGAATTCTTGGTAATGCCTTTTGGACTCACTAATGCTCCTTCAACTTTTCAAAGTCTCATGAATGATATATTTCGGAGCTTTCTTCGTAAATTTGTGCTAGTATTTTTCGATGATATTCTTGTTTACAGCCCTTCTCTTGAGACTCACTTTCAGCATTTATGGATTGTTTTGATGATCCTTCGGGAGAATACTCTTTTTGTTAAGCAACCAAAGTGCAGCTTTCTTCAGCAAAAAGTAGAGTACCTTGGGCATATAATATCAGGAGTGGCGGTAGACCCAACAAAAATTGAGGCAATGCAAGGCTGGCCGAAACCTACAAACGTGAAATTACTGCGGGGGTTCCTTGGACTAACGGGCTACTACCGAAAATTTGTTAAGGACTATGGGAAGATCAGTGCACCACTCACTTCTTTACTAAAAAAAGATACTTTCCAATGGTCGGACAAAGCCTTTGCTGTCTTCGACAAACTTAAAGTAGCCATGACAACGACGTCGGTGCTTGTGCTACTAGATTTCAATAGACCCTTCATCATTGAGGCCGATGCATTTAGAGTCGGAATTGGAGTCGTTCTCATGCAAAATGGTCAACCACTCGCATACACTAGCAAGACATTATCTCCCTCCCATCAAAACATGTCAGTATATGATAAGGAGATGCTTGACTTTGTACACGCAGTAATGAGGTGGAGACCCTACCTGATCGGCCGACGATTTCAAATTAAAACTGACCATAAAAGTCTCAAGTACTTTTTGGAGCAAAAGATATCATCCCCTGAGCAGCAAAAATGGGTAACCAAACTTCTTGGATTTGATTATGAAATTATTTACAAAAAGGGGAAAGAAAATGTTGTTGCAGATGCACTCTCACAGCTACCTGAACAAGCTAAGGTTTCAGCCATCTCCCTTCCTACCACCGGTCTCCTCGAGGACATTAGGGAAGAATGGAAGAAGGATCCAGAGATCACTAACATCATAAAAAAATTGGAGGATCCAAGTGCAATAGCCCACTACACCTGGGTTTCGAGGGATCTAAGCTACAAAGGTCGCATTATGCTTATACCTGACTCCCCTTGCATCGCAATCATCTTGCATGAAATGCACTCCATACCTTCAGCAGGGCACTCTGGATTCCTAAGAACCTACAAAAGAGTGAAGAAAAATTTTTATTGGAGAGGGATGAAAAAAATTATTGCTGAATATGTGGCACAATGTGATGTATGTCAACAGCACAAGGGTGAAACTGTAGCAAATCCAGGGAAGCTACAACCACTACCCATACCAGACTCAGTGTGGACTGACATCTCCATGGACTTCATTGAAGGGCTACCATCTTCCAAAGGTAAAAGCACGATTCTCGTGGTGGTTGATCGACTTACGAAATATGCTCATTTTTGTGCTGTGAGAAATCCCTACACTGCTGCTAGTATTGCCCAGATTTTCATAGAAAATATTATTAAACTACATGGGATGCCAAGGTCCATCGTAAGTGATCATGACAGGATCTTCACTAGTAAATTTTGGACCGAGTTATTTCAGTTACAAGGCACCAAACTCAAGATGAGCACAGCATATCATCCACAAATTGACGGCCAAACAGAGGTGATAAATAGGTGCTTAGAGACGTACCTCCGGTGTTTCGCTAGCGACCGACCAAAAGAGTGGGCGAAATGGCTTCCCTAGGCTGAATGGTGGTATAATACTACATATCATTCATCTACAAAATGTGTCCCTTATGAAGCATTGTATGGTTGACCAGCTCCTGTGATTCCAAAGTATGTAATTGGCTCGGCCAAGGTAGATCAGGTTGACCAAGAATTAATCGATAGGGACAAACTCTTACAACTCTTAAAAGATAATCTCTCTATCGCTCAAGCCAGAATGAAGTAGCAAGCCGACACACGATGAAGTGAAAGAGAATTTTCAGTGGGAGATTGGGTTTATATTCGCCTACAACCATACAAGCAACTCTCTATCAACACTCGAGCCTCCATGAAGCTATCCCCACGTTTTTATGGGCCCTATCAGATCACAGAGCGTATTAGAGCCGTGGCGTACAGACTTAAATTCCTTGAGGATGCCAAAATTCATCCTGTCTTTCACGTATCATGCCTAAAGCCCAAGTTGGGAGAACACGAGTCACCCCAGATCCAACTGCCCAACACAACTGAGGATGGAGTTATTCAAGCCCAACCACAAGCCATCCTCGATCGTAGGATCGTGATGCATCGCCGACATCCCTCTACTAAAGTACTAGTGCATTGGAATAATCTACCACTTGAAGACGCCACATGGGAACCATATGAGGAGCTGAAGACCCGGTTCCCTGAGTTCATGGAATCTCAGCCTTGAGGACAAGGCTGATTTGAAGAGGGCGGGTCTGTTATGACTCTAGCTAGAAGAGTCCTAATTGAGAGGGACATTCTGTTAGGACTCTAGCTAGGAGAGTCCTAATTGAGAGGGACATTCATGTAGGAGTTTTTTCTTAGAGAAGAATTAGGAGTTGTAAGGGAATAGAAGTCTTGAGTAGGAGTCCTATTAGGAGTTGGTTAGAAGTAGGAGTTAGGGTTTAGAAGCCCTATAAATAGCCATGTATTCCTTCTCTTTTCTTAAGCAATAGATAAATCTTTTCTGCAGCCTTTGAGCAGCAACTTGGAGGGAGGAACCCCTATAGAGTTCCAAGGAGGCCGATCCCCTAAAGAGATAAACCCCAAGTTTAGAATCTGCATGGGTTCTAACAACTAGGCGGTGCAACCGCCCCTGACAGGCGGTGAAACCGCCTGAGCTCGGTCTCCGAGCTCTGCCAGGCGGTGCAACCGCCCCTGTTAGGCAGTGGCACCACCCAGAGGCTCAGTTTCCGAGCTGCCAGGCGGTTGTACCGCCCCAGTTAGGAGGTGATACCACTAGGACCCCGAAAATCCGGAAAAAGACATTTTTAAGCTCCAAATTCAAACTAGTTTGGGGCCTATATATACTCTACCCTTTCCTACATGAAAGGGCACTGAAAGCTTGATCTTACTCTGTGATTTTAGAGCTCAAAAGTATTGTAAAGTCTAGAAGTTCTCTTCCCTCTTTCCTTTTAAGTTTTGATCTTTCAAGAGAGGAGAGAAAAGTTTGTAAGGGTTGTCTCCTAAGCCCGTCAAAATGAGTGAAACTATAAAAGGGTGGTTGGCCTTCGCCTATTGAAGGAAGGCCTCTAGTGGACGTCGGTAACCTCGTTGGTGGAGAAAGCCAAAAGTGGATGTAGGTCAAGATTGACCGAACCACTCTAAATCTCGGTTTGCATTTACTTTGAGCATCTTATCTTTACTGCAAACCTCCTCAGTAGCTTGCTGCCTTCTGCTCATTTACGAACATGTTTCATAGTTAAGTATTTTCCGAATCGGCGTTAAGACAGAAATCAATTTTATCATACGAACATCGTATTTCGATTTACACTTACATTCTGATTTCTATCTTAACTGCAAATTGCCTTCCTTACCTTACTTCAAATACATTTCCATAATCTTTCAAAGTTATTATCTGCACGAAACGACTTTTACATCGGAATCGGATTTCAACGTACGAACGCAGTTTTAATCATCGAAAGTTTTCCGCTGCACTAATTCACCCCCCCCCCCCTCTTAGTGCTCTTGATCCTAACAAAGGCATGTATAGGTTGAGAGAAGTGATGGTCGAAAGGGTTGGTGAATGGTGGATTGGTGGATGTAGGCTATGGTTTAGGCTTGTTTTGTTGCTGTTTTGGGTGCAGTTTGAGGGTGTGGTTTGGTGGAGTTTTAGGGCTGTGGATGAAAGTTTTAGGTCTGTAGTAGAAGGTAGCAAAGGTTTGATAGAAATCAGTGGAAGTTGCAGCAAGTATGTGCTATCTTGTAAGAGCAGAATTGTCATCGAAGAAACAGTGGGTTCTCGATGAAAGTTCCACAAAAAACTTGATAGATTTATGGAGGGAATTGACAGAAATATCTCAGTTTATATGATACCAAGGATGTCCAATTTAATCAAGAAAATTTTGGCAGTAATAGCAAGAAAATTGGTGCAAGTTGCGATAGCAGAATTCTCGTCGAAAAATTTTAGTGGTTTATGATGAAAATTTACAGCAACACAAATTCGCTTTTAGAGATGAATTCCTCAATCGATCAATCATAGATAAAAGCCAAGATGATCTATGAAGTGTATAAGAAATTTTATTCAAAAAAGATTGTAAATAGATGGGTTAAGGCAACAATATGCGGTTGAAATTTTCTGCAACATAGATTTTTAAGTGTAGCAGATTAGACGTAAAAGATCAATGATTTATATTAAGAATTTTTCGATGAAACCAAAGGAAAATCTACTGTTAGGAAGTGTCAAAGCTATCATAAAAATTTCGTAGAGATTTGGACAGAAAAAACATAGTATCAAGATCAAACAAACAGTGCTATGCGGTTAAAATTTTACAGTGCATATTTTCAAATATAGCAGATTAGACGTAAAATATCAATGGTTTATATTGAGAATTTTTTGACAAAACCAAAGGAAAATCTGCTGTTAGGAGGTGTCAAAACTGTCATAAAAAATTCATAGAGATTTGGGTAGAAAAAATGTAGTAGCAAGATCAAAAAATCTGTGCTATGCGGCTGAAATTTTGCAATGTATCTTTCGTTGTATAGATAAAAACTTTACGACGAAAAGTTTATGCAGCAATTTTGGGATAATTTTTTTTATATATTTTCGAATAAGGATAACTAAATTGCAGCAGCAGTAAGGTAGGAAACCAGAACCTATTGTAATTCACGAGGAGATTAAAGGATGATCTGCGGTGGTGGAGATGACGACGGAATTTGATGATGATCTTTTAAGCAATTGGGGGAATTGCTTTTGGTGGCTGTGGTGGGTTGATGGATGGCTATGGAAGGGCAGCGAGGCACCAAGAACACTGCTCTAATACCAGGTGTTAGAACCCTTGTAGATTCTAAACTTGGGGATGATCTCTTTAGGGGATCGGCCTCCTTAGAACTCTATAGGGGTTCCTCTCTCCAAGTTGCTGCTCAAAGGCTGCAGAAAAGATTCATCTATTGCTTATCAAAAGAGGAGAAATACATGACTATTTATAGGGCTTCTAAACCCTAACTCCTAATAGGACTCCGACTCAAGACTCCTACTTCTAACCAACTCCTAATAGAACTCCTACTCAAGACTCCTACTTCTAACCAACTCCTAATATGACTCCTACTCAAGACTCATATTCCTTTATAACTCCTAATTCTTCTCTAAGAAACAACCTCTTAACCCGAGCGGGCCTCTTCACCTCTTTAATAGGGGTCGGCTTATGTATGTTTTACATGAATGTCCCTCTCAATTAGGACTCTCCTATCTAGAGTCCTAACATGTGACCATAAGGAACATTTATTTTACAAAAGATCCCATAATTGTTGTATTAAACATGCTTTATTCCAATCTCTAATATTTCTCAGGTTTAGCCCTCCTTCATCTTTCGGTTTGCAGATATTGTCCCAATTTACTATATGCATTGTCTTAACATTTGTCCCATTCCAAAAGAAGTTCATTAATAACCGTTCAATATCTTGGAGAAGTCCAATAGGCAGAAGAAATGCATTTGACCAATATATAGAGTAAGAGTACAACACCAAAGAACTAGGCGATATGGAAGGAGATTATACAAAATTGATATGGAAGGAGATTCTCCAGCAATTTGAACTCAATAGACTGCCGCAACCAAACTTGCACCAAGAACTAGGCGACCTTATGCAATGTTTCTCAAGAAAAGGGCCTCTTACACAACTGGCAAAGGTTACTTTCAGATGCGCTATTTGGTGGATGTGGAAGGAGAGATGTAATAGAATCTTTGAATGTCAACACACAAACAATGCTCAGCTCTTGAAAGAGATTATTAGAGACTCAAGATCCTGTATGGAGCATGATCTCAAAACCGAGCACTTCACCCGAAGAGAAAAAGATATTTTTATCAAATTTAATTTTGCTATTAGCTAAAGATCTTGGGAATGATGCCAAATAATGTACCCATAGGTAGTTATAGTCTACAGCATGTGTAGTCATAACTATCGCATTCGCACTCTATGAGTTACTTGGCTTTGTCTATGACTTGTATAGATAAAGCTATTTGTAGAAACTTTACACATAATCAATTTACTTTTACTTACCAAAAAAAAAAAAAAAGAGTACAACACCGAACGAATGAGTTCAAGTCGTCCTGCTTTTGAACGAAGCCTATTTTTCTAGGAGGAAGTTCTATTCTTTATTTTTTGTAGGATTGGCTGATTATGGGTTTTGTGAATGCTAGTGGATATGAGTGGGAGACCCAGATAAGAAACTGGCAGGCTACCCTCACTAACCCCTAGAGTGTGTGCAATAAAGTCCTTTTCCTTAATGCAAGGACCCATATAGGCTTTACTTTTTGCATGATTAAACTGAAGGCCAGAAACGATACTAAAGTCATTCAGAATAGTAGCTAGGTTCCTTACTGAAGTTGGATCATTCTTGTCACGCCCCCTCAAAAATATCCATGATATTAAAAAAAAAAAATTTCAACACAAACCAATCCAGGATCCAAACTAACATTTGAGGACTGAAAAACATTCTATCAAATTCACATCTATAAAACCTGTGCAGTTTATAATCATATATCGCATCACTCGATAATTCAAATTTATGGCAACCCAAGCCAACTTAACAAATATGAACGACATTTATAAATCCACAAGCTAAGTAATTTATACAATCAAAACTCCAACCGTTTACCACAAGTTCATATCATCGTAAACTAGACTTAACATTCCAAAATTCCAAATAAGAGAGATCTTCTAACACTTTTACATAGTATATCCATTTTGATTCATTGACAACATATCATTACATACAAAATATGCTTATACAATAATAACATAATAACCAACAAGACTTGCCCATAATTCAGAATAGCTCTCCACTGCCTCAACCCAATTCAAACATCTCAAAGAGTGACAAGCTGACCTGAAAGATGTTGAATCTCGTATTTTGATGATGAAACTACTTGATATATGTTTATGACTTGATTTGCGTTTTGAGTGACGCAGGATGCTTTGATCAGGATGAGACAATTAAAGCAGGAAAATCATGTTGTGCCGGAGGAACATGTCAGAAGATTGGACGTCGGGCCGGTGGATCGGTCGACATATCGACAGAAGGCTTGGGTCGTGGACTCAGGCATCGAGCCAAGAAGAGCGGGTATTGTGCCAAGGATATCGGAGTTGCGGAGTCAACTGGCCGATTGGGCAATAGGCTGCAGGAAAGGACGATGCGCCGAAGAATCGGACGAAGCGTCGAGGGACCAATGACATGCCGGACAACTTGGTTAATTGCTTAGGATTAATTGTCTCGATCGAAGTTTTGTTTTACATGTGCAGGATTAACTATGATGGAAGTAAGACATGCAGCAGGAGTTACGCCGGAATCAAGATAACGATCACGTTGGGAGTTCGAGAGTTCGACGGAAGTTCGGATGGTCGTCGAAGGTTCTGCGGGAACAAATCCGAGAAGTCCATTAGCTTGCCAAAGAAGCTCATCGGAACTCCCCAAGTGGATCGTTGCAAGTCCAGGAGTTTGCCGGAAGTCCGCAGGAGCATCACCGAGGGTTCATCGGATGATCGACAGAAGTTCGCTGGAAGCTCGCTGGAAGAAGCGATTGACGCACCAGAGCAAGTTGCAGTAAATGTCTTAGGAAAAATCGTAGTTAGCACAATGATTAAGTTGGAAATGGGAGGTGATCCCATTAACTTAATCTTGGGGCAATTGGGCCCCTGAAAGACCCAAATTGGGCCGAATGGATCAACCCATTCAGACCCTGATTGCTGTGGGAGGTGCAACTGCCCAAGCCAGGAGGTAGCACCGCCTAGGATAAGTCTCCGAGCGAGACTGGGCGGTGCAACCACCCCAGCCAAGAGGTAGCATCGCCTAAGCTCAGTCTCCAAGCGAGACTGGGCGGTGCAACCGCCCCTGACAAGAGGTGGCACCGCCTGAGCTCGGTCTTCAAGCTCTTGCAGGCAGTGCAACCGCCTCAGTCAGGAGGTGCAACCGCCTGAGCTCAGTCTTCAAGCTCTAGCAGGAGGTGCAATCGCCCCTGACAGGAGGTGGCACCGCCTAGAGGCTCAGTCTTCGAGCTCTGTCGGGCGGTGCAACCGCTCCAGTCAGGAGGTGCAACCGCCTGATCCCGGAATTCCGGGAATTGATAGTTTTGAGCTCCAAATTTGAACTTGGTTGGGGCCTATAAATACCCTACCCATTCAGCACTGAAAAGGCAATAGACATACACCGAAATCTTGATCCTTTTCTGTGATTCTTAGAGCTCAAAATTGTTGTAAAGGCCAAAAGTTCTCCTCCCTCTGTTCTTCAAAGTTTTGAGTTGTAAAGAGAGGAGAGAAAATTTCTGTAAGGGTTGTCTCCTAAGCCCGTCAAAAGGAGTGAAACTGTAAAAGGGTGGTTGGCCTTCGCCTATTGAAGGAAGGCCTCTAGTTGACGTCGGTGACCTCGTCGGTGGAGGAAGCCAAAAGTGGAGTAGGTCAAGATTGACCGAATCACTCTAAATCTCAGTTTGCATTTACTTTGAGCATTTTATCTTTACTGCAAACCTCCTAAATAGCTACTGCCTTCTGCGCTTTTACGAACGAGTTTCTAAGTTCAGAGCTTTCCGAATCTACGTTTAGACGTAAATTGGCTTTTTCGTACAATCATTACATTTCAGTTTACGTTTACGTTTTGATTTCAATCATAACTGCAAACTACCTTCTGCGCATTTATAAAACATATCTCAAAGTTCTGTATCTTCAAAATTGGCATTTAGACGTAAACCGGTTTTATCGTACGAACGTCGCATTTCAGTTTGCGCTTGCATTTTGACTTTCATCATAAACTGCAAACTACCTTCGTAGATTTACTTTAACGTCATCTCGCTTAATATTAAGTTAAAGTAATCTTAGAATCGGCTTTTACATCAAAATCGTGTTTATCAAACGAACGCAACTTTCGAATTTAATAGTGAAAGATTTCCGCTGCACTAATTCACCCCCCCCCCCCCTCTTAGTGCTCTTGATCCTAACAATTGGTATCAGAGCGGGGTATTTCTCATTTCGGATTTACACTCGAGAGAAATGGCTCTTCATGGCTTTCAAGAGGGCTTATCGGTTTTTCATCCACCGTTGTTTAACGGATTGGACTACACTTATTGGAAAACTCGAATGAGAGTTTTCTTGACTTCTATAAATTTGGATTTATGGAATATCATTGAAAACGATTTTCAACTTCCCTCTAAACTGATGAACGAATGGTCGGATTTGGAGAAGAAGTATTTTTCTTTAAACGCAAAGGCTATGAATGCCTTATTTTGCGCTTTGGACAAAAATGAGTTCAATCGGATTTCTACGTGCGAAACGGCTTTTAACATTTGGCGAACACTTGAAATCACGCACGAGGGAACTAGTAGAGTCAAAGACTCGAAAGTTAACATTTTTTTGCATGATTTTGAGCTTTTTTGAATGCAACCAAGCGAGACTATAGGCGACATGTACACCCGTTTCACGGATGTCATCAATAGTTTAAGAGCTCTTGGAAAATGTTTTTCGGATTTTGAACTCGTAAACAAGATTTTGCGTTCTCTTTCTAAGAAGTGAGATCCAAAAGTAACTGCAATACAAGAAGCAAAAAACCTAAACAACTTACCACTTGAAGAACTAATTGGTTCGTTGATAATATATGAAATGGTGCACAATGCACAAGATGAACAAAATCACCTTCCAAAGAACAGGAAGGATTTGGAACTCCGGACAAATGAATACCACTTGAGCAATGACTCAAGTGATGAGGATAATGATGAACTTGAACTTCGAACACTAAATCTTAATAAGTTTATTAAACAAAAATCTAAAATAAATAATAAACTTGAACGAAGGAAGAGGCCAAAGAAGAAGAACACAAAGTGGGATGAATCGAGCTCCTCCGAAGACGAGGAGAAAATCAACAAAGGCGAGGCGGCAAACTACGCCTTAACCACTTTCAATGATGAGGTAATCGAAATCTCCGTAATTTATTTTGAAATTACTTGATGCTTTCATGATGTATTTTCTTTTTTAGTTTAAAATTAATGTTTAAATATATATATATATATATATATATATATATATATATATATATATATTATGATCATGCTAGTAATTTCGAAAATGATAATATTGCATATTTTATGATAAACAAACAAAATGATTTTGATTGAAAATATGAAATCATGATTAAGAAGTAATAATGTGTGTCATGTTGATGTCCATTGTTATTTCTCGATTTTGAGTATATTAAATCACGTTTAATTAGAAGTTATGAGTATATATTTTTGAAATTATGTATGATGACTCTTGATGGATTATCTTTTTTTTTTTTTTTGGTAAGTAAAAGTAAATTGATTATATGTAAAGTTTCTACAAATAGCTTTATCTATACAAGTCATAGACAAAGCCAAGTAACTCATAGAGTGCGAATGCGATAGTTATGACTACACATGCTGTAGACTATAACTACCTGTGGGTACATTATTTGGCATCATTCCCAAGATCTTTAGCTAATAGCAAAATTAAATGTGATAAAAATATCTTTTTCTCTTCGGGTGAAGTGCTCGGTTTTGAGATCATGCTCCATACAGGATCTTGAGTCTCTAATAATCTCTTTCAAGAGCTGAGCATTGTTTGTGTGTTGACATTCAAAGATTCTATTACATCTCTCCTTCCACATCCACCAAATAGCGCATCTGAAAGTAACATTTGCTAGTTGTGTAAGAGGCCCTTTTCTTGAGAAACATTGCATAAGGTCGCCTAGTTCTTGGTGCAAGTTTGGTTGCGGCAGTCTATTGAGTTCAAAACGCTGGAGAATCTCCTTCCATATCCATTTTGTATAATCACAAGCAAAATAGAGGTGGTCAACAGTTTCTTCTTGTTGCAAACAAAGGGAGCATCGGTTAACATGATAGATACCTCTTCTTTTCATATTGTCTATTGTAGGTAGTTTATTGAGAAGGTCCTGCCATGTACATAAGGAGTGTCTTTGTGATCCCGGTCGATCCCATGTCCAACTGCTTGGGACCCACTTGTTATTTTTTTGCCTAATTTGTCACACTTGATGGATTATCGATTTTCATGATAATAACAGTGGCTTTAAAAATTGATGCATGTTTTTATTTGACATAAATGAAAAGGCATGCTAACATGAAATCGATCACTTAAGATGAAACACTTAAAAAAGGGGAGAAATATATGAATTGATGCTATAAACACTATGCTATGATTATTCCGTGCTTGCATCATCAAGAGATATATGAATTGATATGATTGCCATATTTGCAATGCTTATATGAATTGATGCTATGATTGCCAAATCTGCATTATGCCATGTTTGCATCATGCGTTAAGATATCAAGAACTTGTATCATAATTTTACGCATTGATATCTTACCATGTGATGAAATGCTACAATTGATGAACACTTGAAATGTAATCCTCTATCTTATTAATTTTTCAATAAATCTATGCTTGTCATATATGAATTTATTGAATGTAATTTTGAGGATGATTTCAGATTTGACAAATGCTTGATTCGTATTTACGACATAAGATACACTTTAAATATGAATCATGCTTCAATCATATTAAATGCTTCAATCATTTTCTATCTCTAGAGTTCTCGATTTTAATGAAATACAAGTGATAAATTCATTTATGATATCTTGTAAATCACTAGAATTATGAATGAGTTTTTTATGATGTGTTAAAAGAATCACTTAAAAAGAAAATGCTTTTCCCATCTTATCGAGATTAATGATTTCATGATATTGTGTGAATCTCGAAATTGATTTTGATGAAATAGTAATAACGTTATTCATGTTATGAATCTTAAAAATGATAATATGCTTCATGTGATAATATGAATACATGAAACACTTATGATATGATTTTTATACAATTCCGTGTATTCATAAAATATTTATCTCATCATCCAATAACTCTTCTTGATATTCCTTATGAGATGAAATGAAATAATGCATGAAATACAAATGAGGAGTTAATGATCATGCATAATAGGATGTAATGAATTCTGACATTTAGATACCATCGTTTGAATATCTATGATCATGTTGCCAAAATGATATATCATGAATGCTTGAATATCATGTATGATATGCTCATGATGATAATTGATTTTTCTGTATCGTGCATAAAAAAAAAAATGAAATGTAATGTTAATGAATTTGTGCATTGAAACTATAATGATGCACAAATAAGAATGATTACTTACCTTTATCATGATTTAGAAATTGATGTAAAGGGTTTTTCCCTTCTTTTTGACAATGACAAAGGGGGAGATAGATTGCTAGCACAATTCAAGAAAAAGGTAAAAAATTACACTTCTCAAAAGAGAAGAAATTGCTATCTTGAACATCACCGATAATTGCTAGCTTGAAATGTCAAGAAAATGTAAAAACTTGTTTACCTTCTTGCACATCTAAAGAGAAGATGTAAATGTAACACTTGCCAAATTGTTGGCTTGCCTCATGTAAAACATTATCTCTTGCTAGTTTGGCATTTTGCTAGCTTGCACTTTGCAAAGAAAGCAAAAATGACACTTCTCAAAAGAGAAGAAAGAGCTTGTTATCTTGAACATCACAAGCTTGCCAAACAAAAATTACAAAAGTGCTATCTTTTTTTTTTGGTAAGTAAAAGTAAATTGATTATGTGTAAAGTTTCTACAAATAGCTTTATCTATATAAGTCATAGACAAAGCCAAGTAACTTATAGAGTGCGAATGCGATAGTTATGACTACACATGCTGTAGACTATAACTCCTAATTATAGTCAACATAGAAAATGTTTATCCAGATATATCAAAACTACCTGTGGGTACATAATTTGGCATCATTCCCAAGATCTTTAGCTAATAGCAAAATTAAATTTGATAAAAATATCTTTTTCTCTTTGGGTAAAGTGCTCCGTTTTGAGATCTTGCTCCATACAGGATCTTGAGTCTCTAATAATCTTTTTCAAGAGCTGAGCATTGTTTGTGCGTTGACAATCAAAGATTATGTTACATCTCTCCTTCCACATCCACCAAATAGCGCATCTGAAAGTAACCTTTACCAGTTATGTGAGAGGCCCTTTTCTTGAGAAACATTGCATAAGGTCGCCCAGTTCTTAGTGTAAGTTTGGTTGCGGCAGTCTATTGAGTTCAAATCGCTGGAGAATCTCCTTCCATATCCATTTTGTATAATCACAAGCAAAATAGAGGTAGTCAACAGTTTCTTTTTGTTGCATACAAAGGGAGCATCGGTTAACATGATAGATACCTCTTCTTTTTATATTGTCTATTGTAGGTAGTTTATTGAGAAGGGCCTGCCAAGTACATAAGGAATGTCTTTGTGATTCCGATCGATCCCATGTCCAACTGCTTGGGACCCACTTGTTATTTTTTTGTCTAATTTGATTCCATGCGGATGTGTGACTAAATTTGCCATTGTCATGAGGCCAAATAAGTATGTCTGAAGAGTTGTTCCTGATTGGAATAGCTATAATAGTCGGCCAAAGTGATAACATTTCGGGAGAAATAGGATTAGGGAGACACCAGGTACCGTTAGCAATGAACTCGGAAACCTTCCAATCTTTGGGAGCCCCAAGATCTTTTCGTATTCTGTCGTCATATAATTGAAATATACTCTTCCCATTCACCCAAGGATCATACCACATGTTAGTACTAGTTCCAGAAGAGATTGCATAAGAAATGTGTTTGATTAGCTAATTCCTTGCCTTTAAAATTCCTTTCCAAGCTGTAGAGTGGTATGTTCTTGTTGAAATTTCCCAGATTGATTCCTTTGAAAGATACCTAGCAGAAACCCAATGTGACCATAAGGAACATTTGTTTTGTAAAAGATCCCATAATTGCTATACCAGACATGCTTGATTCTAATCTCTAGTGTTTCTCAAGTTTAGCCCCCCTTCATTTTTCGGTTTACAAATGCTATCCCAATTTACCATATGCATTGCCTTATCATTTGTGCCATTCCAGAAGAAGTTCATTAATAACCATTCAATATCTTGGAGAAGTCCAACAGGCAGAAGAAATACATTACACCAATATATAGAGTAGGAGTGCAATACCGAACGGACGAGTTCGAGTCGTCCTGCTTTTGATAGAAACCTATTTTTCCAAGAAGAAATTATATTCTTTATTTTTTGCAAGATAGGCTGACAGTGGGTTTTGTGAATGCCTGTAGATATGAGCGGGAGACCCAAATAAGGAACTAGCAAGCTTCCCTCACTAACCCCCAAAGTTTGTGCAATAAAGACCTTATCCTCAACGTAAGGGCTCATATATACTTTACTTTTTGCATGATTTAACTGAAGTCCAGAAACCATACCAAAGTCATTCATAATAGGAATAAACCATACCAAAGTCCAGAAACCCTGCCAATCAAGACCACATGATTCAAGGTACTTTAAAGTTTAAAAATCTGCAAGCTGTAGATGAAGTGGATAAATATAGGAATAAAGCCATAAAAGGTAAGGATATTGTGCGGGAGGAAAATACAAAACCGAAGGATAAGAAAAAGGATGGTACAATCCATCCAAAGTCGTAGGATGAATACACTACCACCTTTTCATTTGTTTATTACCAATGAAGATAACATGCTGGAATGTTCGCGGACTTAATAAGCCGGAGAAATGTGTTAGGACCCTTTTTGTAAGCTTTTGAATAATGTTTATTGAGTCTGGTTAGTCTAGTTATTTATTGAGTCGATTTGGTTCAGTTAGAGTCAAGTAAAGGTTTATTTAATATTTATTTATTATTAGAGTTCAAGTCCTGATGGACTTTGGGTGGAACTCTATAAATAGGGATGTAAAATTCTATAAAAAATACTATTGTCTTTGGACAAACCCTAGGAGGCCGATCCCCTCGAAGTGATCAAGGAGGGCCGATCCCCTCGAAGAGATCAAGGAGGGCCTATCCCCTCGAAGCGATCAAGGAGGCCGATCCCCTCGAAGCGATCATTATCATCCCCATTTTTCCCCTTTCTTACACGATAAGACTTTAGGGTCTTATCAATTGGTATCAGAGCAGCGATCCTCGTAGTTCGTCATCTCGTTCAAAAAAAAAAAAAAAAAAAGGAAAAGAAGAAACACGAGAGGAAGAAGAAGCCGCAGCCACCCTTGCGACCCCTGCTTCCGGCCAGCCCACCCGCCGTTGCTTCTCTCCGGCCAGCGCCCACCATCGCCCCGCTTCCCGGCCGGCGACCACCGCTGCCGCTGTTCCCCGGCCAAGAGACGACGCTGCCAACGTCCATCCCAGCCCTACTACCGCCGCCCGCCTCCCCTTGCGTCGCAGCGCTGCCGCTCGACCTCTCCTCCTCGGCGATCGTTGGTGACGCTGCTCCCAGCCGCGCCACCACCGCTGCCTCTCCACCGCCGCCCGCCTTCCCTTGGGTCGCAGCTGCAGCGGCCGATTGTCGCCCTCCTCGCGGCGACCGAAACAGGGCAACTCACGGATTGCCCTTGTTCCCAGCCGCATCGCCTCCGCTCGATCAGCTGGCCAGCGCCCTCTTCTCCTCGCGTTCCCATCTCGCTCGAGCGAGAAGGACCGCCGGCATTGCAGCCACAACCGCCGGTTGCCGCAGCCCCTCCTTGCAGCGGTTGCAGAAACAGAGCTTCCTCTGTTGCCGCAGCCCCTCGTCGATCGCAGCCACGCCTCGAGCGCCGTCGCCTTCCAGCCGACCCACCACCACTGCCAGCCACCGTGCGGCGACCGCTGCTCGCCTCCCAGCCGCCGCTCCCCCTAGCTCGGGCGAGAACGACCGCTGCCACTCCCCCTTGCTCTGCCCCCTTGGTGACCGAAAAAGGGCAATCCTCTTGCTGCTGCGAACGGTTGCCACCACCGTCGCCGCTGCTGCCCAGCCAGCGACGACGCCGCTCGCCACCCAGCCTACCACCGTCGATTCCTATTTTCCCCTGCAGCCTCAACCTCGGCAACACCACCGCAGCCTCCCTCCAACAGCACACGCAGCAACGATTACTACACGATAAGACTTTAGGGTCTTATCAAAATGTCGGAAGCTCAACAGAATAATCAAGTCTGCCGCATGTGATATTGTTATTCTAGTGGAAACGAAAATTAAACAATCGCGCGTTCAAGCTCAAAAGAATTTAATATGGCCGGACGCAGAACTGTTTACCAATGACTCAAATGAAACTTTTGGTAGAATATGGGTCTTATGGCATCCTAACTCTATTAATGCTTGGTTTATTTCTGCTACTGATCAATTCATCCATCTTAAGGTAGAGGACAAAAAGAATGGCTGTCAATTCAATTTCACTGGTATATATGCTTCAAACAGTATGCAAGAAAGAAATACTCTTTGGTCTAACCTGACTAATATTGTAAATGGCTGTCTCAATGTACCTTGGATTGTTCTTGGAGACTTTAATACTGTTCGGTACACAAATGAAAAAGAGGGGGGTAGACAACTTTCAGAAAGCCAGCTTCAAAGTTTTAATGATTACATTGACACTGCAGCATTGTTTGATATGAAATCTGTGGGTAATTGGCTCTCCTGGAGTAATCAAGGTGCTGCTAATAGAAAAATAATGGCTCGACTTGATAGGTGTTTGATTAATCATGAATGGTTAACAGTTTACCCGGATTCACTTCTTGAGTATGGTGCTCCTTTGTTTTCTGACCATTCTTTAATGTATATACACGCAGACAAAGTGACACCAAGAGGCAAGAAACCGTTTAGATTCTTTAACATGTGGAGTACTCATCCTCAATTTCTTGATGTTATCAGATCTGCTTGGAATGTTAATGTGCATTGATCCCCCCCTTACATCTTATGTCAAAAGTTCAAAGCCTGTAAAGCAGCACTAAAGGAGTGGAATACAAATACCTTTGGCAATATTACCACCAGAGTTCAATTTTGCAGAAAGGAACTAATGTCATTGCAACATGAGCTGCAACTTCAGCCAAATGATAAAAATATTATCTACAAAGAGACAGAAGCCAGAAATAACTTCATACAAGCCTTAAAACAGGAGGAAAGTTTTGCAAAGCAGAAGTCTCGATAGCATTGGCTTACACTAGGGGATTCCAATACTAAATTTTTTTATGCTTCAATTGCTACTCGAAGGGCTGTTAACCATATCAGCAAATGCAGAGACAAAGATGATAATCTTATTGAGAATTTAGATGAGGTTAAAGCACACACAGAGCAATTTTTTTATTCCTTACTCAATCAAGCTGGGAAACCTAATAACATTCATGTGGAGCCGACTAGAAAACTTGATTCGGAAGCTATTTCAATCCTCAATGCCCCAATTACAGATGACGAAATTGTATGTGTTGTCTTTAAGTCACCAAAGCACAAAAGCCCAGGTCCAGATGGATTTCCAACTGAATTTTACCAAACTACTTGGTCTATTATTGGAAATGATGTGATCAAGGCTTGCCAACATTTTTTCTCTTCAGGTCATATTCTTAGAGAGATGAATTGCACTTTTATTTCTTTAATTTCGAAAAATGCAGGGGCTGATTCACTAAAGGACTATCGACCCATATCATTATGCAACTTTATTTACAAGATCATCTCCAAAGTATTGGCAAATAGAATGCAAAAGGTAATACACAAGATCATTAGCCCAAATCAAGCTGCTTTCATCAAAGGGAGAAGTATACATCATAACATTTTGCTTGCTAATGACTTGGTCAAAGATTTGCATTCAAAAGCAAGAGGGACAAAAATCTGTTTTAAAGCTGATTTACGAAAAGCCTTTGATTCAGTTAATAGGAAATTTATCTATAAGATGCTCCTCGATATGAACTTCCCACAGCAATGGGTTAATTGGATTCAATCTTGCCTGGAAACTCTGACACGAGAGTGTCTAATTTGCTACAATCTGCTCATATGGATCATAATGATAATATGATATTTTTTTCAGCCAACAATATTGCTACATAATCTTCAACTCAGCCTACTCAGATAAGACAGCTCATCAGCATATTCCCAGCACAAAAGAATACATTAATGGAGATGGTTGACAGTTGTAAAGCACTTAATTTTGAAATTTCCTATGCATGAAGGGTTGTTTCATGCACTAGTATTTATTTTGGGGTTTAGGGCTTAGAAGAGGACTTTAGAAAACTGAGGATATTGGCAGAAGCTCTCTTGGAGTGCTTTTTTGAACTCTGTATCTCTTGGATGCGTCCTTGAGTGGTGAGTCTTTTGCTTTCAGTTCTGTATCCTTGTTTATTATCATTAGGGTGGTGATCTTTTCTATCCCTTTTGATTTTTAAACTTGGTGGTGAGCTATATTTCGTTTTACCGAAGTTTCGTCAAGAGTTCGTTCATTGCCTTCTGCGATATTTTCTATCTGAACAACTGTTCTATCGGTGTTCTTTCGAAATCCATTCTGCATTTTTACCCTCCCCGGTATCAGTTTGGTATCAGAGCTAAAGGCTAGAGACCATGGCAAGGCGGAATGGAAAAGATGTAGTTGGTGAAGGTAGCGACCATGAAGATGATGCTGAGTCGTTGAGGCTGCAGCTACGAAAATTGCTGCGTAGCCTACAAGAAAAAAATGAAATAATCGACGAACTTCAAAGTAGACATAACCAACATGAAAATGAAGCTCGAGAGTTTACTTCAGATGATGATACACATCTTCCAAGGGAGTCGAGAAGATGTCGGAGAAGAAATGAAGTGCAAGACGAGTGGCAGAATAAATATAACCCCAGATTTGATATTCCAGAATTTGAAGGTAAAATAAATGTTGATGACTTTATCGATTGGCTTAATACAGTAGAAAGAATTTTTGATTTTCATGAACCACTAGAACAAAAGAAGGTCAAACTTGTGGCACTTAAACTCAAGCGGAATGCATCTTTTTGGTGGAAAAATCTGAAGAAACAAAGAGAACGTGAGGGGAAGAGTAAGATCGTTACATGGGAGAAAATGAAAAGGGAGCTAAAGAGAAAATATTTACCTCATAATTATAGGCAAGAGATCTTTCTCAAAATACATGATTTCAAGCAAAAAGATCTTAGTGTGGAGGAGTATACTGCAGAATTTGATAATTTGATGTTAAAAGGAGAACTTGTGGAACCGGAAGAGCAAACAATTGCAAGATACTTGGGAGGTCTGAAGTATGAGATTGCTAAAGTTGTTCAGCTACAGCCATATTGGTCATTGAATGATGTGAGCAAGCTAGTATTAAAAGTTAAAAAGCAACAGAAGTTTGAAAAGAGTTTTCGGTATGGCTCAAAAGAAGGCTACACAAAAGGAGGAAGTTCCAAGCCTACTGCCCAAAGCAAGGTGATATCGAAGGTGCAAGAAAAGGGTGAAGAATCTGCTGGCAGTAAAAAAACACCTAATTCTTCTACCCCAAGTGGCCGAAAATGCTTCAAATGTCATGGTTTTGGGCATATCGCATCAGATTGTCCAAATAGGAGGATTGTAACTCTGGTTGAAGATCATAGTGATGGAGGAGAAGATGAAACTGATGACGAACCAAAATACGATGATGATGAGGAAGAGATTACTTATGCTGATCATGGTTTGTCTATTGTATTGTAACGTAGTTTACAAGTGTCATATGTGGCCGACGATGAAAGTTGGGTGAGAAAAAATGTGTTTCACACTAAATGCACTTCTCTTGGCAAAGTATGCTTGGTAATCATCGACAGCGGCAGTTTTGAGAATGTGGTATCTTTGGAGATGGTACAGAAGCTAAAGTTGGACACCATCCCTCATCCACATCCATACCAGTTATGTTTTTTTGTTAAGTAAACGTAAATTGATTATGTGTAAAGTTTCTACAAATAGCTTTATCTATACAAGTCATAGACAAAGCCAAGTAACTCATAGAGTGCGAATGCGATAGTTATGACTACACATGCTATAGACTATAACTACCTGTGGGTACATTATTTGGCATTATTCCGAAGATCTTTAGCTACTAGCAAAATTAAATTTAATAAAAATATCTTTTTCTCTTCGGGTGAAGTGCTCGATTTTGAGATCATGCTCCATACAGGATCTTGAGTCTCTAATAATCTCTTTCAAGAGCTGAGCATTGTTTGTGTGTTGACATTCAAAGATTCTATTACATCTCTCCTTCCACATCCACCAAATAGCGCATCTGAAAGTAACCTTTGCCAGTTGTGTAAGAGGCCCTTTTCTTAAGAAACATTGCATAAGGTCGCCTAGTTCTTGGTGCAAGTTTGGTTGCGGTAGTCTATTGAGTTCAAAACGCTGAAGAATCTCCTTCCATATCCATTTTGTATAATCATAAGCAAAATAGAGGTGGTCAACAGTTTCTTCTTGTTGCAAACAAAGGGAGCATCGGTTAACATGATAGATACCTCTTCTTTTCATATTGTCTATTGTAGGTAGTTTATTGAGAAGGGCCTGCCATGTACATAAGGAGTGTCTTTGTGATCCCGGTCGATCCCATGTCCAACTGCTTAGGACCCACTTGTTATTTCTTTGCCTAATTTGATTCCATGCGGATGTGGCACTAAATTTACCATTGTCATGAGGCCAAATAAGTATATCTGAAGAGTTGTTCCTAATTGGAATAGCTATGATAGTCGGCCAAAGTGATAACATTTCGGGAGAAATAGGATTAGGGAGACACCAGGTACCGTTAGCAATGAACTCGAAAACCTTCCAATCTTTGGGAGCCCCAAGATCTTTTCGTATTTTGTCGCCATATAATTGAAATATACTCTTCCCATTCACCCAAGGATCGTACCACATATTAGTACTAGTTCCAAAAGAGATTGCATATGAAATGTGTTTGATTAGCCAATTCCTTGCCTTTAAAATTCCTTTCCAAGCTGCAAAGTGGTATGTTCTTATTGAAATTTCCCAGATTGATTCCTTTGAAAGATACCTAGCAGAAACCCATTGTGACCATAAGGAACATTTGTTTTGCAAAAGATCCCACAATTGTTGTACCAGGCATGCTTGATTCCAATCTCTAGTATTTCTCAAGTTTAGCCTCCCTTCATCTTTCGGTTTGCAAATGCTATCCCAATTTACCATATGCATTGCCTTATCATTTGTGCCATTCCAGAAGAAGTTCATTAATAACCGTTCAATATCTTGGAGAAGTCCAGCAGGTAGAAGAAATGCATTACACCAATATATAGAGTAGGAGTGCAATACAGAACGGATGAGTTCGAGTCGTCCTGCTTTTGATAGAAGCCTATTTTTCCAAGAAGAAATTCTATTCTTTATTTTTTGCAGGATAGGCTGACAGTGGGTTTTGTGAATGCCTGTGGATATGAGCGGGAGACCCAAATAAGGAACTAGCAGGCTTCCCTCACTAACCCCCAAAGTTTGTGCAATAAAGACCTTATCCTCAACGTAAGGGCTCATATATACTTTTCTTTTCGCATGATTTAACTGAAGTCCAGAAACCATACCAAAGTCATTCATAATAGTAGCCAGGTTTTTTACTGAAGTTGGATCATTTTGGAGAAAGATAAGTAAATCATCTGCAAATGTTATATATGATATATGAATAGAGCCAGCATTAGGTACCTTAATGCTGCCATTTAAGACTGCATGTTCCAACATACAGCTAAGTCCTTCCATCGCAATAGTAAAGAGATACAGAGAGAGTGGATCACCTTGTCGGATGCCATTCGTGCTCCCAAAAAAACCAATAGGTGAGCCATTAAAGAGTATCGAAAACTTTGGAGTTTCCAGGCAAGATTGAATCCAATTAACCCATTGCTGTGAGAAGTTCATATCGAGGAGCATCTTATAGATAAATTTCCTATTAATTGAATCGAAGGCTTTCCGTAAATCAGCTTTAAAACATATTTTTGTCCCTCTTGCTTTTGAATGCAAATCTTTGACTAAGTCATTAGCAAGCAAAATGTTATGATGTATACTTCTCCCTTTGATGAAAGCAGCTTGATTTGGGCTAATGATCTTGTGTATTACCTTTTGCATTCTATTTGCCAATACTTTGGAGATGATCCATATCAGTTATGTTGGCTGCAAAAAGGAAATGACATCAATGTAACTAAAAGATGTTTAGTTTCATTTTCTATTGGCAAGTATTATAAAGATGAAGTATGGTGTGATGTTGCTCCTATGGATGCTTGTCATTTGCTGCTCGGAAGACCTTGGCATTATGATAGAAGGGTGTTGTATGACAGCTACAAACATACTTATTCTTTTAAGGTAAATGAAAAGAAGATTATTTTAGCTCCATTACAACCATCCGAAATCAGTGCACCAAAAAAGAAAGTTAGCGCTTTTATGTCCTATGGCGAATGCAAAGATGAATTAGACAAGGGTGGTCATGTTATGGCTCTACTAGTAGTAGAAGAAAATGAACAACACAAGGAGACACCAGAAATCATGAAACAAATCTTGGAAGAGTTTGAAGATGTTATACCAGAAGAGATTCCACATGGCCTTCCACCCTTGAGAGATATCCAACATCACATTGATCTTATTCCTGGGGCTGTTCTACCTAATAAGGCAGCATATAGAATGAGTCCCAAGGAGCATGAAGAACTTCAAAGGCAAGTTGATGAATTGGTTAAAAAAGGGTTAATCCGGGAGAGCTTGAGTCCTTGTGCGGTTCCTGCTTTGTTAGTGCCTAAGAAGGATGGTTCTTGGAGAATGTGCGTGGACAGTCGCACTATCAACAAAATCACAGTGGACTATTGATTTCCTATTCCAAGGTTAGATGATTTACTTGATCAATTGTGTGGTGCTTGTATTTTCTCAAAAATTGATTTGAGGAGTGGCTATCATCAAATAAGAATGAGGCCCGGAGATGAGTGGAAAACAGCATTTAAAACTAGAGAAGGCTTATATGAATGGTTGGTTATGCCATTTGGGCTATCTAATGCTCCTAGCACCTTCATGAGATTTATGAATCACATACTTAAGCCATGCATTGAAATATTTGTTGTAGTTTATTTTGATGATATATTGGTGTACAGCAAGAGCGAAGAGGAGCATATGAATCATCTGAAATAGATCTTTCTTATTTTGAGGCATCAAAAGCTTTATGCTAATCTAAAGAAGTGTGATTTTTTTACTTCTAGTGTGGTGTTTCTGGGGTATGTTGTTTCAAAAAATGGAATCATGATGGATCAAAGTAAGGTAGAGGCTATTCTCAGTTGGCCAACACCTGCTTCGTTGCATGATGTGAGGAGTTTCCATGGCTTAACTTCATTTTACAGAAGATTTATCAAGGGTTACAGCTCTATTGTCGCTCCAATCACCGAATGTCTGAAATGTGACAAATTCAATTGGACTAGTGAGGCTAACGATGCTTTTGAGCTTTTGAAAAGAAAGGTTACTGAGGCTCCTATCTTAGTTCTACCAAATTTTGATAATGTATTTGAAGTTGAATGTGATGCATCTAATGTGGGAATTGGTGCTGTTTTGAGTCAAGACGGAAGGCCCATTGCATTTTTTAGTGAAAAGCTGAATGATACAAGAAAGAAATACTCTACTTATGATAAGGAGTTTTATGCAATTTATTGAGCTTTGTCTCATTGGAGTCAATATCTTCTAGCCAAGTCATTTGTTCTATATTCTGATCACGAGGCATTAAAGTTCATTAATCACCAGCACAAGCTAAACAAGAGGCATGCAGCTTGGGTGGAGTTCTTACAATCTTACAACTTTACAATCAAGCACAAATCTGGTGTTTAAAATGTAGTTGCTGACGCATTGAGCAGAAAGCATTCTTTATTATCAGCAATGGAAGTCAAAGTGGTTGGATTTGAAACATTCAAAGATCTATATGAGAATGATGTGGATTTTGGCTCGATATGGCAGAATTGTAAATCAGGTTTCTTTCAACAATTTTTTATCTTTGATGGTTTTCTTTTTCGAGCTATTGCTTTGTGTGTTCCATCTTGTTCTTTGAGACAAGTAATTCTAACTGAAGCTCATGGTGGTGTTTTGGGAGGACATTTCGGTAGGGACAAGACTCTAGCTCTTGTTCAATCAAATTTCTACTAGCCTAAAATGTTCAGAGATGTGGATAGACATGTGAAGCAATGCCGATTGTGTCATTTGGCAAAAATAAGAAGTCAAAATTCTGGTTTGTACACTCCATTGCTAGTGCCAAATGCTCCATGGGAGGATGTGAGTCTTGATTTCGTTTTAGGACTGCCAAGAACTCAAAGGAATAAGGATTCTATCATGGTTGTTGTTGACAGATTTTCAAAAATGTCTCACTTTGTTCCATGCAATAAATCAAATGATGCATCTCATATTGCTGATTTATATTTTAAAGAGATTGTTAAATTGCATGGTATTCTAAGAACTATGGTGTCTGATCGAGATTCAAAATTTGTTAGTCATTTTTGGAGAACTCTTTGGAGGAAGCTGGGTACTTCTTTGAATTTCAGCAGCTCGCATCATCCACAAACCGATGGGCAAACTGAGGTAACAAACCGAAGCTTGGGATATTTACTTAGAAGCTATGTTGGCAAGAATATTAAGCAATGGGATGTCATTCTTCCACAAATTGAGTTTGCCTATAATCGTTCTATGCATCATAGTATTGGTAAGAGTCCTTTTGAGGTAGTTTATGGTGCTAATCCTGCTGGTCCTTTGGACTTAATCCCTCATTCTACAACAAAGCAATTTAGTGGAGATGCTGATGAAAGAGCTAAGCGGATAAAGAAGCTAAATGAGGGTGTGAAAGCAACCATTGAGAAACAAAATGAGAGGTACATGCAAGCTGCTAACAAACACAAAAACTTGTGGAGTTTAATGCAGGTGATTTGGTTTGGATTCATCTAAGGAAGGAGAGGTTTCCGGCGGAAAAATTTGGAAAACTGAAACCTAAGGCTGATGGTCCATTCAAGGTGCTTAAGAGAATTGGCAAAAATGCTTATGAGATTGAGCTACCGAAAGATTATGGAGTATCCCCAACATTTAATGTGGCTGATTTAAGTCCTGTTTATAATCATGATGATGAAATAAATAAGAACTTGAGGACAAGTCTTTTTCAACCAGGGGAGATTTACACGGGAGTGTCTAATTTGCTACAATCTGCTCATATGGATCATACTGATATTATGATATTTTTTTCAGCCAACAATATTGCTACATAATCTTCAACTCAGCCTACTCAGATAAGACAGCTCATCAGCATATTCCCAGCACAAAGAAATACATTAATGGAGATGGTTGACAGTTGTAAAGCTTTTCTTCATGGCTAAGGAATTCATTAATGGAGTTGGTTGGTAGCTGTAAAGCACTTAATTTCAAAATTTCCTATGCATGAAGGGTTGTTTCATGCATTAGTATTTATTTTGGGGTTTAGGGCTTAGAAGAGGACTTTAGAAAACTGAGGATATTGGCAGAAGCTCTCTTGGAGTGCTCTTTTGAACTCTGTATCTCTTGGATGCGTCCTTGAGTGGTGAGTTTTTTGCTTTCAGTTCTATATCCTTGTTTATTATCATTAGGGTAGTGATCTTTTGTATCCCTTTTGATTTTTAAACTTGGTGGTGAGCTATATTTCGTTTTACCAAAGTTTCGTCAAGAGTTCGTTCATTACCTTCTATGATATTTTCTATCTGAACAACTGTTCTATCGGTATTCTTTCGAAATCCATTCTGCATTTTTACCCTCCCCGGTATCAAACTCCAAAGTTTTTGATACTCTTTAATGGCTCACCTATTGGTTTTTTTGGGAGCACGAATGGCATCCGACAAGGTGATCCACTCTCTCTGTATCTCTTTATTATTGCGATGGAAGGACTTAGCTGTATGTTGGAACACGCAGTCTTAAATGACAGCATTAAGGTACCCATTGCTGGTTCTATTTATATATCACATATAACATTTACAGATGATTTACTTATCTTTCTCCAAAATGAACCAACTTCAAAAGTGCTATCTTGCCTATCTCAAGAAGCAAAACTTGCAACTTGCACATTGCAATAGGAAGCAAGAATCATAAGCTTACACAAGAAAGCTATCTTGCATTTGCTTTCGAAATTTTTGCTAGCTTGTATGTAGTAAAACTTGCATATCGTAAAATTTGCTAGCTTTTAGTATAAAGAGAAGCAAACAGTTGCTATCTCAAGAAAATTAAACATTCTAAACTTACACCTTGCAATGGAAGCAAAATTGCAAGCTCAAACATTGCAAAGGAAGCAAAAATTTGCTAGCTTGCAACTTGCATATTTCAAGAAGCAAGAGTTACCTTCTTGAACATCTCTAAATTGCTAGCTTGCATGTTCTAAAAGTGCTATCTTGTATGCTGTAAAACCTGCATATCTAAAACATGATAGCTTGAATGTTCTAAGCATGATGTAACACATTGCTAAATTTTCTGGCTTCAAAACTGCATGATGATAAAACTTGATATTATGTTTTTCATGCAATGAGTTGAACCAAAATCACAAACACTTGATTATGGTACTTCTCCTTTTTGTTGATGACAAAGGGGGAGAAGTATGTTGATGACATGACATGTTATGCATAAGTTTATGCATAAGTTCATGATGACGTGTTGCAAGTATTCATGATGAATATTGCAATGACTTAAATTCAGTTTGAATTCAAGATTCTATCATTATGGCATATTGATAGGGGGAGTTTGTTTAAACTCCGGGAGTTAAGGTTAACTCCGTCATCAAGTAGTTGTCATCATCAAAAAGAGGGAGATTGTTGAATCTCGTATTTTGATGATAAACTACTTGATATATGTTTATGATTTGATCTGCGTTTTGAGTGATGCAGGATGCTTCGATCAGGATGAGACAATTAAAGCAGGAAAATCATGTTGTGCCGGAGGAACATGTCAGAAGATTAGACGTCGGGCCGGTGGATCGGTCGACGTATCGACAGAAGACTTCGGGTCGTGGACTCGAGCATCGAGCCAAGAAGAGCGGGTATTGTGCCAAGGATATCGGAGTTGCGGAGTCAACTGGCCGATTAGGCAATAGGCTGCAGGAAAGGACGATGCGCCGAAGAATCGGACGAAGCGTCGAGGGACCAATGACATGCCGGACAACTTGGTTAATTGCTTAGGATTAATTGCCTCGATCGAAGTTTTGTTTTATATGTGCAGGATTAACTATGATGGAAGTAAGACATGCAGCAGGAGTTACGCCGGAATCAAGATAACGATCACGTTGGGAGTTTGAGAGTTCGACGAAAGTTCGGACAGTCGTTGAAGGTTCTGCGGGAACAAATTCGAGAAGTCCAATAGCTTGCCAAAGAAGCTCGTTGGAACTCGCCAAGTGGATCGTCGCAAGTCCAGGAGTTTGCCGGAAGTCCGCAGGAGCATCACCGAGGGTTCATCGGATGATCGACGAAAGTTAGTAGGAAGCTCGCTGGAAGAAGCGATTGACGCACCGGAGCAAGTTGCAGTAAATGTCTTAGGAAAAATCGTAGTTAGCACAATGATTAAGTTGGAAATGGGAGGTGATCCCATTAACTTAATCTTGGGGCAATTGGGCCCCTGAAAGACCCAAATTGGGCCGAATGGATCAACCCATTCGGACCCTGATTGCTGTGGGAGGTGTAAACGGCCAAGCCAGGAGGTAGCACCGCCCAGTAGGGTTGGGCAGCGACAGCTGATATCGGTGCTTTAGTTGGTTCAATCCTTTAGTTGGTTCGATTGAACCAACTAAAGCACCGGAGACCGAACCAGACCTAAAACACTGGTTCGGTCGCTTGGGCGCTTCGGGCGAGCGCCCAAGCGGTGCCTCTTTGAAGCGCGCCGCTTGGAAGTGAAGCGAGGCGCTCGGGCCTCGCCTTGCCTCGCCCGAGCGCCTTTTTAAATCACTGAAATACATTGGTCGCATAGAGAGGGAAGGAGGGAAGAGGAAGGGGAAGAGGGGAGAAGTAGCAACTAAGAGGGAAGAGGGATCAAGGAAGGGGGGCTACGACGAGGGGGAGGAGGGAGACGAGGGGCCATGGTGAACAGGCCAAAGGTAGGAGGGAGGAGGGAGGAGGGAGGAGGGAGGAGGAGAATGAAAGAGATATACGAGAGGGGAGGGGAAGAAGCCACTGTCGGATGAAGACATCACTTTCACTGCTATCACTGTCGTTGGAGGACAACATAGTCATTGCCAATGGAGGAAGAAGTTGTCGCTGCCGTTGGAGGAAGACATCACCACTACCATTGGAGGAAGACATCATTGCTATCGTCGTTCATTGATGGGATGAAGTTCACCGTCGTGCAGAAACACAGTGTGAAAGAGAGAGTTTTGCATTAGATCACAGCTCGCATGGGGTGTTGGCAATTATGCATTACCTAGTTCAACCAAACCAAAGTGTGATTTGGTTCGACTCAAGCTCGAACTCAAGCTCGACCTAGCATGAGTTGAACCAGGCGAACGCCCGGCTCAACCAATGCTTGGGCCCAGGCAAGCACCTAGACCGCACCTAAGTAAAGTCGCCCTGCCAACCTAATAGGCAAGCACTCGAGCCATGCCTCTCCTCGCCTAGGCGCCTAGGCGAGCATTCGAGCACCCAGTAACTTCACTAGTGGATCTTCTGCCGTCATCATGAGATCTGGCATAGTTTTACACTGCTTGCTGTCAATGACCTAACACAACCCTCAACCTTTTTTATGGCTTGGGCCCAATATTAACAGTGTTAAGATGAAACAATAACTACAACTAAAGTTGAAATCGAGAAAAACAAAAATATTCGACACAAAACATATTTAACATGGTAAAACCCATAAGTAATCTAAGGAAAACATCCATGGGCAAGGTTATAAGGATTTGACTATGGCAAAAGGATTCACATCTTCTCTCTAGTATAAGGAAAAATCATGATACTCTCTTATAGTAGGAGAACAACAACACACCTCTTTCTCTAGATACAAGGAATGAGTGTAGTACAAGCCTTTTAATGGGATTTGCTACAAAATATGTAATTTTTGACTTTTCAAAGTGGGCTTTGCAACTTGCTATCACCTAATTAATGGAATCCACCTAAAGGCCCCACCAACCAACTGCCAGTTGATTCCATTGTAACCTGAATGACAGTTCACTTAACAGAATCTGCTTCTCTCTACTATCCCTCCCTACCAAGTGGAGACGAGCTCTGTCAAATGCCAAGAGCTTACCAACAAAAGCAACTCCATTACATTGACAAGAAATGATTGGCAGCCACATAGGCTAACCTCAATTGCTTCATCTCAGTACTGAGTGCTATCTGGGCAGAACAAATCCAACCATGAGGTAAAAAGCCATTGGCAATGGCCACTTACCTAGGTAACCAGTAAGGATACAGTTTTCTTGTACCTAGAAATAGGAAATAAAATAGAGCTCAAAAATGTTAATTGCACAATTTTTTAAAAAATGAATGAACCAGAAAAACTTTAATAGAAAATTCAAAGTAAGATTCACAAAAGTGGTCATCACTTCACATATTTCACCAAAATAATGTGGTCCTGGACATACAAACTTATTACAAAACCTAAGTAGCAGTAAAGTTTAGACCAGTGTTCCAAGCCTCACTTTTCCACAAAAGACTAACCAAAAAGCAGAAGACTTACTTTTCTGAAAGAACCAAGCATTAGCTGAATATGCCCACTCTCCACCAATGCAAATATTCTTGAGTTCTCCAACTCAATGGCTCGCCCATACGACTGTTGCAAGGCAAATGAATGACAGCACGATAACAATTACACAGCAGAATTGGGGAAATTGATCATAAAATTTTTTTCCCACATTATCAGGGGCACCAAAGCACCTAGAGATTTAACGTTGGTATAATTTCAGGAAGCAACAGATTTAACAGACAGATATATCAGAAAATAGGGACCACACCTTAACAGCTGCAGTAAACATGCCCAAGCGATGGTAGGCAAGACCAAGCGCCTGAAATAACAGAATTAACAATCAGGGATATTTAAAATTAAAAAGTCAAATATAGAGCTAGAATGACTTGTCAAATAACACACTTCCCACAAGTCAGCACATGCCGGGAATCCTCGTATAGCATGCTGAAGGCTCTGTACTG
Source organism: Musa acuminata AAA Group (assembly GCF_036884655.1). Taxonomy (NCBI): domain Eukaryota; kingdom Viridiplantae; phylum Streptophyta; class Magnoliopsida; order Zingiberales; family Musaceae; genus Musa; species Musa acuminata. Next base: position 28,566,345 of record NC_088335.1, read on the forward strand.
CCTCAGACCATCTCCTCTGGTGGACCTGAAATTTATGATACAGCATGAATATATCCATAAAACTTTGTTGCAGCCAGTGCAACTTGTTTCACTCAAATAAAACATATGTGGAATCTTTCTTTTCCTCTATAATTATGTGACAAATAAGTATAACACCAACATAGTAACATAGCTTCCAGCAACACATGGCACACAATGACAACCACGTAATAATATACAAGAGAAATCAAAGAGCAATTGTCATTAAAACCTGCAAGTATCCCAATCTCTGGAATGCCCAGAAAGCTCTGGGAGACTTCTCAGATGCTTCTCTACACACCGCAATCTCCAAGCTTTCCTTTCCTTCTCCATCCAGCAGATCACACAGCGCCTCCTGCATACATAAATAAAAGGCTAACAAATAAAACAAACGTTTCGCGGTAATACTCAGTATAACAGTTTACAAGCCTGACACAAGTTCAATAAGTGGGAACAAAAATAACTCACGCCAGCTTCAGAATCATGGGGATTAAGGGCGACAGCCCTCTGGTAGCACTTTGCAGACCTCTGTGCATCGACGGAAACCGTGCTGTAGTAATGCCCCAGAAAGCGGAATGCGACGCCGTCACTAGGGTTCAGCTTCGCAGAGGCCAAAAAATGCTCGGCTGCTCTCTCCCTTAATTGCTTCGATTGGTCAGCTTGATCATCTACTGCTTCGCCCTTTTTCCACAAGAAGAGGCCCTAAAGAAATAGAAACAAAATAAAATAAAATAGACACGGAGAAGTCCACATACTTGTTCTGCACAATTTAAAACAAATAAAAATCAAAGGGGAAGGAAGGTAGCCGGACTGAGAGAGAAAATGTAATAATCGGAGCGTACGATGTTATAATGGTGCGACGGATTATCGGGATCGGAATCTAGGGTTTCCTGCAGCTGCCGAAGGAGATCTTCGTCGCCCTGCTACAAGAGTGAGATATTTAGCAGTCAATCCAAGACGGATTTAAAAGGAAGAGATTTGGGGAACGGAGAGAGACAACAAACGAAAAGAAATGATTATGTGATAAAAAGGGAGACCGGTCGAGACATCTCTGGGTGCATGCAAAGACGGAGGAAGAACCAGAGCTACGCAAAGCGGCCCAAGAAGCAGGAAGGGGCCGAAGAAAAAGGAGGAAAAAGAAAGAACAGAAGAGCGAATCAGTGCGGGAAAAGTAGAGGTAGATTAGGGTGTGGGGGCCCGGGGGCGCGCGCGGGGGCGGAAGGAGGGGGTGGGTTTGGGGGTGTGGGTGTGGGGGAACGGTTCAAGAGAGGCGATGGACGAAGCCGATCGGCCGAACATCATCGTAGGCCGAGGATTCGGGTCCATTGGACCATGGGCTGCGTTGCGATAGACCGTGTCCAAGTTCGGGTTCGATGGATATGAACGTGATTTGGACTATAATCTTTGGATTATAAAATATATTGATTTGGTTTGGGATTAACGATAGCAGTCAATATAATGACCTGAGGTATACATATACCATTAATGATATCAGATCTTTGCGTGTAATTTCGATAAAATATCCAGATGTAACGGATTCAGGTTCAAACCTCCGATAGACTCCTAACTGACCTATTTGCCTTGCGCAATTGGAAGTTTAATGGATGGAGTCTTCGTTACCTTGTATTCATCTGTAATGCTAGAATTTTTAGCTCTAATCATAAAAATATATTGATATAATTAATTCAAATTTGACATGATCAATTCTGATTGCACCTAGCAAAATTATTTCATACCAATCCTTGTTGCATCGGGAAGAGACAAAAAAAAATGTTTGACAAAAAATTCTTGTATCTCATATTCCATATCTCACCTCAATCTCAGTATAAAAAAATATTTATATTTTATGTTCACCTTCTATTGTTTTCATAAAAGATTGGTGCTAAGACTCCTTTCTCGATTAAATTAGTTTTGATTTATTAGTTGTGGGCAAAAAAATACTTATAAATAATTTAAGATCCCAAGTTGCTCAAGTTTAGTTCCTAGAGTGGCCATCTTACATGGTATCAGACTTTCTAATCATTATTAGCTATAAAATATTAACTTAATGATTAAATAATCCTTTATAAGTCATACTAACATGGCATATTTAACTAGTGCTTCCTCGTCTCCAATATAACATGGCTTTTTATGTCGAGTTATGATTAATAAATAATAATAATCATATCATTTATCCTAATATACTTTAAATAAAAGATCTATATTTCGAAGGATAATGTCTATCTTCTCATATACTTCTTTTTGTTATGAATAATAACAAAGGGATGCTTTCGAATTGCCTATCTATATTTGCTACTTCAAATGTTTTTCATACGAGTATTAGCTCCACTAGTGCAAGAATTACACCTCCCTGGATCCTCAACAGAGGTTGGACAATTTGTGGACTGGTCTTCGTGTACTTCTGTTGTGTCGTTTTTCCTAATGTCATCCAGCAGAAGCAAAAAAGTTATTTTCAGTACATACTGCAGAAGAGAAATAACTTACAATATTATCCAGATGAAAATGAAAAATAGAAACACCACAACAAACGGCACATAAACACATCTAACAATCAACACTAATGAAATCACTTGGCAGAATAATGGTTTTTAGTTTCCTGTCTTAAGAACCCTATTCTCCTAAGAATGACATAAGTGTCAGGAATATTATCACTTCTCTCCTATGGAAGCTTTGTCTGCTACTGGTTTTTCTTTTTCACTTCACATAATTTCTCAATGACCTCAAGTAAAGTTATAATATGTTAATTACTCTAATTTGAAAGGCTCATTTGAGAGGTTTAAGATATTATAGCACTTCATTTAGAAGAGAGGATAATTATAATTAAGTGTTATGAATGAGTCGGTACTAATAGAGAGGGGTGAATTAGTGCAGCAGATAAAATCATCGATTTTAACAAATTTTCATTCGATTAAAATCGATTTTGGAAAGATAGCTTAAAATTGAAAACGTACGGAAGTGTAGTAAGTAAAGTAGTTTGCAATGTAAGTAAAAACGTTAAAGGAAATGCAAATCAAATTTTATAGTGGTTCGGTCATCGTGACCTACATCCACTCCCGATTCTTCTTCCGTCGAGGCCACCGGCATCTACTATCGGTCTTCCTTCAATGGGTGAAGACCAATTACCCTCTTACAACACTTTCTCCTTTTCATAAGTTTAGGAGATAACCTTTACAAGTTACTCTTTTACAAATATTCCCTTATATACCTCCCTTAGGACTAACTCTAAGCACTATGAGAAGGGAACTCAATGTTTTGGCAGAGTTTACTCAGTTTTTTTTTCTCTAGAATTCTTGCTCCTTTCTTACTACCCAAGTAGGGTATTTATAAGTCCTAAATGGTTTCAAAAATGAAGCAAAAAATTTAAACTTCTAGATCTTCCAAGTATGGGCAGTACTATTGCCTACACTAGGTGGTACCATCGCCTGCACTAGGCGGTACCATCACCTATAGCTTGACACTGGGCAGTACCACCTCCCAGTCTAGCGGTACCACCACCTGACAGCCTCGGAGATCGAGTTTTTTTAGTTTTCCAATTCACATGAGGTTCTACCGCTTGTTCTGGCGGTGCCACAGCTTGGTCCAACATTTGGGCCATTGAATGGGCCTCTCAATGAGCCCAAATCACTCCCAATTTAGGCCCAATTGACACCTAATTGAGTTGGCATTGTTTCACCCAAATACCGACTCAATTAGACCTAAACTAACTCGATCTAGGCATAAACGATTGCAAGTAACTCTCATATTGTCCGACATGTCATTGATTCATCCGGCGCTTCGTTCGATCCTTCGGCACATTGTCCTCTTTTGCGACCTTTTGCCCAATTGGCATGTTAACTCCGCAACTCCAATCTTCTTGGCGTAATGTCCGCTCTTCTAGGCCTAATACCTAAATTCACGGCACGAAGCCTTCTACTGACATGTTGACCGATCCTCCGGCCCAACGTCCAATCTACTGACATGTTTGCTCCGGCCTAACGTCTGATTCCTTCTGCTTTAATAGTTTTACCTGTTTTGATCGAAGCTAGCCTTATGTCACTTAAAATCCAGATTAGATCAAACACATCAATTGATTTCATCATCAAAATCTGAGATTCAATATTAAGAGGTATATATATTTTCTTTCTAGTTTTATATTAATTTATGACACGATTAGCTCTATTCTATATAGTTAATTAGGATGATTGACATATTTACAACAATAAAAGAAGACTAATTATGTAATAATATAGTTTTTTAATGCTATAATTAGTGGATTTAATATAGATTTCAATAAAATTAGTCCTATATTGGGTTAATTTTATGTAGATAATGCTTATTGGGATTATTGATATACTTATAATAGTAAAAGAGGGATAATTATGTAATAATATAATTTTTTAATATTATAATTAGTAAATTTAATATTAACTTCCTCAAAATTAGACCCATATTGGGTCAATTCTATACGGTTTATACCTTTTAAGATGATTGACATATTTATAATGACAAAATATGATTCATTATATATAATTATAGTAGTTTTTATTTAAAATCTAATAATAATTAATGTTAATCATAGTTTGTTAATTTGATAAATATTTGTACGAACATAATATCAAAGGAATAGGTATATGATGATGCTTCGGATCATGCTAACCATTTGGATAACAACCATTATCATTGGTAATGTATTCATTGTGACTATATTAAAATCACTTAATTGAAATAATATTTGATTGGTGACTATCTCAACATTGTAAAATACAAAAAAATTCCGATAGAGATCCATAAATTATTTCAAGATAAGCTACAATAGGCAAAGAATGATATAATGCCAGAGAAGGTTAAGTAATAGGACGAATACAAGCATAGGAACTCATTTATGATAAGGATGAGGGTCATAATGATGATGTCAACTCAAATTTTAGAGTTAGTATTTATGCACTACTAGAGTATTAATATGATAGAACCCTTGCAGATTCTAAACTTGGGGTTGATCTCTTTAGGGGATCGGCCTCCTTGGAACTCTATAGGGGTTCCTCCCTCCAAGTTGCTGCTTAAAGGCTGCAGAAAAGATTCATCTATTGCTTGGGAAAAGAGGAGGAATACATGACTATTTATAGGGCTTCTAAACCTTAACTCCTAATAGGACTTCTACTCAAGACTCCTACTTATAACCAACTCCTAATAGGACTCCTACTTAAGACTCATATTCCTTTACAACTCCTAATTCTTCTTTAAGAAACAACCTCCTAACCCTAGCCGGCCTCTTTACCTCTTTAATAGGGGTCGGCTTAGGTAGGTTTTACATGAATGTCCCTCTCAATTAGGACTCTCCTAGCTAGAGTCCTAACAGACCCGCCCTCTTCAAATCAGCCTTGTCCTCGAGGCTGACGATTCATGAATTCTGGGAATTTGATCTTCAAGTCGTCGTAGTTCTCCCAAGTGGCATCTTCTGATAATAGGTTCGCCCACTGTATTAGCACTTCAGTAGTGGGTCGTCATCGTTGAGTCACATTCCGTCGATCAATAATAGCACTTGGTTGGGTCTGGAGTTCTCCTTGCGTAGTCATATTTGGTGGGTGGCTTTGGGCTATCTCCAAGTACCTATTTACAACTTTTGTATGGCCATCGGTTTGTGGGTGATATGCCATACTCCTTTTCAATTTAATACCCTGCATATGGAATAACTTTGTCCAAAATCTGCTTGTGAAGATGCAAGTAGAATTTGTCACAAGCATAATGCATCCCTTATAGTGTAATTCTTTTGAGTCCCAATTGTAATGAGCCACGGAGCTTGGTGCTTCCTCCAATTTTTTTTTTTTATAATCTTACTAGTCTTTGAATCTTCCTGCCATTCTATCTTAATATCCTCAAGGAAGTCGCTGGTCGGAAGTGAAACGGTCGAAACTTCAGCTTGCTCGGGTAGCTACGAAAGCGCATCTGCAAGAACATTCTCTTTCCCCTTTTTGTAAGTTGTTTCATAATCAAATCTAAGTAGTTTTGTTACCCATTTTTGCTGCTCAGGGGATGATATCTTTCGCTCCAAAAAGTACTTAAGGCTTTTTTGGTCGGTTTTAATTTGAAATCGTCGACCAATCAAGTAGGATCTCCACCGCGTTGTTGCGCGCACAATGGCGAGCATCTCCTTATCATATGTTGACTTATTTTGATGGGAGGGAGATAATGCCTTGCTAGTGTATGTGAGTGGTTGACCATCTTGAATGAGAATGGCTCCAATTCCGACTCCAGATGCGTCGGCCTCAATAATGAAGGGTCGGTTGAAATCTGGTAGTGTTAGCACCGGCGTCGTCGTTATGGCTGCCTTAAGTTTGTCGAAGGCAGCGGAGGCTCTGTCCGACCAATGGAAGACATCTTTTTTCAGTAAGGAAGTAACTGGTGCACTAATCTCTCCATAGTTTTTCACGAACTTGCAACAGTAGCCTATTAAACCCAGAAAGCCATGTAGCAATTTTATGTTCCTCGGGGTCAGCCAGTTTTACATTGCTCCAATTTTGAAGGGGTCTACTGCCACACCTTCCTCTGATATGATATGCCCAAGATATTCCATCTTCTTTCGAAGAAAGCAAAAATTCATAGTGGTTGTTGTGTGTTCAAAAGGTGGTTTTCGGTATGTCTTCTTCGCATACTTGTATTTGATGATACCCGGATCGAAGGTCCAGCTTTGTGAAGATTTGTGCTCCCTTAGCAACTCATCTACTACTAGAATAGGGTATTTATCCTTAATGGTTATGCCATTGAGAGCTCGGTAATCAACACATAATCGCCATATTCCATCATTCTTTTGTATGAGGAGCATCGGTGAAGAGTAGGGGCTGCAACATGGCCGAATAACTCCTGTTTTGAGCATCTCTTTTACAATCCTTTCTATTTCATCCTTCTGGAGATATGGATACTGATATGGCTGAGCATTTGCTGCAGATTTGCCTGGAAGAATCGTTATATAATGATCATGCCGACGGGTAAGAGGTAGGTTGCACGGTTCGTCAAATATATCTGAAAATTCAGCAAGCAAAGGAAGTAGATTTGGATCTTCAAATTTTGTTGGCTCTCCCTTAGTTTGCTGCTCAAGTTGTACCAAAAAACCGCTGCATGCTTTATGCAAAACCTTCTCCATTTGTTGTGTGCAAATCATCGTTACGTCGCCCTCACGTTTCCCATGCAGTATCACCTGTTTCTCCTTACTGTAAAATTTTATAAATAGTTGCATAAAATTGTTGGGAAATCATAGGGGGGGCGACATCATATGCGCAGCGGAAGAACAAGAAAACAAAAATCCCCGATTCCCAAAAAGATGTTCATCGTCGTGCGAAGATTGGTGCGCAAAATCCGCAAAAACACAAAACTGCGTATAGAGATTGTGTTACCTAGGGAGATCGTATATCCCTGTTTCCTTGCAGATCCTTAGGAGAGGGTGAAGGAGGTCAAGCGTCCTCCTCTCTAGCGGTGATCCACATAGCAGGGTTGCGACGACGCTCCTCAAAACTCCAGGCCTACTCTGAGGTGGAGAGGGAGAGGAGAATAGGAAGGGCAAGCAAAGACTCTAGCCTATGAGGTTGTGAATCCCTCCTATTTATAGAGATCCCGTGTCAAAACCCTAATGGGTCCTTTCCCTAGTGGGTATTGGATCTGCATCCAATAAGACAAGGGCTCCGTCGGATATCTTATATCCGAACCTCTACTCATCGCAATGCCTACCATATGTGTGTGACCCTCTAGGCCCAATATCGAGCTGGCCGTGAGTCATACCTATCAGAACTCCTTCTAACTAAGTGAATTATTATCTCTGTAATAATTCACTCGACTTATCGACTACGGAAGTACTAGGCCACTACGCCGTAGTCCCCAGACGATACAGGGGAATCCAATCCATTGGACCTGTCTGTCCTCAGTTACCATGTACCTATAGTCCCTCATCCATCTAATATCCCAGAGACCGTATATCGAGCATGGTGCTGTCAGACCCATACGGTTTCTACTCGAGTCTCGCTCTAATCGGATTCTCCCGGAGAACTCTTTCTCTCTCAACCCGAATGACCCTGGCCAGGGATTTGTCTGAGCAAGAACACATGGGATATTCCTCTCATGATACCGAGAGTGGATGATCCTCTATCGACACTCAATAGCCCTCGTAAGGTCGACTACCACTCCCAATGACCAGCTGTACTAGATCTGGGAACAGCCAAACCTATAAGTCTGGTATCAAAGAGTGGAGCACTCATACAGGACATCCTTGGTGTCTCAAGTCTAAGAACCAGATACACCACTAGGACTACGGAATCGTTGTCTGACAATAAGGCATCATCAACCATCCAGCATTCCGTAAGCGGATCAATCAGTGAACTCATTCTCCAATGAGCACCTGTACTGTATCCCTAGTGTCCCTACACGAGCAGCTATGAGACCAGCTGCATCCATCATATGGACGGGTATACAGCACACCAGTCTATCCGGTTATCACGATGTCCCTCTCGAGTAACCTATGACCGGGATTATTTAGAATATGTGTTTAAAGGTGAATCGATCTCATTATCATGATCTCATCACGATCCGATTCCCATTGCACAAATCCAAGGACATCACAATACATATGCATTTATGCAATAGTTATAAAGTGATATACGCCAAAATATAATAAGCAAAAAGATTCTGTATCAAGTCACACGTGCCATCACTCACGTGATTGGCTTGTTGGGCACTTATGACTAGCAATCTCCCACTTGACCTAAAGCCAATCACCTATGTGTCTGATCCCCATCAGACCCCTGTGACGCTCATAGACAATCTGAGACAATGGCTTTGTTAGTGGATCTGCAATGTTATCTTCGGATGGAACTCTTTCCACTACTACATCTCCTCGGGTTACGATCTCTCTGATAAGTTGGAACCTCCTCAGAACATGCTTAGATTTCTGATGAGACCTAGGTTCCTTTGCTTGAGCAATTGCCCCGTTGTTGTCGCAATATAGGGAAATCGGCTCCTCACTATCCGGCACGACTCCCAAATCTGTGATGAACTTCTTCAACCAGACTCCCTCCTTTGCTGCATCTGATGCAGCAATGTACTCCGCCTCTGTGGTCGAGTCAGCAGTGGTATCTTGCTTGGAACTCTTCCAGCACACTGCTCCTCCATTCAAGGTGTACACATACCCTGAATTCGACTTGCTATCATCGACATCAGACTGAAAACTTGAGTCAGTGTAGCCTTCAACCTTAAGGCTATTACCTCCATATACTAGTAAAAGATCCTTAGTCCTTCTCAAGTACTTAAGGATACACTTTACTGCTTTCCAGTGCTCCAAGCCTGGATCCGCCTGATACCTGCTCGTGACACTCAGAGCATGCGCTATATCAGGCCTAGTACATAGCATGGCATACATGATAGACCCTATTGCTGAGGCATAAGGTATCATATCCATGTTCGCCCTTTCTTCTGGAGTCTTTGGGGACATACTCGTAGAAAGCGATATCCCATGTCTCATCGGTATGAGACCTCTTTTGGAATTTTCCATGCCAAACCTTTTGACAATAGTTTCTATGTACCTGGACTGGGACAAGCCAAGCATCCTTTTGGATCTATCTCTATAGATTCTAATCCCCAAGATATAAGATGCTTCTCCTAAGTCCTTCATGGAGAAGTGTCTAGATAACCAAGCCTTTATTGTGGATAGCATTCCTATGTCATTCCCAATGATGAGGATGTCATCCACATATAACACCAAAAAGCTAATAGCGCTCCCACTTACCTTTCTGTATACACAAGGCTCATCTTCGTTCTTAACGAAGTCATAAGATCTGATTGCCTTATCAAATCTTATGTTCCAACTTCGGGAAGCTTGCTTTAGTCCATAAATGGATCTAAGCAACCTACACACCTTATCTGGGCAGTTCTTGGACACGAATCCCTCAGGTTGCATCATATACACCTCCTCCTCCAGGTTCCCGTTGAGGAATGCGGTTTTCACATCCATCTGCCAGATCTCATAATCATAGTGTGCTGCAATAGCCAATAGAATTCTGATGGATTTTAGCATTGCTACGGGTGAGAAAGTTTCGTCGTAGTCAACACCTTGCCTTTGACGATACCCCTTAGCCACTAGCCTTGCTTTATAGGTCTCTACCTTTCCATCTACTCCGATCTTTTTCTTAAAGATCCACTTGCAACCGATGGGTACAATACCTTCGGGTGCATCAACTAGGTTCCAAACCTTATTGGAGTACATAGAATCCATCTCAGAATTCATGGCTTCTTTCCACTTCCCGGAGTCTATACTCATAATAGCCTCCTCGTAGGTCTGAGGATCAATATCCTCTACATCCTCTGCTCTAATATGTCCCACATATCTCTCAGGAGGATGGGATACTCTATCAGACCTGCGTAAAGTTGAAACTTGTGTATTAGATACCTGAACAGACTCGGGCTGTAGAGTGGTGCTTGAGCTTGGTTCTCCAACCTCGCTCAATTCTATCATTCTCCCACTGTCTCCGTCAAGAATGTGTTCCTTCTCAAGGAACACTGCTCTCTTAGCTACAAAGACCTTTTGGTCCTCGAGATGATAGAAGTAATACCCACAAGTTTCCTTGGGGTATCCCACAAATTTACATCGCCCTGTCCTTGATTCTAACTTATCGGGGTTGTGTCTTTTAACATGGGCAGAGCAGCCCCAAATCTTAACTACTTTAAGATCAGGCTTCTTCCCTTTCCATATCTCATATGGTGTAGACACCACCGACTTAGTTGGAACTCTGTTCAGAAGGTAAGCTGCGGTTTCTAGGGCATATCCCCAGAATGAGATGGGTAGGTCAGCGAAACTCATCATGGACCGTACCATATCTAATAATGTACGATTTCTCCTTTCAGAGACACCATTGAGCTGAGGTGTATAAGGAGGTGTCCATTGGGATAATATCCCATGGTCCTTGAGGAAGTGAGTAAACTCTGTACTTAAGTACTCACCTCCTCGATCTGATCGAAGAGTTTTGATACTCTTTCCAGTCTGGTTCTCCACCTCATTCTTATACTCTCTAAATTTCTCAAAGGCCTCGGACTTGTACTTCATTAAGTACACATATCCATACCTTGAGAAATCATCAGTAAATGTAATGAAGTAGGAGTAACCTCCAATGGCATGAGTTGACATGGGTCCACATACATCACTATGTATGAGTTCCAACAACTCAGTGGCTCTCTCTCCAGTTCCACTAAATGGAGAGTTGGTCAGTTTTCCACGAATGCAAGGCTCACAAGTTGCATATGACACATAGTCGAATGGATCTAGATATCCATCATTTAGCAACTTTTGAATCCTTCTTTCATGGATGTGACCTAGCCTACAATGCCACAGGTATGCACTGTTCAACTCATCTCGTTTCCTTTTGGACACATTTATATTCATGATATGTGGAGTGGTGTCTAACATAAATAAACCATTATGCAATGTTCCTTTCGTGATGATCTTATCATCTAATAATATCGAACAACCATTGTTCTCAAAAACAAATTTATATCCACTAACTGTTAAACATGAAATGGAGATAATGTTTTTGATAATAGAAGGAACAAAATAACATGCATCTAATGCAATAAAAGCTCCACTAGGCAGATGTAGGGCGACCTCGCCAATAGCTAATACAGCAACTTTTGCTCCATTACCCATCTTGAGGTCCATCTCGCCTCTCTCTAGTCTCCTAGGCCTTGCCAGAACCTGCAACGAATTACATATATGATAAGCACTACCGGTATCTAATACCCATGTGTTATCATAAGAGTCTGACAAATGGAGACTGATCATGAATGTACCTGAAGCTTCATCAAGCTTTTGTTTCGCCCTTTCTGCAAGGTACTCTTTGCAGTTTCTCTTCCAGTGCCCATCTTTACCACAGTGGAAGCACTGGCCTTTGTCCTTTGTTGGGTCTTTCTTAGCAACCTTTGCTTTACCTTGTTTGCCCTTGCCCTTTCCCTTCTTAAGGGACCTTTCTGCTTTCCTTTTCTTTCTGGTCTCACCAGTGTAGAGAACTGGCTTCTCTTTCTTAATAGTACTTTCTGCCTCCCTCAACATATTGAGGAGCTCTGGGAGAGTCACCTCAAGCTTGTTCATATTAAAGTTCATTATGAACTGTGAAAAGGAATCTGGTAGGGACTGAAGCACAATGTCCACACACAAGTTATCCTCTAGGACCATTCCTAGACCTGTGAGTTTCTCTATCCACTCAATCATCTTTAGGACATGGTTCTGAACCGGTGTCCCCTCAGTCATCCTAGCGCGGAAAAGGCTCTTGGATATCTCATATCGTTGAGTCCTTCCCTGTTCCTCAAACAATTTGCGGACATGTAGGAGAATGGATTTGACATCCATCTTTTCATGTTGTCTCTGTAACTCTGGAGTCATAGAGCCCAACATATAGCACTAAGCAAGAGTGGAGCCATCAATGTACTTCACATAGCGAGCGATCTCATCCTCGCTTGCCCCTTCTTCGGGCGTAGGCATCACTGTATCAAGGACGTACACGATTTTCTCCGCTGTGAGAACAATTCTCAAGTTACGGAGCCAATCCGTATAATTTGGACCAGTGAGGCGGTTGACATCAAGTATGCCACGTAAGGGATTTGAAAGCGACATTTTCTAAAAATAAAGATGTAGCAGAAATGAATAACATACAGATTTTGCAAGAAATAAACTATCAAGATATGGACTTCTATCTTAATATGCTCCCACTATTTTACTATCGAGTCACGCGACACCCTCAGCACGTGAAACGGAAGTCTCCGACAGACTTCTAGTGGGGATCAGGATCCAATCAGCGTCTTAGTGTAACCTCGAGGGACTCGACCAATCACACTAAGCCTAAAAGGTAGGCAACTCTTGCCGATCACAACTCCTTGTGATTCCCGTCCTGTTCGGCCTCCGAATCACCATGGCCTCGAGGGACTCGACCAACCATGATGCTCGGTTAAGTCAACACCTTCGTTACAAGATGAGTCTGATTTGATGATATACCCTCGAGGGACTCGACCAAGCATACCATGCCCTCAGGTCACCGGTGACATCTCTATGTCGTAAGTAAGATAGCGAATCGCGATATAGGTGAGTCTCGAGGGACTCGACCAACTCAACCTACACCGGGAATCGGTTCCTACTCATAACGATGGAAGGCCACGTGGGTCAATCTAATTGCCTCACGTTTACCGACTTAATATTATCGAGAGATGTTTCTATGATTTGGTCTCCTAATATGACATGTCACACATATACATATTTAATATATATCTACATCGCATGCAAATATATATACATATCTAGTATGTGTATAAGCAATCACACCAGATGATCATGGACCACAACCTAATATGATTAGGCCCGAGCCAGTAGGCCTAATCACTCACATCAAGATCTATGTGTGCAACGGTGCATCTTCATGCCTTGTGATCGTCCATCTCGTCCTCGTTGGTTCCGTCGACATCTTGATGCATCTTCATGCATCACGATCGTCCGTCTCGTGGGTCTCGCTATGGCTTCCACGCTCCCGCTGCGCCTCCTCATGTGATTACAACTTAATCATAGGCACGCAGGCCCGACAATAAACGAGAAATATAATGGAGGTTCGCAGACCTCAATAATAATAATCACAAGTACACACATCACACGGTCCATGATCATCCGTCCACTCATCATACATCACATGTATAAATAATCATCATCATGTAGGACTACTAGATAATAATAAAAATAATAATCAACTAAACCTTTTAATTAATTAATATTTTCTGAAATCAGGGATATATAGGAAATTTCTCAATTCCTAAGGGTATTTTCGTAATTTGGACAAAAGACAGAAACTGGAATTTCTCAAATTCCGAGGGGCAAAATTGTCTTTTTCCCAGAAAACCCTAATTCCCTCTTTCTGCAACCGCTGCCGCCGCCGCCACCCTGCTGGCGGCGGCCTGTGCGGCGGGGCGAGGGCGCTGCCCTCGCCTGCAGGCGGCACGCTCGCTGGCGGCGATGCCGCTGCGGGTGGGCTCCCCTTTCGGGCGCCGCTGCCTCCGCAGGCGGTGCTGTCCCGCCGGGCGGCCGCCCCTGTGGGGGGGGTTTCGCCCGCGGGAGCAGCGGCGGCAGGCGTCGCGCGTCGCTGCCCTGCGGCGGCAGGCGTCGCGCGTCGCTGCCCTGCGGCGGCAGGCGCCGCTTCCTTTCGGCGGTAGGCGCCGCTGCCCTGCGGCGCCTCTGCCCGTGGGTTGCCAGCCCCGCCGGCAGCAAGCCTACTGCAAGCAGGCCGCCGGCCGGCTGCTGCAGGCACAGCGCTTGCGCATGCGCCGGCGCTGTGCTGTCTGGCTGCGGCTGCGGCTGGCTGCAGGCATGCAGATCGAGGGCAGCAACTGTTGCTGCCCTTCCTTGCTTTTGCGTCAACGATTTTGACGTCAATATTCTTCCTAAACACAATACACGTAGTTCAAAAACCAATCATTCGCACGAACAACCTGGCTCTGATACCACTGTTGGGAAATCATAGGGGGGGCGACATCATATGCGCAGCGGAAGAACAAGAAAACAAAAATCCCCGATTCCCAAAAAGATGTTCATCGTCGTGCGAAGATTGGTGCGCAAAATCCGCAAAAACACAAAACTGCGTATAGAGATTGTGTTACCTAGGGAGATCGTATATCCCTGTTTCCTTGCAGATCCTTAGGAGAGGGTGAAGGAGGTCAAGCGTCCTCCTCTCTAGCGGTGATCCACACAGCAGGGTTGCGACGACGCTCCTCAAAACTCCAGGCCTACTCTGAGGTGGAGAGGGAGAGGAGAATAGGAAGGGCAAGCAAAGACTCTAGCCTATGAGGCTGTGAATCCCTCCTATTTATAGAGATCCCGTGTCAAAACCCTAATGGGTCCTTTCCCTAGTGGGTATTGGATCTGCATCCAATAAGACAAGGGCTCCGTCGGATATCTCATATCCGAACCTCTACTCATCGCAATGCCTACCATATGTGTGTGACCCTCTAGGCCCAATATCGAGCTGGCCGTGAGTCATACCTGTCAGAACTCCTTCTAACTAAGTGAATTATTATCTCTGTAATAATTCACTCGACTTATCGACTACGGAAGTACTAGGCCACTACGCCGTAGTCCCCAGACGATACAGGGGAATCCAATCCATTGGACCTGTCTGTCCTCAGTTACCATGTACCTATAGTCCCTCATCCATCTAATATCCCAGAGACCGTATATCGAGCATGGTGCTGTCAGACCCATACGGTTTCTACTCGAGTCTCGCTCTAATCGGATTCTCCCGGAGAACTCTTTCTCTCTCAACCCGAATGACCCTGGCTAGGGATTTGTCTGAGCAAGAACACATGGGATATTCCTCTCATGATACCGAGAGTGGATGATCCTCTATCGACACTCAATAGCCCTCGTAAGGTCGACTACCACTCCCAATGACCAGCTGTACTAGATCTGGGAACAGCCAAACCTATAAGTCTGGTATCAAAGAGTGGAGCACTCATACAGGACATCCTTGGTGTCTCAAGTCTAAGAACCAGATACACCACTAGGATTACGGAATCGTTGTCTGACAATAAGGCATCATCAACCATCCAGCATTCCGTAAGCGGATCAATCAGTGAACTCATTCTCCAATGAGCACCTGTACTGTATCCCTAGTGTCCCTACACGAGCAGCTATGAGACCAGCTGCATCCATCATATGGACGGGTATACAGCACACCAGTCTATCCGGTTATCACGATGTCCCTCTCGAGTAACCTATGACCGGGATTATTTAGGATATGTGTTTAAAGGTGAATCGATCTCATTATCGTGATCTCATCACGATCCGATTCCCATTGCACAAATCCAAGGACATCACAATACATATGCATTTATGCAATAGTTATAAAGTGATATACGCCAAAATATAATAAGCAAAAAGATTCTGTATCAAGTCACACGTGCCATCACTCACGTGATTGGCTTGCTGGGCACTTATGACTAGCAAAAATTTCAAGAAATATCACCTAATGTCATCAACCATTTAATTCTGAGTATGGCCTCATAATCATCAAGAGGGAGGAGGAAGAAATCTGCAATTATCTCTTGGTCCTGCAGCAATAGTTTCACCTGCGGGCACCTATGATCACACTTCAAAATCCGTCCGTTGGCGACCTTAGCGACAAACCTGCTGCAATTCTCAATAGGTAAGTTCATATGGACAGCAACCTTACTATTTAGGAAGTTATTAATGCTGCCCTTGTCGATGAGAACAGTGATCGGTTGTTGTTTGAGAAGGCCTCCAACTTTCATCGTTTGCGGGTTTGAGTAGCCAGCTAGTGTATGTACCGTAACTTCGATCGGTTGTGGCTCTTCTTCTGCATCTTCTTCTTTATGTTCAAGGTTCTCTTTTGGATGTTCAATGACTTCTTCTTCTATCGGTTCAATCATAAGAAGTCCCCCTTTACTACAGCAATGCTCACGGCTCCACGGCTCATCACAATGCCAACATAACCCCTTCGCATATCGCTCCCGAAACTCTTCTCTTGTTAACCTCTTTGGTGTTGGGACTTGGTCAATAGTAGGGGGGGCTGAGGGCTTCAATATTATTGGTTGAGGAGCAACCCTAGTCCTCCGAGCTTCATGGTTCAATTGCTTCTCTTGATGTTGTGCGAAAGAGATGGCTGCCATAAGCAAATACGGTTGTCGCGCTTTAACTTCTCCTCGGATCTTCGGCTTCAAGCCCTCAATGAAGGTCCTCAATAGCTGTTTTTGAGACCAATCATGAGTTTGATTAGATAACCTTTCAAACCTGGTTTAGTACTCCTGAATGGTGGAGGTTTGTCGGATCTTTGCTAGTTGTTCGTCAATATTCTCGCAATCGGTTGGTCTGAAGCGAATCAGTAGTCCTTCTTTGAATTGTCGCCATGAAAGGACTCCATAAGTATGTTCAAACCAGTCAAACCACTGTATAGCATCCCCTTCAAGATGTATAGCTGCAATTTTCACCATAGATACATCCGCAGTTTTGTGGTACCGAAAATATCGCTCCGCGCGCGAGATCCAACCAATCGGGTCTCCTTCTTCCCATCTAGGGAAGTCCACTCTCATGCATGGATAGTTGGGGTTGGTCATAGAGCCTACCCTCCCTTAGAAGTCATCTCTTCGGGCTTGGTGTGATTGGGCAAAGCTCTCTCCTTGATATGATTTCTTCGGGCTTAGTGGTCTGCCCAATCTGAGTTCGGTAAAGAGCGTCCGAATCTTATCCTCCATTCGCGCCTCCAAAGCTTCGAATTTAGCATTGATTGCCTCCTTAGATGCCATAGTATATGGCCCCAAATCAATGATGTTAAGATCTCTCTTTTGCTGTTGGGTTAAAGGCATGTATAGGTTGAGAGAAGTGATGGTCGAAAGTGTTGGTGGATTGGTGGATGTAGGCTGCGGTTTAGGCTTGTTTTGTGATTGTTTTGGGTGCAGTTTTAGGGTGTGGTTTAGTAGAGTTTTAGGGCTATGGATGAAAGTTTTGGATCTGTGGTAGATGGTAGCAAAGGTTTGACAGAAATCCGTGGAAGTTGCAGCAAGTATGTGCTGTCTTGTAAGAGTAGAATTGTCGTCGAAGAAACAACGGTTTCTCGACGTAATTTCCACCAAAAACTTGAGAGAATTGAGGAGGGAATTGATAGCAAAATCACAGTTTATATGACAGCAAGGATATCTAATTTAATTAAGAAAATTTCGGCAATATAACAGCAAGGAAATTGGTGCAAGTTGTAATTACAGAATTATCGTCGAGAAATTTCAGCGGGATACGATGAAAATTTGCAGCAACATAAAATCGTTTTTAGAGATGAATTTCTTAATAGATCAATCTTAGATGGAAGCCAAGATGATCTATGAAGTGTATAAGAAATTTCATTCAAAAAAGATTGCAAATAGATGGGTTAAGGCAACGATATGCAGCTGAAATTTTCTGCAGCATAGATTTTTAAGTGCAGCAGATTGGACATAAAAGATCAGTAGTTTATATTGAGAATTTTTCAATGAAACCAAAGGGAAATCCAAAGGGAAGTGTCAAAGATGTCATAAAAATTTCGTAGAAATTTGGATAGAAAAAGCACAGTAGCAAGATCAAACAGATGGTGCTATGCGGCTTGAATTCTGCAATTCAAGTGCAGCAGATTGGACATAAAAGATCAATAATTTATATTGAGAATTTTTTGATGAAACTAAAGGGAAATCTACTGTTAGGAAGTGTCAAAGATGTCATAAAAATTTCATAGAAATTTGGATAGAAAAAGCACAGTAGCAAGATCAAACAGATGGTGTTATGCGGTTGGAATTCTGCAATGTATCTTTCGTCGTAGAGATGAAAACTTTGTGACGAAAAGTTTATGCAGCAATATAGGAACAATTTTTTTTTTTTTTAGATTTTCGAATAAGGATAACTAAATTGCAGCAGTAGTAAGGTAGGAAACCAGAACCTGTTGCAATTCACGGGGAGATCAAAGAATGATCCGCGGCGGTGGAGATGATGGCGGAATTCGGTGACGATCTTTTAAGCAATTGTGGGAATTGCTTTGGATGGTTGTGGAGGGTTGATGGATGGCTATGGAAGGGCAGCGAGATGCCAAGAACGCTGCTCTGATACCAGGTGATAGAACCCTTGCAGATTCTAAACTTGGGGTTGATCTCTTTAGGGGATCGGCCTCCTTGGAACTCTATAGGGGTTCCTCCTTCCAAGTTGCTGCTCAAAGGCTGCAGAAAAGATTCATCTATTGCTTGGGAAAAGAGGAGGAATACATGACTTTTTGTAGGGCTTCTAAACCCTAACTCCTAATAGGACTCCTACTCAAGATTCCTACTTCTAACCAACTCATAATAGGACTCCTACTTAAGACTCATATTCCTTTACAACTCCTAATTCTTAAGACTCCTATTCCTTTACAACTCCTAATTCTTCTTTAAGAAACAACCTCCTAACCCTAGCCGGCCTCTTTACCTCTTTAATAGGGGTCGGCTTAGGTAGGTTTTACATGAATGTCCCTCTCAATTAGGACTCTCCTAGCTAGAGTCCTAACACAATATATGTACGAGGAAGCAAAAAAATACCAATACACTAACTCACAATGAGAGCATGGTGATAGTAGTGGTCTGGGCCATAGAGATTCTAGAGGAATACTAACATGAGATAGTTAACTACTTCTCAATTAAGCATAATGGATAGCATGAGATAGGGTAGAATAGATATTTTATTAGAGCGCTTAGTGGAGATCGGCATTTGATATTGTTGATATTGATCTTCAAGCCTATCCTCCACAAACAACAAAATAGACACGAATTGATAATGCCTATACAAAAAAAAAGAAGTCGAATATTGATAAAATAATAACAAGATGATTCAACTTTCACATGATTCCAACAAACATAGCTTAGGGTTTATATTATCAAAGCATATTTTCAATCCAAAAGCTAACATAGGGATTCAACCTCCTCCTACATAAGGGGGATATATGATATTTATTTAGATGAGAATGTGATAAAACTAAAGTATTGGATCAAATACTTCGAGAGACAATCAGATAAGTATGAGATAACACCAATATGTGATAGATGGACCTATCATCAACTTTCATATCTATTACAATATAAGTATCATATTTTATATGTTGGTTAATACTTTCAATAAAATTTAAGATGCAAATTATATTGAAAGCCTAATGGGCATAGTAGTAGAGGAGATCCGACCATAGTAAATTGTCCAAATTATGATCAATAATAGAGCTAATTTTAAGAATGTTAGCTTATCATTGATGTTGTAAAGGGAAACACTTCTTTGGACCCTATGTGTAGCTCATTGCATGGACCTTATGATAAAATACATTAGTAAGTTACCATTAGCAAGAAAGTTTGTGACAAGGGCACAGTTGATGATAAAATTCATATACAATCATCATTCGGCCTACTTAATGTGAAAGTTTATAAATGTCGAGATACTTAGACTTTGACATCACTTGGTTTGTTGTAAATTACATCGCCTTAAAATTAATTCAACAAAAGGAACGAAATCACAAATTATATGGCCTTAAAATCAATGGTGACATCATAGGAATGGTCAAATTCATAGTATTTAAAATCAAGTGATGGAAAAAAAAAGGTGAAGAAGATAATTCTATCTTTTAGGCTTTGGGAGTCCATAAATGAAATTATAACAATAATGGAACTACCTTATGTTGTCTTCATAAGGTTGATATAAAGAGACATCTATAGATGTCGTATCTTAAACATACTGTTTCAACCAGAGAAAAGGTAAAGAAAGCATTGTTCAATGATTTTAAGATTGATCAATATATACATATCGTAGGACCAAAACTCATATGAACTAAGACTTTCAAACAAATTCATATTTATAGTTAATTATAATATGAATAAATAATTTTTAAAAATTTAAATATTCACACGTTAGTTTGTCTTATAATGTATTATCTAAATTTAGTCATTCAATTTTAGTATAGTTATTGGAACCGATCAAATTTATTAGAAGCACTAAGGAATATTATATATTGACTCTTTTTATAAAATGTCGATGCAATGAAGGCTATTATGGAGGATCGACTATTGTAGGAAAGTGTTAGTTTATTCTCCAACAGTATAGTTATAATATAGATCTTAGTAAGGGAAAGTTACCAAGATATTAAGGATTTATTATACTAATATAGTGTTGGAAAATTTGGGGCGACATCATATGCGCAGTGGAAAAATAGAAAAACAAAATTATAGAATTCCCGTAGAAAAGAATGTTTCATCGTTGTGTAAAAGTTGGTGTGCAAAAACCACGAAACCGAAAAACTACGCGTAAGAGAATTACCTAGGGAGATTGTATATCCCTGAAAATCTATAAATCTATGGGAGAGGATGAAAGATGTTAACTATCCTTCTATCTAGCGGTGATCCACATGATAAGGGCTGCAAAGATGCTCCTTAAATCACTAGATAAAACTCTTCCTCACTTGTACCACACAATCATGAAGGGGGTGCCCCTTTTTACTATCCACACGCCCCAAATAGGGGCTCTAGTATGAGGAGGAAAGGGAGAGAGGAGAATAGGAGAAGATAGCCAAAAAGAACCTCTAGCCTATGGGTCTTTGGTTTCCTCCTATTTAT